>NC_056735.1:1057465917-1057505917 GCF_019279795.1 Protopterus annectens
AGAAAGTTATTTTCCTGTGCCACTGTCGAGCAGAGACACAGAAGTGATAAATAAACAGTCTTTGCAAGGCTCAAACCCAGAACTCTGCACACCATAGCCAAAGAGATTTACCACTAAACCATTTCAGATATACATAACTCTGATGTTTTCACAAATAAACAGCCTCAGCAAGGCTCAAACCCAGGTCCCTGCACCCCATAGACAAATTGATTTACCACTAAGCCATGCAGATATAAGAATTAACCCAGTTATTTAGTTCATAGTTTAGTACTAGGCTAACTGCTCTTGCATCTGTTTTTAAGCCTAGTCAGTTACCCCAAGTAAGGATCAAACTCTGCACCTTGTGTCTGTAAGGTAAACACCTTAACCATTATGCCAACTTTATAAAGTCAGTTTGCATAGTCCACAAGTGCTGTGGCTGCAGCCTCATGTACAACAGATTTAACCAGTGGCTCGTGGAATAAATAATGTGAGCTATAGTGTGTAATAGTAGGTAGATAGGGGTACTAACATAACTTCAGCCACCTTGTTTGTGTATATATATATATATATATATATATATAGATATTTCCCTTACAGCAGTACAGACATGTCCCTCTGGCCTATGACTGTGAAATGGCAAATCATTTTATGGCCCTGTGACTAGTGTCCTCCTGAATGCTGACCTCCCTGTCAACACCTGCTGATGTCATCTACCTTAACAGCACTGGCTGACAACCTAATAACTGATAAGCTCCATGGCGCATGCGATAAGTACTTTGTGCTATAGTGTATTTCACCAGATAAATAGGGGTTCTAATCTCACAACAGATAACTGTGTGTGTGTGTGTGTGTGTGTGTGTGTGTGTGTGTGTGTGTGTGTGTGTGAGTGTGTGTGTGTGTAAGTATATTTCCTTGCAGCAGTGAGAACATGCCTGTAGGGCCTATTGCTGTGCAATGGCTATACGTTTTAAGGCCCTGTGACTACTTGCAACCCTCTCCATTGTCCTCATTTACAAGGCCTGCTTATGTTATCCACCTTAACAGCACTGGCTGACAATCTAATAGAAGATAAGCCCCCAGTGCATGGGGTAAGCACATTGTGCTGTAGTGTATATATTACTAGATAGGTAGGAGTTCTAATCTCACAACAGGCACCTCTCTATGTGCGTGTATGATTATATCCCCTTGCAGCAGTGAGAACATGCCTGTATGGCCTATCTCTGTGTAATGATTACACATTTTAAGGCCCTGTGACTACTTGCAAGCCTCTCCATTGTCCTCCTTTACAAGGCCTGCTGATGTCATCCACCTTAACCACACTGGCAATCTAATAACAGGTAAGCTCCGTGGCACATGCAATAAGTAGTTTGTGCTGTAGTGTATACTACTCAATAGGTAGGGATTCTTTATTTCTTTATTTATTTATTATTTATTGACATTTGTTGACCAGGAAAGTCCACTGGGCTTGAGAACCATTTTCAGTGGAGGCCCAGGGAGAAAAGCTCCAAGTTACATGAACATCATTACATGAATTTGTAAGGAAGCAACTACTTATAAGGCAAGTTGAATAATACAGAAAACTATCTAAATAGCACATATGTTGCAAAAAGGCACAATACAGTAACAATGGAATGTTAGCATGTAGGAAAATTATACAGTTAGAAGTATTTAACAATACAGCTCATTTTTTGGGGGGTAGGGAGTAGGAAAAGGTAAAGGTAAGTATAGTGGGAAGGTAGAATTAGAGAGTTAAACTTAAAGGTAGGATAGATATAGTTAGAATCTTATAGCTAGGCAGTGGGAATATGTAGATTATAGGTGGCATGTATTTAATGGTAGTATTCAAAGTAGAAAGTGACAGAGAAGAGAAAACGTGTTAAGATAGTTGTATAGATATGTGGACTAGGATACTAAAGATTAGGGATAACTCATATGGTGTAACAGTATGAAATATACATAAGTAAATTTGCTATGTGAAACAGTTTTGCTAGATTAAGGAGGCTTTGGATATGTGTTGCATGTGCAGCTGGGGTTATCAATGAGATGTTGCTTTAATTTTTTTAAAGGAGATTATGTTGTCTAATTCTGTAACTGATGATGGGAGGGTGTTCCACAGGTTAGTTATGTAATGGGAATAGAGGCAGCTACCTGCTCTTTTACTAGGTTTTGATACTTTAAGTAATCATTACTATTAATATCATTAATATTATATCATATATCTAATACTAATTATAATATATATTATATCATATATATGATATTAATATCAATAATATCATTTAAGTAATAATTAAGTAACTAAGGACTCTAATCTCACAACAGGCAACTCTACAAACATATTCCCATGCAGCAGCACTCATATGGGTATGCAATGATCTTGTATTTTACCACCCTATGACTAGCTAAATAGTCCACATTAATATAAGTATAAATGCTATCCACCACCACCTACAGTTCTATGTACAGAACACCCAGGTGACACATATCAAGGGTAGTAGGCCTTGTCACAGGGTATGAATGCATGGTTACTCTGACTGCTACTATTGTCCCTGACACACTGTTCTACACATATGCACCCAGTAACCATGCATGTGTACAGCCATACCTTGGTGATGTCATATTTCTGCTGTGCTGCCATGCTATCCTGTACTTCTGTATTGGCACCAAGTCTCCTTAGCTCAGACACACAGAGCCCTGGAACAGAAACATATGCAGTTATGTGAGACACCTGTCAGTCTGCAACACTACCAGCAGTGTCACATCGTGCAACAAAGATACATAAACTGTGATGTGTACACATGACACATGCCAGCATACAAAATTGTTTTAATATTGAAACTCCACGAAATACAGATGTAGAAGTTAAGCGCTTTCAACTGTAATATATAGTCTTCTTCAGAACGTTCTGAAGAAGACTGTATCTGAGTTCAATATTAAAACAATTTTATCTGTCTGACAGTGATTCTTCATTGCCAGTCTCCAGAATCTTGTTACGTGGTTGGCGTTTTCTTGCATTACATGCCAGCATACAGCACCTGTCATGCCCACAACAGGTTGCATGGCAAAACACTACTGCAGTATAAAACCTACATGTAAAGTAATGTAGTCACTGTGTGCGTCAGACACATATGTGCATGTCCCTGCATTGATTGATGGCATGGATGGCAGGGATGTGGCACAGCTATCATCACATGCACAGGGTGTTGTGTGGGGATGCTAGAGGCCTAGGCTGTACCAAATAGTTGACAGCATGTGTGTAAGTCAGGAAGGGATGCTGGTTAGGTCGGCCATGGAGAGGTGCCATGTGTGTCTGTTAGTGACCTGCATGGGACAGTGATGTTTGAGTGTGCACGTGTACAAAGTCAGGTCTAGTTCTAACCTTACACATGTGTATGTTGGACAGCTGTGGGCTGTACATGGCAGAGTGGAGAGTTCATGGTCTCTGGCTACAGCAACTGGCTCTGCCAGAAGTGGCACTGGTACCACCATGCTCAGGGTCAGATGCGATGCTAGTAGTTGATGGTGACTGCTGTCTGCTGGCCCATGTCCCCCACAGGACCACCTAGGACAATGTGCCCATGGCCTGACACATTATGGTATGGACAGCACACTCCCTTCTGTGGTGCTGGATGTATTGCCACTACGGGAGCGTGAGTGTGCACTGCGACTTGGACTCTCAGCAGATGGTTTTGCTGACTTATGTCCACGTGTCCCATGCCCTACTCCAACCAGATGTTCCAGCACAGACAATGTGCTGTCAAACACCGACACTGTCTCAGCCCACCATCTGTCCACTATATCAGTGAAATAATCCATGGCATCACCAATGTGGTGGAGGCTGTCACGGATGTCAGACTGTGCTGCATCCATAATCCGAGCATCTGTCTGGCGTTGTGTTTGGAGCATGCCTGTGCCTCCATGGCAGATCAAAACATGTGGATGGTGACCCATGATGTGACACCTGTGACAGGTGATGGATGGGCAGCAGTTCTCCTATGAGCACCCCTGCCAATCTGCCTGTTTGGGACCTCACCAGGTCTCTGGCTATGTTCAGTGTCTACACTCACTGGTGCCATAGTTGCCACACTGTCCTGTTCAATGTTGCTACACTCTGACTGTCTTTTATCTGTGGCCTCAGTCAACTGGGTATATGTGAATATACTGACTGTGTGCAGGGGACAATGGAGGTGGAAGTGGGATGTCAACTCATGGGACAGATTCATCCCCTAACAACCCCACCTGTGCCTTACTATGGCCACCATCATCATCAGAGTCTGATGAAACACTGACATCAGGTTCTGAGGGGGACACACTCCAACCCACAAGTTTAACTGTGAGGATGAAGACAAAATAAGTGCATTACTACCTGCACTATTATGCATGGTAATCCACACACACACACACATATAGGTGATGAGCCACAACTGCATTCCACATTCCACATCTTATTTCAGATCCCATGCACAACACACAAAGTACAACATACACAGACAAGACAGGCCCTTTATAGCATGCGCTGCAGATATGTCCAGTTAATGTTGCCAGTACTATACGTCTGTGAGATTAGCAATATATCAGTGTATCTGTTAGATCTATACCTAAAACACTGTGCACCCTTCTTGAGTATACTATGCCAGTTATAGCATCACTGCCTCAAGTATGTACCATCTCCATATTGTGTGTGAACAGGCATCTGTGAATGATTGCCTCCTGTACAGCAGGCTGCATAGTCCTTCTCATAAATAAGTACAAATGCATTACTGCTCCTGCAAATACACAGCTGTGATTACCCATTCAATGCACTTCAGTTAACCCCCTACGAAACTGAATGTACAACTATTGTATCTGGCTAAGCATAACAGTTGTGCCTAGGGCAAAATGGCAGTCTTTAACATTCTTAGGGTATATATGATCCATAAAACAACAGTATCACACTTACCAGGTACAGGATCTTGCACACCAGCCACACCTGATTGACCTATGGAAATGTAAGGGAGAGGTATTTTCAGCAATAACAAATGTGGCATTGTTACAATGTAATATGTGTGTATATCAGCATATACAGTAGCTAATGTGATAATGCCAACATTGCTGACATTCTGAGTATGTGTGCACTAACAGTGTGTTAAAAACAACCCCTCACCCACTGCAGATAAACATGACAGCCATGTACTGGTATGCAGAGGCTGACACAATGACTGATACAGTATTACAGTGATGAACACAGGAAGCTTTCCTAGATGCTTCTCTGATGTGGATGCTGGTGCACCCACCCCCAGGATGTATGACGTAATGGATGAATGAGAGCTGGTGGCTGATCTCAGGTTTGCCAGGAATTTCTCTGTGGCTGACTGTGGTTGTTCTGTGCAGGCCCTCCACCAGTGGCAGCATAGTCCTTGGCCACAATGGCAGCCCTTTGCCATGCAACATTGACCATATCTGATGTCCAATGTTGGACCTGCTTGTAAGTCCTGTCATGGACCCCTATTTGGTTGGCTGCTGTGATGAGGTCAGCCAACAGTGCTGCATGTTGTTCCCAATGTTGGTGACTTCTGGACAGCAGAATGTCATGATGCAGTCTGAGGCCATCCAGGATAACATTATTTTCAGTGGCTGAAAATGGTGGGTGCCTCCTTTGATACATCCTTCCTAAATGACAACAAGAGGGGAACACATCACAAGACCAGGTACATGGACATTCACTATGTACAGACCATGAACAAATAAAGTGGCCTGACCTATCCACTGCTACCTCCAACATTATACCCTGCAGTCTATCAACACACTATGTGCATGGCTATCACCAACATAGTAGCAATATTGGCTATGTCCTTGTGAGCTGTGAAAAAGTGCATGTGCCCACACCCATCAATGCCATCTACTGTGGTGTGTCCCCTATGGGCAAAGTCCCACCACTATGTCATACAGCCACTGTCAGACAAATAGATGTGCATTATTACAAGTATATGGGGACAGTCCAGCAACAGTAGTGTGCTAAAATGACAGACAGCAATGCAAACCTGCTGTAGTATATCTTCCCTGTAGGTGTCATAGCACTACAGTACACAGATGTTTATGAAAAGTGTTCATGTGCATGATACATGTGGACCTTTTGGCACAAACATGTGGACGTCTGAAAAATGTTTGGCCAATAATTGATGTTTTTTGTCAGAATATGGAGAAGTTGGCTGTCACATGCCAGACCCCTTCAAAAACAGCTATGCTACAGTAATATCTGTTAGTCTATTGATAGTCTTACTTTGTATAGCCAATATGTACACTCTGTCACTAAGGTTGGGTCTGTGTCCCCACACTCATAATGGCTATGACCTGAATTCCTGCTGTAGGGGGGGTTCCAGATATGTTGGCCATAGCTCTGAAGTGATGAGATATGAATGTCGACAAAACAGTGACCTAGCCAGAGTACATCAGGGACAGTCAGGGACACCTTTAGAATGTCTGAACTATTCCTGTGTGACAGTCACAGACTGAGAGGAGCTGACTAACAGTACTTCATGTGATATTACAGCTGTGTCCACCCTTACATACTGTCAATTTGTGTAACTCATAATCCACTAGCTTTTGTACAGGAGCCGACCATTGTAGAGGGAGTGAGAAGGCCACAGCTGTGATTTGATTCACAGCAGGCACAGTGGAGAGGCATGCCTGTAGCTGTTGGACAGCAGAGTATCACCAACATGTCATTCCAATAAATGTACTACAAGCCTACTATTGTAATCCCTATTCCCATACCTACATCCTCCCATCTGCATCCCAGTATATGGGGACATGTATTACATACCTAGTAGTGATGTAATCCTTTTGTGAACAAAACCTCAAGAAAGAAATCTTGCTAAATCGTAGTCTGTCTTGGTGAAGCAACCTTTTTCCCATAGGCAGTTGATTGCCTTATGTAGGTACTGCTCATTAACAGGTAAATGCCTGTGCACCAATCCATGGCTCAGACCTGATAATTGCATCCAAAATAGCTGGGTTGCACTTTCATTAGCCAATGACAAGGCACCACAGTGCAATATTTAAGGCCTTCATGTAGGCCTTGGCCCCTTTCTCAGTGTTTGATATGGACATTAATGAGGTGTGGAGCCTGCAGCATCACAGATGGAAGGTACGAATACTGTCCACTGTTGAGCTTTATGAGGTATGTCCATAGTTTTGCATGCTATGTTTGGCCATTGTCCCATGACATTGTGATTATCTGTCAATTCAGTGTTAAACATTGTGGGTTGAGGTCAGTAAGGGGGAAGAGACATGTGACTATCAGATGTCATACAAATCTGAATATGCATGCTGATGCAGTGGCAGCTTTTTTATCACCTTACTATGTTTGTAGGTGCAAACTGTGAAACATGTCCCTGTTGCTGGACCTTTGAACCCCCCTTATGTATGGGTTTTGTCTGGATCCCTTGTTCTAGGGGATTGTGAGGTTTGGTAGATCTGTAGCAGGTAGCTTAATATACAGCTGCATATGTTGCAGGCTGCAGCCGCTGCTGCAGCCTAGGACACATAGGGGGGAGTGTGAACATTTTGGAGGACATGAAACTGTATGTGTAACTGAGTGTCGGTTCTGTCATTACAGCAGAGCCAGGGTGAGGGTACCCTGTACAGTCCACTTGAGGCATGTGCTTAAGGTACATCTGTTATGTAACAGTGTCAGTCACAGAGTAGTAGGGAACATATAGTCAGGCTATATGAATATATGCAGTGTGTCCCTCCCTATAGGCCTTTGACTTGCAAACATGGGTAGCAGATAATTCAGTAGCAGCAAACTGTGTGGGTTAATGTTGCATGACTCAGTCATTATTTGCTGTATTCACAAGAATGTAATTGAAGTGCACCATACTGGATTTGAACATAGGACTGTGGGTGGCAAAATGTACTACATACAGGGCATTTAACAGACTGAGCTACTGAGGTGGTGCAACCGCAGTTGTATTTGCAAGATGTATGTGCATACATACAGTCTGTGACACATGTTTTCTGCATCCATCAGTATGTGCATGGTTTTCAAAGGCAGTTGTTGCACAGCAAGGTCCTAGTTGTAGACATATGGGCTACTTTGCCATTAGTGCTTTAGCAGGTATGTAAAGATGTTGTTAATGAAGGGACGGTTACCTGCTATCATATCTCTCAACATGTTAGAGTAAGAACTGTGGACAAAGCCATACATACAAGTGGGATACAGGCCCCAAAATAGGAACAGTCTTGACATATTGCTCTTACAAAAGTAGAATGTTAATAGAAAAACAGGATTTGCATTACCATGTGTTTTCTAAAAGGTGTGATGTGTGACACTCACATGTCCATTATGATTATCTAACCTCAATCTTTGATGATTTGCCACTACTTTACCAGACACGTATGTTTTTGTGAAGACCGGACCAAAACTAGGGGGAAAACTGTGGACATTCTGTGTAGTTGACAGCTATACCTGCTATCTCAGGCCTCACATACATCCATTATTATTTATTTGACTGTGTACTGGTGTAGGGCCTGCATGACAGTCCCAAGTACACTACCATTTTTCCCATTATATGCACTTGCAGTGTGTCAGTGGCAATCAGTATATGTTGCTGGAAACACCTGTTTGAACTCAGAGCTGAGTGGCCTAGTGGGCTAATGCACTATTCTGTAGTTAATAGGGGCCCAGGTGCATGCCATGGCAGGGGTGATTGCTTTGTATATGTCCCTAACACTATGAGAAACACATAAGATGATTAAGGCACTTTTAAGTAGGTTTGCATGGGTTTGTGTGGTGCACTTCTTACCTCCACACAAACCCGTACTAAAAAAGAAAAAGAAAAGAAAAAAGGGGTGATAGGAAAATGGTGAAATGGGGCAAGCAAGGGGAAAGCATACTGAAAGGCAGGTATGTTTGTGCAGGAAGGGTTCAGGGAAGGACCATACCTCCCCATTTGTTGTACAGCAACAGCTGTGCAGGTATTACAGAATTTGGAATTTGGAGCCTCACACTCCAGAGAGAGGGGTGAGAATGACATAAATGTATTCATTAATTAATGTAAGAATTAGTTGTGTCTACTGGACACTTTTGCAAAATGGAGAGCTATGTATGGGGCAATATTTTTTGTGGGACAGTTGCCCATTTTTTTTTAAATGAGAGAGTGGAATGTTGGGAAGGGATATGGGTATGTGTGGGGAGGTAAGTTGGGTAGGAGAGGTTGTATTTGCAGACAAACAAAACAGTATACAGTGGCAGTGTGTGACACATGAGGGGGGTAAACACCTTGGAAGAGGAGGGTGTTGTGGAATCAGAGGTGCATGTGCCTCCAGACAGCAACAGTGTGGCTGAGAGCCCCACCTATGGGTAGTCAACACTGTTCCTTCACTGTCTTGAAGGTGGCTGTGCTGAAGGCTGAGCACTGGGGCCCTCAGGCCCCACCAGGCTGTCCAGTCTGCCTCAATCTGGCGCAGGCATTGGTCATTACTCCTATGCACAATCCTGCACACCATGGCTGGTAATTGATCCTGGGTGACTACCGCCCCTCTGCCACCACTCCCAGGGGGGCAGGCCCCATCCCCTGAGTCAGTTTCATCTGAGGGTTGTGCAGGGCCAGTGGAGGGGGCACCACCAGTTTGGGTCCCAGATGTGCTGGTACCTGGTGCCACAGCCAGCTGAGGTGGGGTAGGCAGATCACCAGGAATGGGCCTACCCTGTCATGCTGTGGTGATAGCAGAATAGCAATGGGGATAGGTTAGTTCATAGGTTCATAGTTTCCTAGGTATGTACTAGGCTAATGGCCCTGGAGCCTTCTCAAGCCTAGCCCAGAAATGTGCCCTCACATCATGCTACCTGACGTTAGCTCTCAGTGCACCTATCCAGTAGCAACACTGGAGTGATCCCCGGGGTGAACTTTCTGTTACCCATCCACTCATCAAGATTCCTCTTGAAGATGGCCAGCAAGGTGCTCTGCTTGACATGTATGGGAAGCCTATTCCAGAGCATGGGCATTCCCTGGGTGATGAACCTGTCCCTCCAACATGTTCTGTTGATTGAGGTAATGAAATTAAGGTCTCTGGAGTGTGTGGTGCAGAGGGATTGGGATTTCTTTAGGTGTAGCATTTCTAGCAGGGCTGGATCAGACATGGCTTTGTAAGTCAAGCAGAGATCGCCTCTAAGTAGGAGATAAGAGACAGAGAATAGCTGATGTTTCTTGAGTCTGTCCATGTAGGACATGTGTTTAAGGCCTAGGATCCTCTTCGTGAAATGCTTCTGTGGCCTGCCCAGTTGCTGGAGGTGTCTAGTGAGGTGCATGCCAAATAGGGCATTATACTCAATGACTGGTCTAATGAGGGATGAGTAGAGAGAAATGATGACCTCTTTCTTCCTGGACACAAAACCCTTGGTTATGAGATGTGCCACACAAAAGGACTTTCTGACTACAGTGGCAATATAATGGTTGAAGTAGAAGTTACTGTCAACCTGGGTGCCCAGATCTCTTAGAACACTTTCAGTGTTCAGTGGGCTCCCATCGATGTGGTAATTAGTGGGAATGGAGTTTTTACCAAAGGGAATAACAACGCATTTTTTGGCATTAAACTTAAGGCCATGGCTCCAACTCCAGTCATTTGACTCAGTGAGGCCTTTCTGTAGGATGTCTGCATCACTTGGGGTGTTAATAGTTGCTCCCAGCTTACAGTCGTCTGTGAACTTGGTCATCCAGAGTCCCTCTGTGTTGGTCTGGACTTCTGAGAAGTATATGCCAAACAGGAGAGGACCCAGGGCCGATCCCTGTGGACTCCACTTGTGACTAGTCAGCAGTCTGACTTGGAATCCACTATTTTCACTATGTGGGTCCTATCTGTGATACAGTTTGCATCCCATCTGGTGATATAGGGGTTGATGCCTAGTTTGATGAGTTTATCAATAATTCCTGAGTGAGGAATGGTATCAAAGGCCTTGGCCAGATTGAGGTAAGCTGTGTGCACTGCCATACCTCATCCACAGCCTTGGTGACTGACTCAAAGAAGTCAACCAGGTTAAGTAGACAGGATCTTCCTTTAACAAAGTCAAATTGCATTGGGTCTAGGGTTTGGAGCTTACCTATATCCTTGTTAATCAGGTCCATGATGATGTGCTCCATAGCTTTACATATCAGACTCGTCAAGCTAATGGGGGGATAATTCCCCAGGTCTGTAGTCACTCCCCCTTTATGGAGAGAGATGACTGTAGCAGTGTGCCATTAGGGATGGACAAAGCCTGAGGTAAGGCTGTGACTGAACAAGGCACACAGATGTGGTGCCAGTTCATTTTGTAGTTCATGTAGAACACAGCCTGGGATATTGTCAGGTCCCATGGAAGCTGTATTCTTGGCCTTGGACAATGCAGTTTTTACCTGTGCTGCATAGATTCTGGGTACTTGGCATTCTTTCAGTATTGTGATTGGTCCTTTTGGGGGAGAGATAATTGGCACTGAATCTGTTGGCCAGTATGTTGGCAGTATCTGATATAAGCCTTCTAGCTTAAAAGAGACACTTTGGAGTTATTATCAGTTTTCTGTATTTTCTTGCTGTACTTAACTGTTTTCTGCCTAAACACTGATTTTCCAGCACGTATTGTGATTTAAAAGCTTGTTTTTTTTTCACATATTGTACTTATTTGATTGCCTGCACTTTTAAAAAGTTGTTTTGTTTAAATAAATTGTTTAACTGTTGTAGGCTACACACTAAAGTGCGATAGCCTTTTCTGATCACTTGTAGTCATTTAAAACTGTTTTAAGTGTACTTTTTACTGTTTTTGCCTTATCTTTTCAAAATCAAAATGACCAAACGGAAAGTACCTCCACAGCTCAGCAAGCAAAATAAATCCACCGGAACCAAGATAAAATCAGTAGTTTTAATAAATATCCACAAAGCTTCAGTTGGTTGAGCGCTTTCACTCGACACAGCGAGTTTCATCAGAACAATAATTGTGTGCGCCTATACTCAATTTATATAAAAAATGGTGCCAAAATAACATTAATTAATAAATGTTGACTTTAAAAAATGATTTTTGACTATATAATATTAATAAAACTTTATGTGAATAAAAATACTATAACCTTGGTGTATAGTCCCCCATGCTATTTTGTACAATATGAATATTCTACCTTGATTTGTTCATTTCTATTAATATATATATTATACTCTTATGTATACTACATATTCAACATCAACAAAGGCTTTATTGATAAAAAATCATTTAATCCAGGGGCCGTAGTGGCATCTGTTAATACCTGCCAGTACAGCTCCCTGTACGCCAAAAAAATTTTTATATTGCCTCCCCTAGGATTTCTTTTAATGATTTCTAGTATAGCAAACTTAAAATTATGCTCTACTCCTTTTTCCTCTGTGTGCCTTGCTAAGGCGTTCTTAGTGTCCCTCATTCTAATACAATAAAGATGTGAGTATATTCTTTGTCTAAATTGTCTCTCGGTCTTCCCAATGTAAAATGAGGAACAGACCGAGCATACTGCTATATATACTAACATCTTTGTCCTACAGTTCCCTTTAGATGTATATATCTTTTTCCTATTACTATTTTGTAACAATATAGGACTATTTTCATATATACTCGGACACTGATTGCAAAACCCACATTTACTTGTGTGTGTATTATTAAGTCCCTTCTTACTTCCAATATTTACTTGCAGTAAGCTTTTAATATTCTTGCCCATTTTGTTAATAAAACGAGGATTCGTGCCAACTGCATCAGCTATTCCATTTTCTTCCGTTAATAGATGCCAATTCTTGTACATTATATCCTTTATAATGTGACTAAAGGGCCCATATTCTAAAATACAAGCTCTGTTAAAGTCTTGTTGTCCATTTCTTCCTGAAACTCTTATATCAATATTGTTAGTATCAGGTATACTACTAGAAATAGCCTCTGTATTATGAGCATCATTGACTAAAGTGCCATTACTCCCTAACAGCGATGTATATCTGCTACCTCTCTGACTAATGACATAAGGCTTATGAACGTAAACAAAAGAAGTTAAACAGAGATAGAGACCAGTATAGGAAGCATGTTTGTTACAAATGGGACAGTCAAAAATGGGAAAGTTTTAGACACAATAGTGAAACACATGAATTTTATGATGCCGACAAAGGTGACTATAATGATGAGTTTTTTCACTCAACCAAGGGCAAATATTACGGCAAATGGAAAAAGGGGGGAAAATGGAAAAAGAAGTATTAAGTCTGTTACAAAACATGGAGCAAGATATTCAGAGTCCCAGTTTAGATGATATTATTATAACAAATCAAGTAACGAATACTTACAATAACTTCAATATCTATAACTATAGTAACATCAAGATAGAAAAGGCTCATTTTGGTATATTCTCCAAAGGGATGAAATTTATTCCAACACCCAAATATAATTTAGTGGATAATATATTAGAGGTAAAAAAATATACTAGGAAACTGAACTTGGCTTTAACCCTTGGACATAAGGTTAATGAGATTAGTGACGATACAGGGAAATTAAAGAAAAAGAGTTGTTTTATTCCATTTGCTAACCCTAGTGTTCAAAAATATGAAAACAGAGTGATGAGAGAAATTTATAGGATCAATCCAAACAATAACAAACAGAAGAGAAAGTATAATATGACTAATGAAGAAGGTGCGGTGTTGTATGAGTTGCAGTGTAACAAAAATATCAGGATAATGAAGCCTGATAAAGGTGGTGGGGTCGTTTTCTACGACACCACCACATATAATGCTATTATATTTGACATCTTGCATAACTCAGGCAACTATGACACCATTTCTCTTAATGAGATAAACATTGCCTATAGAATAATAGATATGTACCTTGAAGAATATTATATAGACCAGAGAATAACTGAGGATTTATATAAATATATGTTGGTAGAATACCCTATATTGGCCACCATAGTAGGGATCCCAAAGGTACATAAAAATATTTTAAATCCACCTTTTCGCCCTATAATATCTGGGAGTAAATCTAAAACCTTCCCATTAGGTGTGGTCATTGACACACTATTAAAACCTGTATATACGAAAGTTAAGCATTTAGTAAAGGATTCGTGGGACTTCCTTAAAAATTTTCCAATAAATATGGATTATAAGAACATTACATTTGGTACAGTGGACGTCATTGACTTATTCAGCAGCATACCTATAGAGGAAGGATTGGAAGCATTTATAAGAAGTATGAGGAAACATACTGAACTAACATGGGATAGGATTTCCCTTCTTGCAGATTTAATGAGTATTATTTTGCAAAACAATTTTATATATTTTGAAGGGGAATTGTACAAACAAACCAGGGGAGTAGCTATGGGTGCGCTTGCACCATTTTGCAAACCTGGTTATGTTGGATTGGGAGGAAAGGACTATTTTCAGCAGTCCTTATCATGGATTACATTAATTCTAGTAGTGAATTTTTAAAATTCACATCTGAACAGAATACTACAGGGGTGCCATATTTAGACACCCTGGTATATGTTGAAAAAGGGAATTTGAAATCAAAAATATTCAGAAAACCCACTTTTACCAATTCATATCTGGACTTTGGTAGTTTTCATCCCATTAATGTTAAGAGGAATATATATAAAGGGCAGTGTATCAGGGTTATACGTATGACATCTGATTTAGCAGATGCCATAGCTGAAATTGACTTTATTACTACATTATTTTTGGAAAGAGGTTATGACTCAGAATTCATGAGGGACATATCCACTTATGTAATTAGTCAGAGAGGTAGCAGATATACATCGCTGTTAGGGAGTAATGGCACTTTAGTCAATGATGCTCATAATACAGAGGCTATTTCTAGTAGTATACCTGATACTAACAATATTGATATAAGAGTTTCAGGAAGAAATGGACAACAAGACTTTAACAGAGGTTGTATTTTAGAATATGGGCCTTTTAGTCACATTATAAAGGATATAATGTACAAGAATTGGCATCTATTAACGGAAGAAAATGGAATAGCTGATGCAGTTGGCATGAATCCTCGTTTTATTAACAAAATGGGCAAGAATATTAAAAGCTTACTGCAAGTAAATATTGGAAGTAAGAAGGGACTTAATAATACACACACAAGTAAATGTGGGTTTTGCAATCAGTGTCCGAGTATATATGAAAATAGTCCTATATTGTTACAAAATAGTAACAGGAAAAAGATATATACATCTAAAGGGAATTGTAGGACAAAGATGTTAGTATATATAGCAGTATGCTCGGTCTGTCCCTCATTTTACATTGGGAAGACCGAGAGACAATTTAGACAAAGAATATACTCACATCTTTATTGTATTAGAATGAGGGACACTAAGAACGCCTTAGCAAGGCACACAGAGGAAAAAGGAGTAGAGCATAATTTTAAGTTTGCTATACTAGAAATCATTAAAAGAAATCCTAGGGGAGGTAATATAAAAAATTTTTTGGCGTACAGGGAGCTGTACTGGCAGGTATTAACAGATGCCACTACGGCCCCTGGATTAAATGATTTTTTATCAATAAAGCCTTTGTTGATGTTGAATATGTAGTATACATAAGAGTATAATATATATATTAATAGAAATGAACAAATCAAGGTAGAATATTCATATTGTACAAAATAGCATGGGGGACTATACACCAAGGTTATGTATTTTTATTCACATAAAGTTTTATTAATATTATATAGTCAAAAATCGTTTTTTAAAGTCAACATTTATTAATTAATGTTATTTTGGCGCCATTTTTTATATAAATTGAGTATAGGCGCACACAATTATTGTTCTGATGAAACTCGCTGTGTCGAGTGAAAGCGCTCAACCAACTGAAGCTTTGTGGATATTTATTAAAACTACTGATTTTATCTTGGTTCCGGTGGATTTATTTTGCTTGCTGAGCTGTGGAGGTACTTTCCGTTTGGTCATTTTGTTTTTTATCACTGGGTTAAACCAAACGGTATCTGTGTTTCTGTTATCTTTTCAAAATAAATAAATAAATAAATAAATGTCTTCTTTCCCGCCTTTCTAAGCTAGTATAGTCCAGTTTTCAGGCTAGTGCTGAATTCAGGGCTGTGTTACTTGGATAGAGGGAAGTTTCTCTGTTCACCTGTGAGAGAGGGGAACTTTGAGCAGCCATCTGTCCCTGGAGGAGTGGTTCCAGCCTAGAAGTTAATAGTTTAAAAAATGCGTTGCATGGTTTTGTGCACCGGGCAGCACCGGTTAGCTAGGGTTAAATTATTCCTGGCTCCACTAAGTCTCCTTCAGTTTTTCACTTGAAACTAGTCTAACTCTCAAAATAAACACTCAAAAAGCATCCTACAGTCAAGCACTTGCTCAGACTTAATAGCAAGCACTAATATACCCCAACACTTGACTGCCCAGCAGGGCAAAGCTCTTTATCCACCCCTCACCAGCCAAGCGACTAAGCAGCTCACCCTACTAGTCAGGCATGACCAAAGGGCAACTTCAGGTGTACTCTCCAGTCCAGCTGGTGAATCTGGGTATCCTGAGGCAATGTTACAACTGCCTCATGTACACAGACAGCCCTGTCCTCCTACCACGAAACACTAACATATGTGAGAGATGCAATTATACAGCCAAACTGGAGGCTAAGGTATCTCCACTCAAGACTGGAACAGACAGTCATGAGGAGAAGGTTAACACTTGCACCAGACCTCCAGCCTCACATAGATCTACTAAACCAGCACTGACAAAAGATACACATAAATACACAAAATCATACTCGGAGGCTCTAAATAAAAACCTGCAAAAGCATCAGAGAGCTCCAAAGCAGACACCCACAAAACCTGCACCTCCTTCACAAACCAGACAACACAAAAAACACAAAATCAATGTGCCGCACAATCACTGCCTTTAAGGTGAAATAACATACCTAATACACTAGTAATAGGTGACTCAATAGTTAGGCACACTGACGCCCCACTCACTAGGCTGGACAAGGAGAAGGTTACTGTTAGCTGCCTGTCGGGAGCCAGAATCTGCCACATAACACAAGCACTCAGGTCACTCCAGAACAAGTACAAATATGACTCTGTCATTGTTCATGTTGGTGTGAACGACCTGAGCTGTACCTCCCTGGACTACATGAAAAGAGACATGGAAGAGCTCTCTGATCATGTAGCCCAGGTGGGTATGACCCTGACCTTGAGTAGCATCCTGCCCTCACCAAGAATGATACCTCAGTATAAAGAAAAAATGATCAGTTTCAACAATTGGCTAAGCTTCTGGTGTCATTCAAAGGGGATCCAGTGTCTGTCAGCCTGGGATAACATGCTCGACAAGCCACATTGCTTCACAAAAGATGGCTTGCACCTGTCACCCCTTGGCTTTCGAATACTGGCCAAGGCTCTTGCTGCCCCCATAGTGCCTTTTTTAGGCAAGGCTCAAAATTCAAACCCACCTCCGTAAACAGCACAAGTAAAAAACTGAGGGTTATGCTACTCAATGCCAGGAGTTTAAATCTCAAAATGCATGCACTCAAAGCACTCCTAAGTATGGAGAACATTGACATTTGGGCAGTAACTGAAGCCTGGTTCAAGGCTCCAGAGATCACTCCAGCACTACTGGGCTACGACTCATACCACACATTTCGGCCACAGAACACAGACCGAAACACAAAAGGAGGGGGTGTATCCATATTCATCAAGGATACCCACACCTCCAGGTTAGTGGCGCAGCACGATACCTCTGAGATCATCCATGTGCAACTAACATCGGACAAATCTGCAATGCAAATTGTGGCCTTCTACAGATCCCCCTCCATGACCCAGGACCACCACTCCGCCTTTCTGGAGACACTGGAAAACATGAAGATCCTACCAAACACCCTGATATTGGGAGATTTCAATTACCCACCAATTAACTGGGAAAACTACTTGAGTACAAACTCCCAGGCTCAGTGCTTCCTGGAATTTATCAACTCAAATGCCCTGGATCAGCTGGTAAACTCCCCTACCAGAGGCCACAACATATTGGACCTGGTCATCACCAACATGGGCGACAGGTGCTCCGTACCGGATGTCAACCCATCACTGGTTAGATCAGACCATAAATTAATCACCCTGGATGTCCACACCCCACCATCACCCCCAACCAAGGAAACCACAGTGAAAAACTTTTCTAAAGCAAACTTCACCTTACTTAAGTGAGAGGTGGTAAGTTTCACAGCCCCCACGCTAAAGGATAACACTGCCCAAGATGCACAATCCTTTACAATTGCACTCTATGAGCACCTACAACGATGCATGGACCATGCCATCCCTAGCAAAACCAAGACTCACTCCCCTAAGAGAAGGAAACCAGTCTGGTGGACCCCTGCCATAAACAGGTTATACAACAAAAGGAGGAAACTAGTTCAGAAAAAAAGCAAATCCCAAGAAGGAAAGACATCCCTGATCAGTATCAGTAAGAAACTAAGGTCTCTCATAAAATCATCCAAGGCTAACTTCGAAAGAAAAATAGCCAAGGACTTGAAAGATAACCACAAAGCCTTCTTTAGCTATGTCAAAAATCTAGGTGGCAACTCGCAGATATGCTCTGAGATAGTGCAAAATAGCACAAAATATACTGAACCTACTGATATTGCCAACATAATGGCAGATAGATATAGTGCAAACTTCACCTCCCTCTCACCTTCAAAAGGGCCCACAACAATACCAGAAAAGTGTAGTGTCCTGGACATCACAGAAGCACAGGTGAAAACAGCCCTTTCAAAAGCCAAAAACACAGCATCAGTGGGGCCAGATGGTGTCCCAGGCTGCGTCTTGCACAAACCACAGAACAAACTAACCCCTCACCTAAACACGCTGTTCAACCTCAGCCTCTCCACAGGCTATGTGCCCATAGAATGGTGCAAAGCAATGGTTATTCTGCTCCACAAAGGAGGAGCCACAACTGACCCTGGTAACTATCGCCCCATAAGCCTGACTAGCCTGGTCTGCAAGGCTATGGAGTGCATCATCATGAAACTCTTTAACAAAGACATTGGGAACCTCCAAACACTTGACCTGACCTAGTTCAGCTTTGTTAAGGGCAGATCATGCCTACTAAACCTGGTTGACTTCTTCCAGACAGTTACCAAGGCCATAGACGAGGGGAAAGGTGGTTCACACAGCCTACCTTGATCTCGCCAAGGCGTTCAACACCATTCTTCACTCGGGTATTATAGAAAAACTCACCAGCCTGAACATAAACCCCCTACGTCACAAGATGGGTTGCCAACTGGCTTACAGACAGAACTCACACAGTAAGAATAGCAGGCTCCAGGTCTGACTCTAAACCAGTCACAAGTGGTGCCCCACAAGGCTTAGTTCTGGGACCCCTACTGTTCGGCATATATTTCTCAGAAGTACAGGCAAACATAGGAGGACTATGGCTAACCAAGTTCGCCGATGACTGCAAACTGGGAGCCATAATTGACTCACCGGCTGACACACACATCCCCCAAAAAGGCCTTACTGAGACAGACACCTGGTGTCAAAAGTCATGGCCTCAAGCTGAATGCCAAAAAATGCATAGTCATCCCATTTGGGAAAAACAAAACACCCACGAATTACCACATAGGCTGCAGCTCCCTTAATACAGAAGAGGTAATAAGAGATCTGGGGACCCAGGTAGATAATAATCTCTCCTTTGACAATCATATTGCCAAAGAAGTTAGGAAATCCTTCTGTGTGGCCCATCTAATTACTAAGGGGATCACATCTAGAAATAAAGAGGTTATAGTGCCCCTCTACTCGCCACTCATCAGACCCATCATAGAGTACAATGCCCCATTTAGGATGTACCTCACAAGACACTTCCAACAGCTTGAAAGACCACAAAAGCACCTCACCAAGAGGATTACTGGCTTCAAACATATGTCCTATGCAGCCCGACTGAAAAAACTCTGGTTGTACTCAGTGGCATATCGCTTACTCAGAGGTGATCTCTGCCTGACTTACAAAGCCATGTCCAACTCAGAATTGATGGACATGCTCCACCTAAAGAAATCCAAGTCACTGCGGGCCACACGCTCTAGTGAGCTAAACCTTGCCACAACAATAAATAGAACATGCTGGAGGGATAGATTCCTGTCACAGAGACTCCCCATGCTTTGGAACAAAATTCCTAACTACACTAGGCAGAGACCCTCACTAACACTCTTCAAGAGAAGCCTTGACGAGTGGATGGGTAACAGAAAGTACACCCCTGGGATCACTTCATTGGCTCTGCTTGACAGAGGCTCAGTTAATTAATCAATGGGGTGGCGAAAGCCGACACACTCTGGCTAGGCTTATAAATGCCCTTGGGCAGATAGCTTAGTACCCACCTATGAACCTATGAACCTATAGTTATAGAAAGCTTTGTGGTTGCTTTTTGTGTCTGCTGCAATTCTGTCTTCATAGCTGGCTTTAGAGGACTTGATAAGGGATCTCAACTTTTTGCTGAGGCTAATAAGGGAGTTTTAACAATCTTCAGACTTCAACCTTTTCTGTAACAGTTTCTTCCTTCTGTTGTAAAGTTTATTGATGGCTGGGGACCACCTGATTGGCATCTTTTTTTTGGAGGAGAACGTCTTGATTCTATTGGGTATGGCTAGTTCCATGTATTTATGTATGTGTTTGTACAGAGCATTGGTATATGATTTGGCTGTCATGCAGCTGTTTTCCACTAGCATGGGTGCCATGAAGTTAGCCACCTCTGTTTTTAGGAACCCAAAGTCAGCTTTGGAGAAGTTTTTCAAGGTGGTTACCTTTGCGGGGAGTGTGGGTGAGATGCAGATTTCCATGGCGATTAGTTTGTGGTCAGATCTAACCAGGGAGGAATTGACTATTGATGTAGAGCAACGGTCACCCATGTTGGTGATAATGAGGTCTAGGATGTTACTTCCTTCAGTGGGGGTCAGGATTAGCTGGTCTAGGGCATCATAACTGATGAAGTCCAGGAAGCGTTGGGCCAGTACACTGGTACTTGAGTAGTTTTCTCAGTTGCTGGAGGGGTAGTTGAACTCACTTAGTATGAGAGTATTGGGCTGGATCTTGATTGATTCCAGGGTGCTTAGGAACATGGACTGTGAGTCTAAGGACATAGTTGGAGTTCTATAGCAGGCTATGACCTGAATCACCGTTGTACCCAGTGTTAGTTGTATCTGAAGTATCTCAGATGCATTATGTTAGGCTACCAGTCTGGAGGTGTGCAAATGCTTTATGAATATGGAAATACACCCTGGGGATCATTTCTGTGGCTCTGCTCAACAGGGGCACAAGAAGTTAACTTTCTTGTGTGGCGTAAGCCAGGCAACCTTGTTAGGTAGGCTTTCTTAGGCCCCTTGGACCGATAGCCTTGTACCTACCTATGAACCTATGAACCTATGAACATCACCACCTTTGGGTTCTGGCCATGTTCTGGGGCCTAAAGGTGTGGAATGAGTTATAGCCTGGATGTGCAGGGGTGCTTTCTGACCCATGTCTCTGTTACAGCACAAATGTCAACATTCTCCATTTTGAGGAGTGCTTTGAGCGAGTGCATCTTGAGTGAATCTTGAGATTTAGACTTCTAGCATTGAGCAGCACAACCCTCAGATTGCATTTGTTTGTAGCTGCTATGGTGGGATTTTGGTCTTTGGAACACCACCTAAAAAAGGCACTATATGGGTAACAAGAGCCTTAGCCAGTACCCAGAATCCCAGGGTTGACAGATGCAGGCCATTTCTGGCAAAGCATCGAGGGCTGTCAATCATGTCATCTCATGCAGAAAGATACTAGATCCCCTTAGAATGACACCAGAAAATTAGCCAATTGTTGAAGTCAATAATTTTCTGCTTGTACTGCAGTATCATTCTGGGTGATGGCAGGATACTGCTCAGGACTAGGGTAATACCTGCCTGGACCACATAACCCAAGAGCTCCTCCATGTTTCTTTTCATGTAGTGCAGGGAGGTGCATCTCAAGTCATTCATACCCACATGGACAATGACTGAGTCATATTTGTATTTGTTGTAGAGTGACCTGAGTGCATGTGTTATATGGCGGATTCTGGCACCTGACAGACAACTGACTTTTACCTTCTCCTTATTCAACCTAGTGAGATGGACATCTGTGTGCCTCCCTATTGAGTCTCCTATGATTAGTATATTGGGCAAAGTGTTTTGCCTTGATGGCTTAGGTTGAGGGGCACACTGTGGAGATGAGCTATGTGTCCTGTGGTTGGTGCTGTGTTGTGGTGGTCAAGTGTGTTTCTGCCTTGGAGGTCTCTGCTGTTTGGGTAAATTTCTATTGAGAGCCTCCACATAGGTGAGTGTGTGATTTGTGTTTCTATGTGTGAGCTGTGATGATGGGTGTTCTGGAGGGCTATGTGTTCTATGTGGTGTGGTGTGGGTGTTTACCATCTCCTCTTGACCAGCTAGTTTGGTCTTAGCTGGAGAGTGCATAGCTTCCAATTTGGTGATATAGGTGCATCTCTTACAAGTCTGAGTGCTGGGAGATAAGAGAAGAAGGTTGTCTGTGTACATGAGGCAGTTGCGACACTGCCTCAGCATGCCCAATTGCACCAGGATAGCAGGAGAAAGCACAGGAAGCTGCCCTGTAAACATGACAGGAGGGGTGGACATAACTACTAAGTACTGGCAATCTTACTGTGTAGATCAACTAGTGTTGATAGCAGCTAGGTGTGCTACAACAATTTCTACAAAAGCCTGATGAAGTGCAGAGTGATTAAATAATTAGAAGTGCAAGAGAGAAGAGAGCTAGCAAGATCTAAGGGAAAATTTGAAGAGCAGACCTTCTGGCACCGGTAATAGTTTGCCTCAGCTCAACACCACTGCGCTGTGTTTAAACAAGTACAAGTGCAAACCCATGCAAACGTGGGCTTTTAAACCACAAAGTTGAAAGGGATGGAAAAACTGCCCAAACGTCCAATAAACTCCAATTTCTGGGCTAGAAACAACTCCTTTTGTGGCAGATAGGCTACCAAGGGATTACCACTCCCACTGATAAGCTAGAAGGCTTCCTTCCAACCAGAAAGGCCTGGGAGGGACTCAGAAACTTCCAAACAGTCTAGGATACAGCAACTCTGTTATGAACGAAACATTTTGTTAGTAAAAGCAACATGCAGGAACATTGGCAATAACCCAATCAATTTCAATGCATATTATAGGGAACACAACAATACATAACGTAACAGTCAGTATATGAACAGCATGCCATTAATCATTATGGCATAAGGCCAACAACGTAGGTAATCCAACAAGATATGTTAAAATGCAACCATTGTAATGCATAACAATAATAAAATGCATGCCCAAAATAACATTTATTGCAGAATATATGTTAATAGTAAACCATTGTGGGCTAAATAGTTGACAACAGTAGTACTATCTACTCTACTGGTCTGTCCTTTCTTTATGTGTATAGGTGCTCTATAGCTGCTGTAGCACATACATGCCTCTCAAGCTATTAGTATGGGCCAGGCAGTAACACCTGCAAGTACATAACTACACAGAACAGTTGCACATCAGGCAGACCTATATAACTACCAAGGTGTTCTGTGGGCTGATGTTCTGTAACTTTGCTTTTGACATCTATCATATCAGTGATACATCAGTGACAGTGGGATTACACAACAGCAATAACATTCCCTGACAGTGTAACACTTGAGAGACATGTATGAGTATGGTACAGAAAGTAAACAACTATGCCTTGCTTGGCAGGCATGGGGATAGATACCAATTGCAGTGACTGCACAGGCATGTACATCAGATGTCCTAATCGACTGCACCATAATTTGACAGTTACTCCAGGCATACAGCCATACTAACATTACACATTTTACTTCCTTATTTAATTTTATTGGCAGTTGTACTTATTTCCTTCAGTTTCTGCACTATTATCACATGACTGGTAATGAGCTTAACATTCTGTGACATCTGTACACACAATTATATCCGCATAATATGCGCTACCTTGTCCATTTACCTGTAATTCCTGTGGAGAGAAAATCTGTTATCATAGCATAACTGATTCAGTACTATATATTATTATATGCTACTGGATTCGAACCCTGGTTTGTGTGTGCCAAACTGTACTTCATGCAGAGCATTTAACAAACTGTGCTACTGAGTCAGTGCTAATTACTGCTTGACTAATATTTGGCTAGATCTCATCTGGAAGCAAAACAAGATCTCGTAATAAATTATACATTTTTATAGTAGACTGCATTGACAGTTGGACACACATGCGTGCAATTTCTGCATGACAGGGAAACTAAGTTTACTATACATTACTACATTGAAAGCAGGTGTACATATGATATTGTTTGTGGGTGGAAATATCTGTGAAGTGTACACACCATATGAGATTACTCGGTTGATTATCTCACCTGCATACATTTGCAGACAGTATATATGGAGTCTACAGCTATTACACTGTTACACTTGCCTGCAGCACTGTACTTCAGAGCCTGAATGCATATACCTACATTGCAATGGTTAGCACAAGACAATCCTGATATACACAATATGCCATGGGTGTTCTTGCTATAGCTTTGTGTGTTATTGCAGAACAGGTATTATACTTCATTTGTTGTAACACAGCTGTGACTCTACAGTTATTGCACATCACTCTATGTGAGCTATACCTTAAGACAGGGACTGGTCCTGTTTTGTGTCATATTCAATTTCATGCAGAACAGACCTACTTACACACAGATTGTACAAAATCACTTTATTACTGGTACCTTCATGCAGTTACTGGTATAGTTTCATGTTTTTATAGCACAGCATTGGTTCTACTGCAGGTGTTGCAATACAGCTGTAATTTCACACTTATTGCAATTGAAACTTTAATTAATTTACTTTATCAAGGTTAATGCTTTACTCTTCCCTGTTTATTGCAGCACAATTGACAGTGGTCTCTTATTGCAGTCTAGGTGTATGACCACATTCACTGCAATACAATCAAAACTATATATACCTGCTGGCAGTTAATACTTTACTCATCCCTGCTTATATGACTATAGATTGCAAGTTAAATCCCTACTCGCCAGACTCACAGTGTAGCCTGGCCAGGCACCACTCATGCACCTCCACATTGTGAACTTTCTTATTTGCAGCTGTAGGGAGAGTTGTACACTATTATGCATACCTGTCTATCCAACATTCAGATTAGGTATTGGTAAAACAATGTTAATAGTACTTACAAGCTTGTGGGACATTCCCAACAACAGCTTCCCAGACCCAGGTGTCCAGAAGATCCCCCTTACAATGCTTTGGGTTATCATGGTGGTGATGTACCTCCTCACCTGTGTAGGGGATACCTGTAGCACTGGTGAGATCCTGTGCCAGCCAGTCCCAGGCCTCCACCTTGCACTCTAAACCCTGGAACTGCCCCTGCAGCAGCTAGTCATCATGGTCTTTCACTAGGAATCCAACATGACCCTGGACTCCAGAATGCCCCACTGCTGCACCCAGAAGTGTGCACCCTCTCCAACACCTTCCATAGTTCCTGCACAGTTCAAACTCTGACTGTTCATGCTGTATTCCCACCTGTTGAGCTTAATATAGCCTGTTTTCCTGCCATTTAATGCCACTGGACAATTTTTAAAATGCGGCACTCCACTTTGCATCACACAACCCAGCTGAGCTCAGCTCAGCAGTGCTTAAATTCCAATCCTTAGCAGTGCTTGGCACCACTTAGCAGTGTGCAAACCAGCTAAGTGGAGGTGTGCAGTGCCAAGCAGTGCCCAGCAGTGCTATAAATGGATCTTGTTTAAACAGTGCTTGGCATGGCTTATCAGTGCTTAGCAGAGCTTAGCTGAGCACAGCACATCAGGATTTAAAAATAAGTGGCATCATTTGTATTTGGAAAATAAATGCTTAATAACCCATCTGTGTATTCAAACCTTGCACCTACTGCACATAAGGCTATCACTCTTAACCATTTGGCTACATGGATGTGTAGAATACTGTTATACTTTTGGATATACATCTCAGCTGTGTTTAAGCATTGCTGAGTACCACTGCATGCCGTAAACCTGCTCAGCTATGCTTAAACTTGACTTTTGCATTAATAATTAAATGCATCTGTTTTTTTATTTTTAGATGTCTGGCAGTGTCAGTTGCTGTGCACCCCGCTGCACCACGCAAATGTCAAAAATAAATAAATAAATAAATAAAATGAATAAATTTAACTACAATGCACTTTGACAGTGCAGAGGGTGTGTTACTCACCTGGGGAGACAGTTATCAAAACACTCCCTACACTGATTCAATAGCTATGTTACACGGTTCTCCCTCAGCAATACGTCATCATTAATATGCATGGTGCGTTACCGAGGGGGAATGGTGTACACAGACATGGTACCTTCCATGTAGGCTCTACACTATGCCTACATGGATTTTACTAAGCCCTGGGGACTGTGTTTTTATAACAGCAGACCTAAAGATAGTACACACTGCTCTGTGATAGCAATGTTTTCAGTATTGTTGAATGCTGTAGCAGACAAACGGATAAAGATCAACCTCTTTTTTTCTAAATCATTTTTATTAAAATATGCACTGCATAAAGAATAAAAATGAATTATTTCAACATTTCCAACATTATAAGAGTTAATGATTTATATCCTTAGAGCAAGATAAACAAGACTAGCATTTTATTTTGAGTTAACATTAACATATGCCTTACATGAGCATAGCAAAAGTTTATCTAATTTAGTCTATTTGCATTGTCCCCTTCCTGCCTGTTACATAAGTCCCTTACCTGTCTACATATACTAATGCTTACTTTCATGACACTAACAGTTTTTATCCATATTTTCCTTTTCTATCAACTGTCAAATGCTTCCCATCTCATATTATAGGTCATATTCCTCTTACCTCTGTTCCTCTTCTTCTGTAATTCTCGTGTCTCTTTTGTCTACCTCCACATACCTTTTCCATTTTGCTCTTAATTTTTTCACCCAACTTTTATTCCATTAACATTATTAATATAGTCCAGCTTCCATTCTCTTGTGTTTTCTTTATTAAACCATCCCACCATTAGTAGCATTTCTCTCTGTCCTTCTCTTCCTCATATCCCCTGCTTTTCATCTGTTTCAAATAACTATAAACTCCCACTCTTGCTTTACTCTATTAATAAACAGATTATTCCAGATTTCCTTCATTGTCTGCCACTCCTTCTGCACTACTTTACACCCCAACCACAAATCTGCATTTTCTGCTTTGTCTCTGCATCTCCAACACTCTGGACTTTCAGCCTGGCCCTCCTTTCCTACTCTTTTTGGGGTCCTTTGCCATCTATATAACAACATCATGCATAGGTCTCTCATTTGCCCTGAGTCCTTTAGAAAACTTGCCTCTCCCGTGCTTCTTCCCATTTCTTTTTGCTTTCCAATATCTTGCTCTCCTTTATCCACCTCTCCCTTAACTTACTAAAACCTATTACTTTTCCCTGTTCTCCAATACCCCTATGCAGCTGTCCTATCCTTCATTTCTCTGTACTTCCTTACTCACTTTCCCTTTCCTTTATATCTTCTTTTATTCAGCTCCAGCCTCCCTCTTCACATTCCACAGCCTCTCTCCTAATTATTTTTCTGTACAATAGACAATTATCTACTCTTAGCACAAATCCCTGTTTTGCCTATGCAAAAAGTATTATTATTAATGTTCTTTTTCTTCTTCTAATTATTATTATTATTATTATCGGTCTTTGTCCCCCCCCTTCTTGTATCTGGTCTACATCACTCAATCCACCTTCATTCCATTCTCCTAACAAACTGGTAAATGCTTACTGACAGCTTTCACTCAATATCTTCCTGATTCTGCTTCCTTTTGGACACTTTGTTTCTTATTCCTGAATCCATTTTTTCAGTATTTCTTTAAATATGTTCATTCCCCCTCCTGGCACTGAACCCCAAACCTTCCACCTGACCTTATCATTCCTCAGTCCTCTCAGTGTCTGTATGATATTCATTGCCACAGTATATCTCTTAAATTCAGACAGGCCCCACCCTCCTACCACTTTTTGAGCTCTCTGACTTTCCTTCCATATCCTCTTTTTCCATCCTTTCCAAACAAATTTCTCACACAGTCTGCATTTTCCCCAGATACACCACTATTGATTTGATCTGCACATGACTCAGGATATATAATATTAGGGGTCGCACCATCACTGTCACCAATTACCATATTCACCCCATGGGTCCAGTTGGCTAGCATTCACTTTACTCTATCCCTTAACTCCTCCCAGTATTACTTTCTTATCTTGCCTACAGTCAGAGACTTTCACTTATAAACATTTTTCTCCCCTTTTTTTATTTTCTCCAAGTCCTTTGGGTTTCTAATACCATGACAGGGATGGACCCCATTACTAAGTCAAGGTATAATTAAAGTTCATGAAATTAGTATTGTTTCAATCTTTGATGTTAGCCAAAAGTGCTCTTCACAGCACCCACAATGTGCCCAGTAATGACTCCTCCTGCAATTCATACACTATGACATGTATCAGTAATAAATCTAAGTATGATTGTAGATTATTTTTTTATAAGACCCATTGCTCCTACTGCTAACGGAACTGGCTGGGTATTCTTCTTCCACATTTCCCTCATTTCTGCCTGCAAATTCTGGTACTTTATGACTTTGTGTCTATCTGTATGTAAGACACTGTAGTCACTGGGTAAAGTGATTTCAATAATCAATACTACTTTTGTCTTCTTTTCTTGGACCACTATATCTGGTTTTCCTGCATCTATTTTTTTAACTGTTGGTAATGGATGATCCCATGTGATATAAACTTCATTTTCTATGATGCTTTGTGTTTCATGTTTCCAGTGTTTTTCAGCTACTTCAGTATCATAATGTTTGTACAATCCCCAGTGCAACAATCTTGCTACATTATTATGCCTTTCAGTATACAGTCCTTCTGCTATTAGTATATCACAACCAGCAACAAGATGTGCAACTGTTTCCAATTCTGTTTTACAAAACCTACATTTGTCTGTTTCTCCCACATGTTCAATGGACTTTGAAAACTAATGTGTATATACATGAATGTGGGATACTATCAAATGCTTTCTTATAGTCTATCCATGCCATACTTAGATTCTTCCCCTTGTTACAGTTCTCCATTATGACTTTACTTAAAACATCAAATGATCTTTTGTTCCATACAACTTTCTTTTATTACCCTGTTGTTCTATTGCCATGACTGAGTTTCTTCTAAATGAATATAAACTCTATCAGTGTCAGTTCCAGTGTATAATTTATACGTCATTGGAAGGCAAGTAACTGGTCTATAGTTTTTTAAGATAGCTTGCAGGTTTGCTCTTAAGTAGGAGTATTGTTTTTCCTGCTGTTAGCCAGGATAGTGTCTGTTCAGGGTGTGCATATAAATTGTTCTTACTCATGGCTAAAGCTTCATGTAAAGTTGTTAATACTTAACCAGATGTTAGGTACCGCATCTGGACCTGGGGTTTTCCAATTAGGATTTTTTTCTTAATTTTGTTTCAATTTCTCTGGCCATTACTTCATACCATTGCATATCCTGTACATTTGATCTTCTTATTCTTTCTTTTACTTCTTCTATCCATTTATCATCTTTGTTATGTTCCACAGAGTCACCTCACAGCAAGAGGTTCTCCGGTTCAATTTTCGGCTGGGGAGCTATCTGTGTGGAGTCTGCATGGCCTCACTGTGGTCACATGGGTTTCCTCTGGGTGTTCCGGTTTCCTCCCACATCCCAAAGACATGTTGTAGGTGGATTGGACACTCTAAATTGGCCCTAGGTGTGAGTGTGTGTGTGCCTTCTGTGGAAGGTTGTGCGCCGGGCTGGCAACTCAACACCGTAAAATTCCACTGCCAATCATGAGCAGACAGATGATCCACTGTGGCGACCCCTAACCAGGAAAAGCTGAAAGAAGAAGAAGTTATGTTCCACAGAGTCTTCATAAATATTTCTCCAAAATGTATCTATTTCTTCTTCTTCTTCTTTTTTTTTGTGGTGTTTCGATTAATTTTGCCTTGTTTCCCAATTTTCTATAAAACTTTTTTGGGTCATCAATAAATTGCTTATTTTGTACTTTTCCTTTATATTTATCTGCATATCTTCTATTTTTTTCTGCCTGTGCTGATATTTTCTATCCTCTTTTTTACTTTCTCCAAGTCTTTTGGGATTCTAATACCATGATGGGAATGGACCTCATTCCTAAGTCAAAGTATTATTAAAGTTCATGAAATTGATATTGATATTGTTTCAGTCTTTGATATTAGCCAGAAGTGCTCTTCACAGCACCTGCAATGTGCCCAGCAATGACTCCCTCTGCAATTTGTACAGAGTTACATGTATCAGTAACATATCTAAATACAGCTGTAGATTCTTTTTTATAAGACCTATTGCTCCTACTACTACTGGAACTGTCTGGGTATCTTCCTTCCATATTCTTCTTGTTTCTGCCTGCAAATCCTGATATTTATGACTTTGCGTCTCTCAGTATGCAAGACACTGTAGTCACTGGGTGTAGTGATTTCAGTGATCAATGCTACTTTTGTTTTCTTTCATTGACCACTATATCTGGTTTTCTCACATCTATCTTTTGAATTGTTGGTAATGGGTGATCCCATATGATGTAGACTTCATTATTTTATATGATGCTTTGTGGCTCATTTTTCCAGTGTTTCTCAACTACTTTAACTACTTTTCCAGTGTTTCTCAACTACTTTAATATTATAATGTTTGCACAATCCTCACTGCAACAGTCTTGCCACATTATTATGCCTTTCAGCATATGGTCCTTCTGCCATTAATATGTCACAACCAGCAACAAGGTGTGCAACTGTTTCGAATTCTGTTTTACAAAACCTACATTTGTCTGTTTCTCCCACATGTGCAATGGACTTTGCAAACCAACATTTATATAGTCCACTATCTTGGGCCACCAATATTAACCTTTCATCTTTTGGTTTGAATTAGCCTCTCCTTAACCATTCCTGCGTTTGATCCTGATCAATATGAAGTTGTTCCAGGAGTTTTCTATAATTCCAACTATATGTTTTTCCACATTTCTTACCTTTTCATTTGATCCTTCACCTTATATTCTTTCTTTTGTTTTTTGGCACATTCAGTTGCTGCCTAACTTTTATCTGCTTCTAGTTTGATTTCCATTCCCACTTGATGCTGATATGCTTCTGCTAGACTAAGCAGGGACGTCATCGTAGATTTATTCTCATGTTTCAAAACTTTCATTATGTTTGGGTCTTGTGAGGTCAGCAGATATGTATGCAGTCCAATGATTGCAGATCTATATATACATGTAATAAATTTCAAGGAGGCCCATAACTCCTTTGGAACGGGGAATATATAATCACCATATGCACTGATTTTTATAAATCATTTGATGAATATGAAGCATCCTTCTTGTTTCCTGTCTAATCTATTCAACACCTTTTGGGGCCAGTCAATTGTTCCAAAACTGTAAGTTAGGACAGGAATAGCACAGCAATGTTACTGAAGGCTCTTCCCCTCTGCCTGTCCCTACCACTAATGATTTTTTCAGTACTTGCTCCAAGACTGATTCCTATACAAACTCTTCAAAAATCTGCAGCACAACAGCCAAAAGTGTTCTTTGCAGTGCCCCTAATGTGCCCAGAATTGACTCCTTCTGCAATTCATATGGAATTACATGTATTGGTACTATGGCTACTATTGAAACTATCTGGGTATCTTTTTTCCACATTACTCTCATTTCTGCCTGCAAATCCTGATATTTTATGACTTTGTGTCTTTCTATACTTAAGACACTGTAATCACTAGGTGTAGCAATTTCAGTGATCAATGATACTTTTGCCTTTTTTCATGGACTACTATATCTGGTTTTCTCTCATTTATTTTTTTAACTGTTGGTAATAGGTAACCCCATGTGATGTGCACTTCATCATTCTCTATAATGCTTTGCGGTTCATGTTCCTAATGGTTCTTGGCTACTTCTATATTATAGTGTTTGCACAATCCCCAATGCAACAGTCTTGCCATGTCATTGTGCCTTTCAGTGTTCAGATCCTCTGCCATGAGTGTATCACACCCAGCAACATGATGTGCAATTGTTTTTCAATTCTTTTTTATAGAACCTGCATTTGTCTGTTCTCCCACATGTTCAATGGAGTTTGTAGACCAATGTCTCCACTATCCTATGCTGCCATTATTAACCTTCCCACTTTTTTATTTCATCTCATCTCTCCTTAATCATTGTGACAAATCTGATTGGTATGAGGTTGTTCTAGGAGATCTCTGTACTTGCCAATATATTTATGGCTTTCCCACATTTGTTTCCTTCTCATTTTATCCTTCCCCTTATATTTTTTCATGTTTTTTTTTTTTTTTTGGCACATTCAGTTGCTGGCTGATTTTTGTCTACTTCTGCCTTGATTTCCATTCCTAATTTACTTCTGCTAAACTAAGCAGAGAGGTCATCTTAGACATTCTGTCCTCGTGTTTTAAAACTTTCACTATGTTTGGATCTGGTAAGATCAACAGATGTGTATGCAGCCATACAAATGCAGATCTATACACATAATCAATTTCAAGGAGGCTCATACATCCTTCAGAGCGTATATAATCCTGGTATTGTATGTATTATTTGATAAATGTGAAGCATTTTTCTTGTTTGTCTCTTCAACTGATCAAATACCTTTTGGCACTATTCAATCACACCAAAACTAAGTTAGAACAGGAAGAGCAAATTGCTTTATAGCTTGGACTTTATTCCTTGATGTAATGGCTGTTTTCAGAAGTTTTAGCATTCTGAAGTATTCCATACTGAGTTTTATTCACATTTGTTCATGTTTTATTGCCAATCCTTCATCAATTCCCAAATATTTATACATTCCCTACTTCTCAAGTTCCTTTATATCACATTCCTGTCCCAGACTGATATTTTATTGGTATTGTAGCTTTCCTGTTTTAAATATTGCTTTTAAACATTTATCAAGACCAAATTACATTCTTATATCATCTGAGAAAGTTTTAACAACTCACAGTTGTGCTTTCAACTCTTCATAGGACGGACTATACAATTTTAAGTCATCCATAAAAGGTGGATGAGATGTCTTTAAACAATGTTATTTTCTGGGATCCAAAGTGTAATGAAGATCTAATCTGTTTAGTTAACAGCTTAATGGGTTAAGGGTAAGACAAAATAAAAATCACCCTGGAATATCCCCTTTTGATTTTTTTATCCCTGGGATAATAATTTGCCATTTGTCATGGCTTAACTGCAGAGTGGTTTGCCACTGTTTCATGGTCACTGTAATGTAATTGATTAATGTTGGATGTATCTAATACATTTGTAAGCAGTGTTTTATCCATAAATGTGGAATGTCTTAGCAATGATACACTTTCCACTGTGTGACTCCTTAAACCTCTTGTATTAGAGGCAACATGGGATATATGCAAATGACCCTTTAAAGACATACAGTGTTTCAACTATATGGCAACTCTGAATGTTCATGACTTTTTTTCTTTTCAAGTCTATTTATGGGCAAATTCAGGCCAATAAAGCCAAACCACACTAGCTATGAACATACATGTTTCAGCCTCGTTATGCCATCATCAGCACATCATAAGTACAATGCTTGGTTAACCTTTAGAAATGCAGGGTTGTCATACCCAGCTGATATCCATAACCATTAGGGTGTCTGCAAAATATCCCAACTAACACACTAAAACAATGAGTAAAAAGGTCACACAGAGAAAACAATCAGTAAAAAACAAAAGAAAAATCTAGCAAGGCTAGGCTTTCGACTGTGATTCCTTAAACCTGCTATATTAGCGGCAACATGGGATATATACAAATGACCTTTCAAGAACATCAGGTATTTCAGCCATATGGCAGTTCTGAATGTCCATGAGTCTAGCTTTGCTAGATTTTTCTTTTTGTTTTTACTGGTTGTTTTTCTGTGTGACCTTTTTACTCACTGTTTTAGTATGAATGTGGAACGATATCAAATGATCTTTTGTAATATATCCATGCCATACTTAGATTCTTTCCTTTTTTTACAATTCTCTGTTATGGCTTTATTTAGCAACAAATGATTCTTTGTTGCATACAACTTTCTTTTGTAACCATTTTGCCCTATTGCCATGATTGAGTTTTTTTTTTAATTACTATAACCTCTGTTTGCATCAATTCCAGTATATAGTTTATACATCACTGGAAGGCAAATTATTGGTCTATAATTTTTATGATGGCTTTCAGGTTCACCCTTAAGGAGCAGTATCATTTTTCCTGCTGTTAACAAAGTTAGTGTCTGTTTTGGATGAGCACATAACTAATTCTTACTCAAGGCTAAATCTTTGTGTAATCATGGTAGTAGTTTTAGCCAGAAGTTATGTACTGCATCTGGGCCTGGGGTGTCCAGTTAGGAGCTTTTCTTTATTTTGCTTCAGTTTCTCTAGCCATAACTTCATCCCATTTCATATCCTGTATATTTAATTTTTCTATCTATTCAGCATCTTTGTTATGTTCTACATGGTCTTCATAAATATTCATCCAAAATGTGTCTATTTCTTCTTTTTTGTTGGTGTTTGTATTCCTTATGCTTTGTTTCCCAGTTCTCTATAAAACTTTTTTGGGTCATCAAGGAATTACTTATTTTGTACTTTTTTGTTATATTTATTTGCATATCTTCTAAGTTTTTCTGCCTGTGCTGATTACTTTAGATTATTATTTGCAATAGTGTATGATAGATCCTTGTCTTTTCTGATACTGTGCATTGCTATTATCACATCTATCTTTCTAAGTATTTTTGTTGCTCTGTTCTCTCTTCTATATTCTTCTAACAGTGACTGTTCTTGTCTTAATTGCTCTATAATTTTCACTATTCAGTGCTTCCATGATGACATTTTAATTCTTTCCTTCCTTTTCTTTAATGTTCATTGTTTTTGTGGTAAGACTTTATCTGTTATTAATTTAGTTGCACTGTAATATATCCTATTTATTTTTGTTAAATCAGATGAATTTATGTTAATAGTCTTGATTACTGTGTCCATCTGGTTTCTAGCATCTTGAGTCTTACTTTCTGTAATTTACTTCTTTTATTGATTTTATCAATCTTAATATATGTATATATATATAAATATATATATATATATATATATATATATATATATATATATATATATATATATATATATATAAGGCTACCTGACAACACAGATGCGGTAAAACACCAACAACGAAATCACTGACACCACAAAACCGAAAGATCAGAAACATGAAACGTCACATACCCGACAAACCACAATCCCGACACTCAACAAACAAAACAAATCCCCTGTCCAAAAAGCACACACACACACAACACAAGCACACCAAAAACCTTGCAAACCTACACTGAACCTTACATACACAACTATCTATGCACTAACCTTAACCCAAACCCTAACGCTAAGGTCCATCACTATCACACACTCACCTAACCCATGCCCTAACCCTAACTCACTTAACCCGCCTCTAACCCTACAGACCATCGTTATCGCACACTTACCTTACCCACACCCTGACCCTAACGTCCATCCGTATTGCACACTTACCTTTACATGTCGGTGTTCTCAGCATCGGGATTCTCAACTGTCGGTCTTCTCCATTGTCAATCTTCCAGTGTCGGTGTTCTCGTTGTCGGCATTTCAAGATTTTTGTGTTTTCAGGTAGACCCTATATATATATATATATATATATATATATATATATATATATATATATATATCCATCACTATCAAATCAAGCAACACTTCATTTAGATAATTTTCTTCCAAACTGAGAGCACATTCTTTGCTCTCTGTTTCCTGCAGGCATTCTACAGAAAATTCCAGAACATTTTCCTGTAACATATGCTCTTCAGCTGTATCTTGCATCATCAGCTACTCCTTCTTAAGGTCTCTCATTGGTCCATCACTCCACAACATTGCATCAGAATTGCCACTGTTTCTTCCAACTCCAGATGAACTTTAGTAGTGGTTCCCTGTTGAAGGGTCCGGAGCATCATCATGTATCAACTCATCAGATGCTTACTGTTCCACCTGTTTCTCCATAGTTTGGGGACTCATTGTTCCACCATGCTGTGATATTACTTGCATTAGATTTATTTTCTGCACTAAATCTTTCATTTCACAGGTAATCCATAATTTCAGTTTCCATTTCTTCCACTTCTGCATTGCAAATCCTGCTTCTATACTTCCCTCTTTGTTTTCTTATTTTTTGATTTGTAAAGTGCTCCATATCTGGTTGCTTTTTTGTATTGATTAATTTTGCTTTCACCTTTACATAAATATTGCACCATATCAAATCTCTTTTTCTTCATGTCCATATTTCTTCTTCAGATATCTGCCAGTCCACCTGTTTCTCCATAATTTGGAATTTATACATTAAGCCTTCACTTTGCAGGTATTCCTTAACTTTAGTTTCTACTTGTTTAACCTCTGCATTACTAATCCTCTGTTCTATGTTCCCCATTGTTTTCTTTATACATGTATATATATATATATATATATATATATATATATATATATATATATATTCTATTGTGAAATTGTGAAAGTTTCCATATCTGGGTGGCTTTTTGTATTGATTAGTTTGCATTGATTAGTTTAGCATTTTCATGTGCATAAATATCATACCATATCAGATCTTTTTTTCTTTCCCATGTCCTTGTTTCTTTTTTATAACTTTCAAAATACCCAGGTTTCCTTCTTTATATTTTCACATTTATTCTGTCACTTCTTTATCTAGGTGGTCCAACTTTTCTTCATCTGTATAATGTTTTTCATGGATCTGTTGTATTAATGGACACAGACTTGCATTTGAAGCTTTTGATAATTTTTCTTGTGCAAGTATTTTTCTTTCTTGCAATTTCTGTTTTAATCTTTTTTAAATATCCTCTATCTGAAAATTCTGGACTTCTTGCATAAAAGAAACAATACATAATTTCTTCCTTATTCTCTGTAATGTTTTTCCTTCACCAGTAATTGCTTGAAAGTCTTTATTATAAAATCCTAACTCCCAATTCAAACTCTTTCTGAACATCAAGTACCACCCCATCCCTTTTATCTTCTCCTTTGTGAAGTCTCCAGTGATCAGTGGATGACCTCCCCTTACCTCAGCTGTGTCTCCCATATTAGCTTTAGTAACAACATATCCAGCCTAGCTACATATATTGGTAAAACGAACACTTGCCTTTGTGTTCGTTTTACCAGTTTGTCTAGAGAGTGGTTTCTAGCTACATATATTCTTGTGATCATGTTCCCATCATTATTACACAAAATGATTGGTCTATAAATTGTTGAGTTTTACTACCCTCTTTTTCCTTTATATAACATCACAATTTCTGCATCCCTGTTCCTTGTCCTCTGTACACATACGTACATTTGCTAAATGCTCCCCTAGCTGTAAACCTACCAGTTTATAGTAATCAAATGGGAAATCATCTGAGCCCACTGCTTTTCCCAATTTCATATATCTGATCACCACTAATGCCTCTCCTACACTCGCATCTGTTTGCATCATCCTTCTGTCTTCCTCTCCTTGTTCTAGTCTTTCCCACATCTCAAGCTTCCTTCATCCAATTATTTTCCTAAATTCCTCTCATCTATTTATTGCTTATCACCCTCCTCCCTCACTGTGTCCTTATCCTGCCACCCATGGTCTTTTCCTTGAACCTTTAAGCTGATATATTAACACCTCCACATTTGTTTACCCATTATTTCTACCCATTATTTCTCCACTTAGATCCCCTCCTAGACACTTTTGCCTGTATTTGTTTTTCTTCCAACTCCTCTAACTCTTTCTGTACTTCCCAAATCCTATCCAACATGCCTACCTCTGATTGTTCCTCATCCTTTTCATCCATTTATATCTGCTCTTGCTTCAGTTCCATCTGTTTTTTTTTTCTGTCTGATCTTGCTGTCATTATCTTTGATGTCCTCTATAACCCATGACTTCCAGCCTCCAAAACAGGTTTGACACCATCCCACTATCCAATTAATCAGTGCCTTGAATCCTACCTCTTCCCTAATTGATGTGTTATTCCTTTGTACTGCTTCTTTAACTACTCCACTTGATCCACTCTTCTCCACTTATGTGTTCCATCTCCATCTCTCTACCCCCTTACTACCCACTTTCCATAACATTAAAATTAAAAAATAGTCTGCTGCTCCTCTTTTGCATATGTCAGTAGTGTACTTCCCACATAGAGTTTCATTGGTCACCAATATCCTATCTAAAATTGCTTTTTTGTCTACCATTTGGCATGTAGAACATAAACGGCTTCACCTTCCCCCATTTTTCTCCTAATACATCCAACACTCCTAAGAATTTCAAACATTTCCTTAAATTATTCTCATGTCTCACACTGGACATTGCCTCCCATTATCATCTACCCAAGTTTGGATGCAAGACTGCAGTAAATTCCCTTGTCAGACCACTTTATCTTCTTTAAATCTCACAATTTCAATTGCTGCCATGCAGCCAATCATGCCCAGTGTCTCATCTCTGTTTGGGCCATAATAGGATCCACCTTCTCTACATACCACTCACCCATTACTCATCCCAACAATACTCTCCTTATTCCACTAATGACGTACTTTTTATTCTAACATTCGTGCTCATTTTCTTCATTCTGGCCATAGTCTATTCTAGCCCATCTATAATCTTTTTTTATTTTGCATTTTCCACATCTCCCTTTTTAATAATTATAACTTTTGTAGGCACACTATATCTGCCTTTACTTTCTTATTCTATCAATGGTATCGCTTACTTGTGTTATTAACCCCTAAATTTCAACTCACCATGCTGTAACACCCCTCTGATGTACTCTCTGCTCCTCAGGAGATGGATCTTAAATGTCTTTGCTCATGATGTAAGGCTGCAAAAATACTCCTACCATCTAGACATGATAGGCCAAAGTCACTGCAGTCATCTGCTTTAACACCCACTTGGATATTACTCCTTGAATATTAACCCCCTATCCTAATTCTATCTGCTGCTTACCTCTGCACTCATCACATTCATCACAGCAAACAGTTTCTACTTTGGGGCTATGCCTTCTATAATGTTGTGACATAGATTTCATGCTCACCACTTTTATACATCAACCTATCTGGTGCCTCTGGACATCATTCATCCAGACTAGGTCAGGTTTGTCATAAATAATGTATCCATTACTATTTTCTATTAATCAGAACAAACACAAATACCAACCCTTTCTGGTAAAGAAGTCCCAGTAAAGAAAACCAAAGAATTAATCCAGCAAGACAGTGGGACTCCAAAACGGCCAGTTTCAATAAAAAACCTTTATTGTCGACACCACAAGTGCTTTCACAGTCTAAGCTGCTTTTTCAGGTAATGTCTATCAAACTAAAAAACTCAGTTTAAATACCATATCCTACTTCCTTTGATTAATCATGTGACATCACGGCACTGAAATTATTTAAACAAACAGTCACTTAAAAGCATATGCATAGCATGTAAGTACAGAAATCATAATACAGTCATAAAAATGCATATGTAACAAATATATGTATATGTATATATATATATACATATATATATATATATATAGATATATATACATATATATATATATATATACACATATACATAAAAATGCAATACTACATAGGTAAAAACATTCAACGTCTAAGATTCCTAGATTTCAGCTTAGGTTTTATAGGGATCACATCATTGAGTCCATGCCCACTATCACCTCTCAGTCTAATGATCCACTTAGACTCAAGTTGCTCAGTACTATTCCTGATGTCACCTCCTGGTTTTTGGTTATAGGGAGGGTGCACGAGACATTAAGAGGAGGTGTTAATCAGAGTTTTTTTTACTTCAGCAATTAACTAAGGGCAAAACATAACCATAGTAATTAATTGATTGCTGAGTGCTGAATTAACTTTGAGTGGTAGGATTGGTTGTTTTAGTAATGAATTAAAGTATTTAAGTGCTGTTGCTGTTTGAATGAGCTGTCTGATGAAGCAATGGTTACC
>NC_056735.1:1057508417-1057598417 GCF_019279795.1 Protopterus annectens
CAAACAGTTAAATGAATCAAAACTACCTGATGGGTGGTACAGTGATGTAGCAGTAATTATTGCTACCTCTTAGCACTTAATTCTGGGGTAAATTCCTGTATGGGGAGCCTTCTCTGTAGAATCTCTATGTTCTTGCGCTGTCCATTTGGGTTTTCACTCTGGTGTCTGATTCCCTACCAGAACCCAAAACATATAGTGGTCTTCTAAACTGCCCACTCTTGTGTGTTTGTGTGTGTGTGTGTGTGTGTGTGTGTGTGTGTGTTTGTGCACACACCCACATCTTTTGATGGACTGACATGTTCTCCAGCATTGATATTATGCCCATGTTCCCCGGCATAAGATCTAGCTCCCCATGCCTCCAAATAGGATACATTGGTTACTGGAAAAGCAATGAATGATATCTACAAGATGACATCTATCATGTTTATCAAAAAATGTTGCCACAGTCTTGAGCTGGCATAGTTTAATTGCGTTGCACACCTCAGCATCTTGCAAGCAGTTATCCTACTGTTAGTATTGAATACAGTGTTAGTTTTCTTTTTAGGACTATATTTGTAATTATAATGTTGTGAGTCAACTGCAAGTAATGCAGAAGAACACAGTTGACCACCACTTAAAGTGACACTTCACAAACCTAGAGAGTCCCACTTTGTTTTCAGTACCCTGAAAACTGGGAACAACACCAGAAAAACTTTGTGGATCTCTGCAGTTGCTTGTGATGACTCTAGCTAATCTTAATTCTGATGGTCAGGGATTAGGATTGGAGGTTTGATTTTTGAAACATGTCACATTTAACATTTTTAATAAAAGAAACCTAAATTTACATATTTTACACAACTATTTTGTACCTCAGGTGCAGCTATTTTTCTATTGTAGTACTCTGATTCTTAAATTTCATTTTAACCTTCTAAACTATAAAACACTATTTCGGTGTATTGAATAACATTTTCCTGTCAGGATAAAAATAGCAGCTTTCTATAAATATTTATAGATAATTATTCCAGCACTTGAATGAACATTCTTCATGGCAGTTAGACATTTGAATAATGCATGGCAGTTTGACATGCAAACTGTTGTAATTAATATGAAGTATACCATCTCAAATAAGAAGGCTTCTTTTTCACTAATTTCAGAAATGTTCTCACTATGGAATCCTCACTAACAAAATCATCACTAACAGTTCTGTCATTATATTGCTCATATTCAATTATAAGTCAATATAACTGCTGCAGGTAAACTCATTGAAAATGAACAGTGTCTAGTAATGTCCAGTTTTGCAAGGACTGAGAATTGCACATTTAATGCCCATTATTCAGGAAAACTCATTAGCCAAATAAGTGTTTTGGGGCTCTTTTTTGTTTACTAGTAGCTGGTCTTTTATTTTAAATTATGCTGAAAGCACTATCTTATCCTGTCAGCACATATATTTGTTGGTGTCATATTTTCTTAAGATCATCACATGTTCTAATTCTTTGGTAATGAAAGGATGGTTAGTTGTGAACTTAATCTTTAAAGATATTCCTAAAAATGAATGACTCAGTGCTCTATGAAGGGTTGCCGTATAGTGTTATAGGAAATTCTCTCTATTTTCATCTGAATTCTTTGTTGCATACTATTTTCACCAACCTTCCAAGTGTGCACATAAATCTTTTGGCAATCCAATTTGTCTGCAGCCATTAATAATTAGTGCCCATTAAATTGTTGTCCACATCAGCTAGAAAAATTGCAGGTGCACTCACTAAAGAAAACACTTTACTCATGACTGGAACAGCAGATTAGTAGCTGCGGATGAGTTTGGCTGGATAAATAGATATCTACTCTAATCACTGTAACCATGAATGAATATTCAGCTGTAGACAATGGACAATGGAAATGTGCAGTAGGATCTGTCCAGGTCTGCTCTGGTAACTCAACATTTCAATATGAATTGCAATTTTGCTCCGATTACATGTTAGACCATGTGAATTGTAGGCTATTTATTCCTATCAATATTTGGAAACCAGATCCTTACTATCCTTAATGAGTGTCATATACAACCTGTAAAGCTACTTCTTAGAATGACTAAAGCAATGCTAACTAAGTGGCTTTTAAAATTCATATTCTGTGTTCAGACACTCTCAGCTCCTAGTGAATGGAACTTTCCTGCATGCCTTCACTTTATGATGTTAGATAGCCCCACATTATTTTTTTAATTTGCTGAAGTACTACATCTTTGGATGTTTCTATATCTACTTATAACATGAGATATTTAGGAACAACTGTTACACTGCTGCTTGAAGAATATTAATTCCTCAGGCCTCAACTTCCTGAAACTTGATTCCCTAACAATGCCAGTATTTCCATCGAAAAACATTGTCAGGGAATTGTGCAGGCTCTAAGTGCTATTTCCACGTGTTTGTACCTTACCCTCTGACAGTGTAACTATGGAGTTGAATATATAATTTAGGGGGAGTGGAGGTGTAAGGGGGCTTGTCCTTTACAAAAAAATGCAGAAAACAGTGTTTTCAAGCAATTCTTTTTGGTGGGTTGAATTTTATGGAGCTGAGACTCAGTGAATTTGCATTCAACTACGCACAGTGAAAGCAAGAACTACATCAGGTATAATTTCATAATCTGTGTCAACATGCCCTTTGGCTTGGATAGTGGCTGGTGAAGGTCTCTGGCAGCAGAACACACCATAGTTAAATAAATAAATAAATACATGCATAAATAAAAAAGCAATTTAATTTAAAATAAATAAATGTACAGTAAATGTAATATACATTCACAATGTGTGCACATGTGTGCATTACAAATCCCCTCCCATAAATGCAGATTGACCTGACATATGTGTACAGGTATGCAAAGGCTGCCACTATGAATGCTACAGTATTAATGTGATGTCCATTGGGGGCTTATCTGGACTCTCTTCAGCTGTGGAATCTTGTGCAACCCACCTCCACAACATATGTAGTCATGGTTTTCTGGGAAGCTGTGGCTGAACCAAGGTTTGCAAGGAACTCCTCAGTGGCTGAGAGTGATTCTTGAGTAGCAGGCCCTCCACCTGTGCCAGCACAGTCCCTGGCCACAGCTGCAGCCATTTGCTGTGCACTGTGTATGAGGTCTGTGGCATGGTGTTGGACCTGTTCTTAGCTCCTGTCCTGGTGGCCCACATTGTTGACATTTGCTACCACTTCTGTCCCCAGGGCAGTGCATTGCTGCTAGTTTTGTCAGCTCCTTCCCAACAGTACCCGGTGATGGAGTCTGAGGGCATCAATGATTGCAGCTGTCTCCACTTTTGAGAACAGCAGGTTCCATCTTTGGTACATCCCACCTGAAAGACATGAACAGGGGAACACATCACAGGACTGCATACATTAGCCACCATTATGTACAGACCCTACATATCCACTTTTCCAGCACTATCCACCGCTAACACCCACATCATACCCCGGCCACCTATCAGCACAGTCTGTGTGTGGGTATCGGCAACATACTGGCATTACAGCATGCAGTGGCCCCCTGATCATGATGTTTCATGTTCCACCCAATGAGGACCATTAATGTGCATAATTCCCTGTTCATCATTCACATCACACAGCCCATGCAGCAGTAGGGCATCACAGACGTTCCCCACTAGGGAATACTAGGCCATCAAACATCTACCGTACACCTATGGGATATAAGGCCAACCCTCTACCCAGTTTCATACATACTCTTCAGGATTGACCTCACTCTGGCATGCCAGGAAATCACTTACTCCACATTGCTGGGACTGCTGTACGAGTGCAAGTCATGCTTCACTCTGTTAGCACACATGCACACACACACACACACACACACACACACACACACACACACACACACACACACACACACACACACACACACACACACACACACACACACAGACACACACACACACAAAACCTCCACCTGTTGAGTGACTTGAACTGACCATGTTGGCAGCTCGGATGTGTGTACCACACAATCACCCTGTGGTGGAATGGGCACCCTGTTCACATCAGGCAGGGTAGCTATCTACACCTTTGCAGGTGTAGCCTAGTCAACTGGATGGTTAACAGCACATACACCCTTGGCATACCACCTGTGTCCTTGTTGGATGGCGACATCAGCTGCTGCCTTGCATGCACATGGGCTAACATGTGGCCTAGGCATATGGCTGCTCAGGACCCATAGTCTAGTAACCTTGTATGTACCAGGAATACCAGACATGGCCTGACTGCTGTGACAGACTGTGTGTCATGTGTCTACACACATCACTTCCATCAACTGCTGGGTGTTCCCTATGGGCAACGTTACAGTACCATGTCTTCCAACTTACATCCCACAAATAGGTGAGTGCTAATACAGGTGCAGATAGACATCCCTGGAACATATGAGGTACACAATAACAGAGACCAGTGCATATGTGTTGTAAGATGACCTCCTTAGGGGTGTCTGACATCTGCAGTACCCAGATGTTTGTGGAATATGTATATATGCCTGATAGATGTAGACCTCCCTGCCAGACAAATGTGTATTTCTGGACAGCAGTTGGACAATATATGATGGTTGTCCAGAGAGATTGGGGAATGTGTCTGTGACATGCCAGACCCTTGGAGATGCAGTAATGGTACACGAATATCTGGTACTGTATACATTCCCTTACATTATATGCTCATTATGTACACACTGCTGCTGAGGCAGAGCCAGCAGTGTGTACATAATGAGCATATAATGTAAGGGAATGTATACAGTATATGCTCATTATGTACACACTGCTGCTGAGGCAGAGCCAGCATCCCCCCACTACTAGTACTTATAACCTGCTGTCTGGCTGCAGGGGCTCACCAGGTATGCTAGCCATAGGTGTCAGGCAATCAGATGCAGGTGTGGAGTACACAGTGACCTAGCCAGAGTACATCAGGAATGGTTAGAGAGACCTGGACAATCTGTGAAATAATCCTGTATGACATTGGTACACCGAGAGAGGCTCAGTGATGGTGCATGATGTGATATGCCAGTGGTATCCACCAGTATGTACTGTCAGAGTGATGCCCCTGCCCTAGCCCAGTAATGAAAGAGCCACAATCCTCACCACTAGGATCAGTGAGGGATGTACACAATGGGAGAATGACAAGTACACACACAGTACAGTACAAGTACCCTTCAGGGCACGCAGAGATCACAGTCAGTCTGGGGCTGGTTTCTCCATCTCTCTTCAGATCCCCAGTAAGACTCTCCACTGGCACAGCTATATGGTTAACATCTCAGCAGAGTGGTCAAGTGAAAACCTTCATCACCCTCTCTGTCTGACCATTGCTTTGTGTCCCTGCCCATGTAGCTGACACACACACTTTAAGATTTTATTTGTAAATCACACACATGCACACACACAGTCGTGGGAAAGGCTGGCACATATTTACTAGCTATGGCTTCTTCTGCCCTGACTAAAAGGTAGTTATGACTGCCACAATCCAGCTCTGTATCAGCTACTCTAAGATCTTTACCAAAGGGTGATGATTCCTACTGTGTGATATGCCTATTATCCAAATGGTAAGTGTGACCAAGACCAAGGGTATTGGACTGGGCTATACAGTGTCACCAAATACATATGCAAGTACTCTAAGAGCTTACTTAGTTCTATACAGACCAGCCACAATTACAAGGTTTAACCATATTTAATAATAACTAATAAAGGAACAAGGCAATATACAATCAATAACGTAATTACACAGTTCAGACTCTCAGGGAATATTTTAAGACAACATTGCAGGACAGTCTGAAATAAATACAGAAAACATCTAATGTCTTAGTTACTATATTCCCATCTATATGTAAATTATTTTACTTTTCCCTAGTTCCTTACTATTAGCAAGGCAAATGCAGATGAGTGGATGTTGTCAGATACATAGATGCATACCACATGCAAAGGCCTTTCTCTGAGACAGGTCTGAAAGTAATAATCATTAGTGCTGGGTTAGTTCAGATTACATCAGTCTTTGTCATCTGTCTTCACTTCCCTGGCAAACAGCAACTAACATACCTTTTAACTTCTCTGCATCAGAAGTACATATCTGTCTGATGTTTGTGTAGAACTAGAAGTCATAACACAGTTAAACACTTTTACCTTTTCAACCTAGTACTTATTTATGTTTCAAGACAATACAAAAACCTCTAGCTGTAGACATGTATGTCTGCTTGCTGCACTGAAACTGAGATAACACATTCGTAAAACAGGTTCAGCTTATTTTCTTGATGTTTTGCAACTTATCTCTGTATGCTCAAGGATTTGTGCATCTACTATTAATACGGGTCCCCTTTAGTTTACTGAACTGACGATTCCCTGACACGCGGAAGACGAAGACCAAACGACCGACAGGTAAGTTTACGGTGATTTGATAAAACGAAAGACCGACAAGGGTAATGTGTGAGCGACTCGGTAAGTGTGCAACAGTGACGGAGTTAGAGCGGTCAGGTAAGTGTGCGATATTGTGGGATTTTGGGTTAGGGTGTGGGAAAGGTGAGTGTGTGTTAGTGTCGGAGTTAGGGTTCGGGTAAGGTAAGTGTGTGATAGTGAGGGACTGTAGTTTAGGGACGGGTTAAGTGAGTTAGGTTGAGGGCTTTATGTTTTAGGGTGGGTTAAGTGAGTTAGGGTTAGGGTGCAGGTAGGTGAAGTGTGCGATAGTGACAGTCTTTAGGTGTAGGGGTAGGTTAAGTGAGTTAGGGTTAGGGTGCCGGTAGGGTAACTGTGTGGTAGTGTCGGACCTTAGGGTTAGGGTTTGGGTTAGGGCTAGTGGATATTTGATTGTGTGTGATTTGTAGTTTACGTTGTTTGTGTCGGTGTAATTGTGTTCGGTTTTGTTAGTTGTCGGTGTTGTGTGGTTTCGGTTATTTGGGGTCGGTGGTTTGTGTGTCGGTGACGTGTCGTGTTGGTAATTGAAAGTAGACCCATTAATGGGTCCCCTTTAGTTTACAACCCATTACGATCGACCCTCACAAGAAACAAGACCAAAGCGACCGACCAGTAAGTTTACCGAAGGGTGATTTGCCGACAGCAAGACCGACAAGGGTAATGTGTGTGACCGGGTAAGTGTGCGACAGTGACGGAGTTAGGAGCGGTCAGGTAAGTGTGCGATATTGTGGGATTTTGGGTTAGGGTGTGGGAAAGGTGAGTGTGCGTTAGTGTCGGAGTTAGGGTTGGGTAAGGTAAGTGTGATTGTGAGGGACTGTAGTTTAGGGACGGGTTAAGTGAGTTAGGTTTAGAGTGCGGGTAGGGTAAGTGGCCAGGCTTTATGTTTTAGGGTGGGTTAAGTGAGTTAGGGTTAGGGTGCAGGTAGGTGAAGTGTGCGATAGTGACAGTCTTTAGGTGTAGGGGTGGGTTAAGTGAGTTAGGGTTAGGGTGGTAGGGTAACTGTGCGGTAGTGTCAGACCTTATGGTTAGGGTTTGGGTTAGGGCTAGTGGATATGTGATTGTGTGTGATTTGTAGTTTACGTTGTTTGTGTCGGTGTAATTGTGTTCGGTTTTGTTAGTTGTCGGTGTTGTGTGGTTTCGGTTATTTGGGGTCGGTGGTTTGTGTGTCGGTAATTGAAAGTAGACCCATTAATACATACATTTGCACAGGTAATACTTTATATACATTTCTGTTCTTTTCCACTACAGTACACTGTGGTTACACTCTTGAAGCTCAGTCATACCTCACAACCTCTTAGACGAATAACATCTGGGCAAAGGCACAAATAAAGGGGGGACCAAAGGACAAAAATAATGATACTTTTTAAATATTGCCCTTACAAGCATAGACAGTTGATAGAATAACAGGTTTGCATTCACATGACTTTTCTGAAGGATATAACATCTGACATTTAAATGTGTGCTATTACTTTATGAATTCAGTCTTTAATGATTTGCCAGTGATTTGACCTAAAAAAACACAATTGTATGAGAATATGACTAAACATATGAGGCAAACATGTGGCCATTCTGCAAAAATCTAGACAGTTGAGAGGTATGAGCTCAGTACATAACATACAGTTCAACCACACTTCTGCACCAGTTGTTTAATATCCACATAACATATATAGTTCTTTTACATTTGTAAGACAACCATATGTATCATAATAATATTCACAAATGACATATGATTATTTACAACATCCCAATTATCTGGGCCATCAGTAACACAGTCAGTATTGTACAACAAAAAATCCAGTAGTAGTCATATGTGAGCTGACCCTTGCTGGGGTGACTCAGGGGCCAGAACTGTGATCTATGTCAATGCAGACAGAGCCATCAGGGATGGCCATAGGTGCTGGACAGCAGACTAACAGCAACATGTCAGTCCAATAAGTGTTCTTAAGACCTCCTGTTTAAATTCCTATTTCCCATGACTGCATCCCCCCATCTGCATTCAATTACATGCTTAATTGTATGACAATCCTGGTATAGTGCTGTACTCCTTTGTCAGAAGAAATCCACTTGTAGTGTTTCAAAGAATTACAGTCTGTCTTCATGAAGAAAGTGTCAGACCTGTTCACCATAGGCAGCAGCTTGCCTTTTGTAGGTAATGCTCATGTACGGGTGATGGTCTGTGCACCAATCTTTGCCTTCCACTTGCTAATTTCGTGAAGAACTGCTGGGTTGCCTTTCAATTAGCCAATGGCATGGCAACACAGTGCTATAATTAAGGCCTTCATGTGGGACTTGCCCCTTTTCTTGGCCTGCGAGAAGGACATTATGAAGGTGTGGGTGCTACAGCATCACAGAGGGTAGGTGGAAATACTGTCCACTATTTAGATTGATGTACGTCCACAGTTTTGCATGCTATGTCAGGCCATTGTTAACAGACTTTCATATTCTGTAGCAGTGTACTGTGTAAATGTGTGTTGGGGTGAGTAAGAAGACAGGCAGATGTAAGTGTCATACATCCTCTTCTATCTGACTGTGCATACCATTACAGTTGATGCTGGTCTATCAGCTGTGTATGTTTGTAGGGGGAGACTGTGATACTTGTCCCTTAAAATCTCAACATTCCCTCCCAACAATCTATGTTTGGCTGTTGTGTGGATGCCCTGCTCTAGGTGTTTGGGAGCAATGTTAGGCCTGTAGCAGGAAAATGGACATAATGCTGCATGTGTAGCAGGCCACAGTTACTGCATTCCGGCCATGACTCAGACTAGGGATAGTGAAGATACTGTGGGAGAGCAAGCTGCTACTGTCAGTGAGGATGCAGTGTCAGCTGTTGTGTCACAGCATGGCCTGGTTGAGGGTACCCACAACAGTCCAGGTGAGGCATGTGCCTGTGGTGCATATGTTATGTAATAGTGCCATCCAGATAGTGTTAGGCAACATTTAGTATGCATATTCATAATTGTGAAATGTGTCCAACCCTGCAGGCCTTTAACATGGTAGTGACTGTAGTAGGAGCAAACAGTTTTGCTGGATGTTGCAGGGCTCAATTATTCCTATGCTGTATTGCCATGCATGTAGTTGTTGTGCCCCAGATTGGGCTGTGAGCCAGGACTGTGGGTGTCTATATGTAACAGATTGTAGAACTGTAACAGATGGAGCTACCAAGTCATTCTTATGGCAGGTGTATTTGTAAGACATATGTGCATGCATACAGTGTGTAACACAGGATTAGCATGGACATGTGTGTTCTGATGGGTATGACGTGTGACACTGAGTTGTCTGTCATGCTTTTGTATCCCCAATCTGCACTGCCTTGCCAGTATGTGAGCACACAGAGTAGGTTTTATGAAGACCCTGCCATAAGTAGTGGGTGTAACTGTGGATATTCAGCAACAGTCTGTGCAGTTGTCAGCTCTACCTGATATTGTAGGCCTCCCATACATCCAGCAGCATTTATTTGTCTGTGTACTGGCTCTGTGTTTGCATCAGAGGCCCAAGTACACTGTGATTTGGGCCACTATATATAGAAGTAGTGCATGACTGGCAATCAGGATATGTTTTAAAAACAGTTGCTATACTCCCAAGGTCAGATAGCTTACTGGTATGTTGTTCCGACTGCAGTTCAAATGGTTTTGCATTCAAACTTTGGCAGTGATATTTTTTTCATAAAGTTACATCCCTGTAGTGCATGGTATATTTACAAATGCGTCAGTAATTCCCCAGAGCTTGTTTGGTGTAGTGGCATGTTGCTGTGACTCTAGTTCAGGACAGTCCTGGGTTCAGGATTTGGCAGCTTTGCCTTTTTCTCTAATGTTACATGACTGCACTGCATGATATATTTACAAAAGCATTATCAATTCTTGCAGCTTGTTTGGCTTAGTGGTGTGTTGCTCTGACTGTAGTGCACAGGTTCCTGCATTCGAAAGTAGTTTTAAGTGAATTTGTGCAGTTTTGCGTGATGCTAAACAATGCCAAGAGACGCTTAGGTTCTCTTAGCGGAGTTTACTCCCGCTTAAACCCGCGCTAAATCTGAAAAAAGAAAAGAAAAAAGGGGTGATAGGAAAGTGGTGAAATGGGGGCAAACAGAGGGAAAAACATTATAAAAGGCAGCTAGGGATATGCAGGACAGGTGTAGAAAAGGACCATACCTCTCCACGTCTTGTACAGCAACAGCTGTGAATGATGTGGACAATTTGGAATTTAGAGCCTGATACCCTACAAGGACGGGTGTGGGAAACATATATTTGTTGAGTAATTCAAGGGTAAATTGATTAACATCGGTGTTCATGGGGGCAAAATGGAGAGCTATGTATGGGACAAGTTTTTTTTTTTTTTGTGGGAATAGATGCCCCCTTTTTTTTTTAAAGGTGAGAGCGAGATATTGGTGAAGGGTTGTAGGTACATTTGGGAGGTAAGTTGAGTATGGAAGGTTGCTTTTGCAGACAGACAAGAGAGACAAGACAGCAGACAGAGGTGGAGTATGACACATGAGGGGGTAAACACCTTGGATGGGGAGGGTGGTTGAGAATCGGATGGCCATGTACCTCTAGATGGAAACAGTAGGACTGCGGTCCCCACTGATGGATAGTCACCACTGCCCCTTCAGGGCCCTGAAGTTGGCTGTGCTGGGGGCTGGATGATGGGCCAGCCTGCCCCTCGAGGTGCACCAGTCTGGCCTCAATCTGGCATAGGCATACATCCAAGTCCCTCTGTATGACCCTGCGCACTGTACCTCTGAACTAGTGTTGGATGACAGGGTCTTTTCTGTATTTGTGCACAGGGGGGGGGCAGACCCCGTCCTCTAATGCGGTTCCACCTGAGGGTGGTGCAGGACCAACGGAGGAGGCAGTTCAAGGTTGGGTCCCAAACTTGATGGGACCTGGTGCCACAGCCAGATGAGGCAGGACAGGCAGATCAGCCATGATCTGCCTACCCAAACATGCTATGGTATTGACGTTTTTCAAGGTGTATTGGTTAGTCATGAACAAAACATTTCAGCATTAGTTATAACAGCATGCATGGGTGTTCTAATTAAACCAGAGCAATATAATTGGGAAAATTGCATGGCAAACAGAACACATGCATGAATGGAATAACAGTCATTATTGTAACAGCATGCCAGTAGCATTTATGGCAACAGGCCACCAACAATGGAATTTGAACAATATATGTTAGTATGCAACCACTTAAATATATGCTCAATAATAGAGCACGTCTCAACATTAGGTTTTAAGAACAACATACCTACAGTATATGAATAATAATTATTGATGCAGATAAGGGGTGGGGGGAGAGAAAAACAGTCCATTGCCAACTGTATAGGCTTATATTTTTCACAAAAACACCACTCCATGAACCAGCTCACCAAAGAAAGAAAAAAACACACTGAACAACTGGAGAAACGGTCGCCATCCACTTTTACTGTGTCCCTAGTACTTCGGCATCAAGCCTTCCGGGGAATAATCATGCACAAGAATGGTGTACTTTATATACATTTCACTACATTCATTATTCAATTCAATTATACAATAATTGATCAATTAATTAGTGAGTCAAGAAAATTAAAATCTAAAGTGCATCCGGAATAATAAAGTTCTTCAGAAACATTCAAAGTGCATCAAAACATATAAAGTGCAACCCCTTACATTCCTATTGCATTTAACATTATCATTTAAGAAGTTAACACAAAAGCACTTATGCATCTCTAAATTAACAAATACTAAAACATTTTGCCCTGCAATGGTTGATCAATTAATCAATGAATCAAGAAACTTTAAATCTAATGTGCATCCTGAGCAATTAAAATGCTTCAGAAACATTTAAAATGCATCAAAAACTTTTAAAATGCAAGTTTATACAAACACACGTATACAGCTCTAGATTAACAAATACTAAAACATTTTGCCCTACAATAGCTGATCAATTAGTCAGTGAGTCAAGAAAATTTTAATCTAAAGTGCATCCTGAGCAATTAAAGTGCTTCAGAAACATTTAAAGTGCATTAAAAAAACTTTTAAAATGCAACCGCTTACATTCCTATTGCATTTAACTTAATAGTTTAAGAAGTTCATGCCAATGCACCTATACATCGTTAGATTATTAAATGCTTAAATATTTAAATATTTTACCCTATACATATAAATCATTCATCCTATATATCTATGCATTTATAAAATAATGCATACTAAAACATTTCATCCAATACATGTAAATCTAATTCCATATTAAACCCATGAGGCCACAAAGTTCCAAAATTAATAATATATCTACTTTCCATCCTTAATAAATTGTGCCCATATTCCATGCCTTGTACTGTATAAGGCTTGTTTAAAACAGAAAAAAAGAAACTGCTAGTGTTACCATTGTGAACAGCGTGGAAATGCTGGGCCACAGGATTATTAAAGCCTAACATGCCTCACATGCCTCATATCCCCCAAATGCCCCATAATTCTTCTTTTCACCATTCTTCTGGTTCGGCCTATATACCACTTTACAGGTAGACAATCACATCCAATGGCATAAACAACCCCACTGGTACTGCAATTGTAAGATCCCAGGGCAATGAACTTCTTTCCATTAATCAAAGTACCTGAAATGTTCTTGACTTTGTCACACATCTTGCACCTTCCACATCTAAAGGTGCCTACTGTGTTAGAAACAGTTTCCATCCTACTTACCCTACTGTTCAATAATTCCTTCAGGTTGTGAAATCTACTATGAGAAATAACAACCCAGCCCTTGAAAATGTTACCCACTTCCTCATCCTGCTGTATAATAGGCCAAAACATGTGCACTAATGCCTTCAATGTAGCTGAAAAAGGGGAAATTTGTTAACAAAAAATATATAATCCTTGCCCACATTATGATAGTCTCCACGCCCATGATATATTGCATGACTCCATACCCTCCAACCAGCAATTTGCTTTCTCACTTTTTCCTTAGCCCTATTTAACACCTGGCTAGAATACCCTCTCTTTGCCAACTCGCATCTAACAATGTTAAATTCCCCATCCAATGTGGTTTTTGTCATGAGCATTGTCACTAATGTGCTTGAATTCTTCATAAGGGCGAAAATCAAGTAAATGTTCTAGATGCATGCTGTCTGCACTCAAAAAATTGTTAGCCGCGGTTTCCTTATAAAATGGTTTAAAAGACACTAGCTTGTCTTTATCCACAAAGAACTCCAAATCTAGAAACTGCATCTTATGCCTCTGAGTTTGATAGGCTACTGTGATGCCATACTGATTCTGATTTAGTTCCAACATGAACTGTTCAAAAAAACTAATCTCCCCTCTACATATAAAAAACAAATTATCAATACATCATTTGAAAACTATAACATTTTCCAAAAAATATGTATTCTTATAAACACAGCTCTCCTAAAAAAAACATAACAATTATGGCATAACATGGGGCAAATATGCCCCCATAGCAGTTTCTGTTCTCTATAGAAAAAAAAATGTCCTCAAAACTAAATACATTGTGTGTCAGTGCAAACTCCAACAGCTGTAAAATATAACTTGTTCTGGGATCTTCCTCCAATATTCTGGCTACTACTGCTTCTAGACCCCACTGATGAGAAATATTGGTATACAAGGACTTAACATCAACAGTTGCCCAGAAAAAATCCTCTTTCCACTCAGTACCTCCCAAAGTGCCTGTGAGCTCTTTACCATTTCTAATGTGTGAAGGGACTCGCTTCAAATGCTCCTTCAACTGTGCATCCAGAAAAATGCCAATATTCTGGATATATCCCCCTCCCCTGATACTATGGGTCTCCCAGGGGGATTTGTTAAGTCCTTGTGTACCTTGGGAATGGCATAAAACTTAGCCATTCTAAGATATTTTTCATGTAACTTTTTGACATCAGTGGTGGAAAAAAAATCCCATTCTCTCTCCCTTTTCAAGTAATTCCAGCAATAAGTCATTATATGCATCCAGAGCATTTGACTGCACCTGTTCATAAACACCAACTTCCCTGGAAGGCTTGATGCCGAAGTACTAGGAACACAGTAAAAGTGGATGATGACCATTTCTCCAGTTGTTCAGTGTGTTTTGTTCTTATATTTTTCACAACAGTACTGCTCAATATTCTACAGGTCTGCCCTCACTTTACATCTACCTGAGGCCTATAGCTACTGTACCACATACATACCTGTTAATCTGTCGACCTGGAATGCTATGAGGCAAGCTGTGACAACTATAGGTACATGAGTAGAGGGGACTCGTACATGTCAAGGTTACATATATGACTAACAAGGTGCATCCTGCGCTTATGTTGTGTGAATGTGCTAATGGCACACTTCTGCTGCATTTATATCTGTGTGCAAGGTTATTGGCAACAGTGATCACTAGCCATGACAGCATGACAGTTGAAAGATGTATCAGGAAGAGTGCATAGTGTATATAGCTATCCTGCTCTCATTTGTAGGCATGGGGCTTGGCACTGGAACATGTGTACACAGTTTATTAGTATACCCTTCATACAACTAATGCAAACATTTCTTTACCTGTGAGCCCTGTGGAGAAAATATCTGTTAACAGTACCTGACAGTTTCTAGAAATACTCAGGATTACTTGTGTGTCACAATGAACCCATCTTTGTACCAGTCCCTGGATCCAAATGGTGGTCTGTGTGTGCAAAAATTAACAACAGATACGTCTATTTCTTATCACACTGAACTACTGGGGCACTGCTGTCTGCTGCTTGATTGATTTGTACCTACAACTCATTTAGTCACCCATTCTGACCTTGTAATATAAGTGGAGTGTCACAGTGTCATGCGTGATAGATAGTGAACTGTGTATTAATACTTTGCATGCAGGTGTACACATTTAACCCCTAATTGATGTGATTATGTGTGAGCTGTACAGACCATAGCAGGATGCTGGGTTGCATACCTCACCCATACACATTTGCACATCATATATTTGCAGTCTCCACCTATTACAGTCTCATACTTGTCCCCATCAGCATACCTACAATCAGGAATACATGTAGCTGAAATGTAAAGGTTAACACAAGAAAATGTTGCAGGGAACACACTATAATACATTACACATTACTATTCAAGGTTCAGATCTTAGTGCAGAACATATATCACTTTTCATTGTATCTTGTTTTACAGCTCTACATCTACAGTTTGCCATAACAGCTGCCTAGAAGACACACCACAGTGAATTAATGCTCTCATGGCCATATTTGCTGTGTAGCACATGTACACTTGAATTTCTTCAACAACAGACCAGATTAAACACAACAGTTTGTGATAATAACTTTATTTAGGGTGACATGGCACAGTGGTTTATTACATTCTAACTTCTAAATTCAGTTGTACTGCATATCTTGTAGATGATGAATGTATGTCAGTTATTACTTTCACAGTAGCAAGCACAGTGTACTTTATTCACAGATGCATTCCTACACAGTATTACTACAGTATTGGCTTTCTTTCCTCAATAGTAGCTTGTTTGCTGCCTTCATCTGTATTATACAGTACCTGGCATTAGTTACTTATATCAATGTTGATCTAACAACTCATTTATTCAGTACACACAGAACACACTATACCTAATAGCAGTAAATTACACTTTCTTATTTACTTGAGTATATATATATATATATATATATATATATATATATATATATATATATATATATATATATATATATATATATATATATATTGAAGGTTATATCTGTACTCACCACACTATTGGCACAGCCTTGCCAGTCATCCTTAGTGGGCCTCCATGTTACGAGCCCTCTCCTCTGCAACTGTGGGGGAAAAACACAATATTATGCATACCTGTCTATTAGATATTCATACTATAATTTTATAAATGCCAGTTGATATACTTACATACTTCTGGGGCATTCTGATCCCAAGCATCTTGGATCCATTGGGTCAAGAGTGCCCCCTTCCTCCATTTCAGGTCATCATAATGATGATGTATCTGCTCACCAGTGCGGGGGATGCCAGTGGCATTGGTGGGCTCACATGCCAGACAGTTCTAGGCCTCAGACTTGGAGTCTGAGGCCTGGTACTGGCCCTGCAGCAGTCTGACATCATGGATATTTATGAGGAGCCCAGCTATGACCCTGGACTCCAACATGCCCTAGCACTGCACCCAAAAGTGTACTTCTTCACCAGCACCTGCCATAGTTCCTACAGGGATCAAAATCTAACAGGTTTTGCCTGTATTCCCATCTGTGAGGTTTCAATAAGGCCATATTCTCACCTTTTGCCATCATTAGACCATTTTCAAAAATGCTGAGCACAGCTCAACAGTGTGCAATCTCACTAAGCTGAGTTGAGCAGTGTTTAAAGTGGCAAATGCTGAACAGTGCTTAGTGGTACGCAAATCCACTCAGCTCAGCTGAATACTGCTTAGAATGAGACTTCTTAGCAATGCTCAAACCAGCTAAGCAGTGCTAAGCAATGCTAAGTATTGCTCAGACAGGTTGTTTAAGTATTGCTTAGTTTGGCTTAACAGTGCTTAGCAAAACTGAGCTAAGGGCAAACAAAATTATCATTTAAAAATAAGTATTGGATAGTAATTATTCATTATTGATACATTATTATGTGCCTGTATTTTACTTTACATGACCTCCACCTATGTGCTTTCAATACGTTACCTTGGGGTGTGAATGTACTGTATCGGACACTTGTGTTTAAATGGTGATTTTCACCTCATATCTCCACTGACACTGGGGTTCTGGACAAGTTACACTACCCTGGTTAACAAATATCACTAACTACATCAATAAATCAAATAAAAATGCTTTCCCATGTAAAAGCTGAATGGCCTGTTTTGCTATTCAAACCATGCATCTACTGCACACAAAACCGTGACTTTAACCAATCAGCTATGAGGATTTTAGCTATACATTTCTATGTAGCTTCTTGATATGTTTAAGGACTGCTGAGCAAAGTGCCACACCACACAAACCCGCTCAGCTCTGCATAAACTTTGTGGAAAACTAAATTAAAAAAATAGCCATTAATTTAAAATTAAACTATTAGACTTCACATTATTGAACAGGTGTCCGAGGACAGTTTCTTTATTGTTTTAATGCTGTACAGCACTTTTGCAATGCAGGGGGTGTGTTACAGATACTGTAACACACCCCCTACATGACGGTAAAATTCACAGCATTATTTCAGTGTCTGAGGACACTTTCTTCATTGATTTAGTGCTGTACTCTAACACCCCCCCCCCATAGGACATATTACAATACACAGTTACTTGTCAGGGGACACATTATTTCCATTTGTTTACTGCCGTACAACACTTTTTCAATGCAGGAGGTATGTTATAGATACTGTAATACACCCCCTACATGACATTACATCACATGCTTTCATTTAAGTGTCTGAGAACACTTTCAAAGTGCCGTATGGAAATTTGAAAGTGCAGAAGGCATGTTACAGATATGTGAGCACTGTAACACACCACCTAGCACTGATTCAGTATGAGTGTACATGCCCCCCCCCAGTAGCGCACCTTCATTAATATGCAAGGTGCGTTATCGAGAGAGAGCTGCGGACACAGCACAGACACTATTCACTCTCTGTAAGACTAACACTATTCCTACACTGAGTTCAATAAATCGGGAGGTCTGACTTGAGTTATGAAATTGGCTGACTGTCTTCTTGCTTCATACATATGTTTAAACAATTTGATTGGCTTTTCAGCTTCTAGTCCTTTATTGTTCAAGATTTCAATTTGAGTTATGACACTGGCTGTCTACCCTATTGGTATATTCTTGGATTTAAACAACTTGATTGGCTGTTTGCATTTCATGCCATACCTATTCAGATTAGACCTATTTTTACCATTGTTTATTGTTTGCTACAATGCTGTTATCTTATTGGTTTTTGGTTGGTATTAGCCTGATAATTGGTCTGTGAACGTTCTTCACATTTGTTACTCTTAATGATTATATTTACTCATTTTTTGTGATTTAGAGGTTATTATAGGAAACATGTAGCTGTTTATCTAAGGGGTTGGGAGGGTGGCCTAATGGTTAAGGTGTTTGCCTTACAAACACAAGGTGCAGGGTTTGAATTTCACAAGGGATAATTGGCTAGGCTTAAAATGGCTCACAAGGGCAGTTAGCCTAGTACTAACCTATGAACCTATCCATTCTATATATGTTTTGGACACACATTTTTCTAAGTAACAATGATAAGTTCTTAGTTGGAGCATTTTATCTGTATGCATAATACTACAGGTTAAATGACTATTTTAGTGAGTTAAGTATTCCATTCAAGCACTTATATTGGTTAGTATTTAATATGTTTTTATTGGTTGATAATTACAACAGACAAATGTGATTGGACAGGATATATACAAATATTTCTTGCTTGTTCAGACAGTTTTGAATCTGAAGAAGGGTGGAAGCCACCCAAAAGCATTCATTCTTCTTTTATATTCTTCAATAAAATCATTTTATGACTACAACTGTGGTGACTGCACTAGTATATTTTGGGACGTGTATCTACTTTCTACAGTGCTGTTCTTTGGGTACTGTGAACTACATTACTTTTCTTATTGTTGTGTATATATATATATATATATATATATATATATATATATATATATACACACACACACACACACACACACACACACACACACACACACACACACACACACACACACACACACACACACACACACACATATATATATATATATATATATATATATATATATATATATATATATATATATATATATATATATGTCACTACATCACTAATTTACTATATTGGCATTCATTACATCACATACAAATGGTTGAATCTCAAGTCACTGAAAACAAAAACAAAGTTTTATACCATTGGCAGGCCTCTGCACTTCCTGTGTGGGGGCTGCACCCCCCCACAACCCCCTGCTAATCTTAGATTGTAAATCAGTCAGGAAAGAGCAATATTTCACAATCCACTGTGCAGCAATCCTGCAAAACAAATACCAGCACCCTGCAATGAACCAGCAGTTCAGCCAAACAACATCCCAAGCAAGCATTCAATGTAATGAATGTACAATCACATGGAATCCATATAGGTTCATAGGTTCATAGGTTCATACTAGGCTATCTGCCCTGGGGCAATTATAAGCCTAGCCCGATTCTGTATGGCTTACGCCACCCCTTGATTTGAGTATACTGTGCCCTTTTTAAGGTTTAGTTTACTGTGCCTCTGTCTAATAGTGACACGGGAGTAATCGCTGGGACAAACCTACGATCCCCCATCCACTTATCGAGATTCTTCTTGAAGAGATTCAGTGAGGTGCTCTGCCTCACATGAACTGGAATTCTATTCCAGAGCGAAGGGAGCCTCTGGGTTATGAACCTGTCCCTCTGGCAAGTTCTATTTATTTCTGTGCTGAGGTTCAAGTCCCCCGAGTGTGTGGCTCTAAGGGATTTAGATTTACTGAGGTGGAGCATGTCCATTAATTCTGGATTTGACATAGCTTTGTATGTCAGGCATAGATCGCCTCGAAGTAGGTGGTATGCAACTGAGTAGAGCTGGAGTTTTTTTTAACCGAGCAGCATATGGCATCTGTTTGAGACCCTTGATCCTCTTGGTGAGATACTTTTGGGGTCTTTCTAATTGCTGCAGGTGTCGGGTAAGGTACATCCCAAAAGGGGCATTGTATTCTATGATGGGCCTGATGAGGGATGAATAAAGGGGCATGATTACCTCTCTTGATCTAGATGTGAAACCCTTCGTGATGAGGTGGGCTATGTAGAAGGTCTTTCTAACCACTTTGGCAATGTGGTTTTCAAAGGAGAGATTGCTATCAACTTGGGTCCCCAGGTCCCTAATAACTTTCTCTGTACTTAATGGGTTTCCGCCTATGTGGTAATTTGTGGGCACATTGTTTTTGCCAAAGGGTATGACTATACATATTTTGGCATTTAGCTTTAAACCATGGCACTGGCACCAGTTATCTGTCTCTGTGAGACCTTTTTGAAGGATGTTTGTGTCAGCTGGAGAGTTGATTATGGCGCCCAGTTTGCAGTCGTCTGCGAACTTGGTGAGCCATAGTCCTCCCACGTTTGCCTGTACCTCGGAAAAGTATATACTGAACAAGAGTGGTCCCAGGACAGAACCCTGTGGGACTCCACTTGTGATCGGTTTCGAGTCGGACATGGCTCCAGCAACTCTCACTCTGTGGGTTCTGTCTTTGAGCCAGTTTGTGACCCATCTTGTGACATAGGGGTTTATATTTAAGCTGGCTAGCTTATCTATGATGCCCGAGTGGGGTATTGTGTCAAATGCCTTTGCAAGGTCCAGATAGGCTGTGTGGACTACCTTCCCTTCATCTATGGCTTTGTTGACTGTTTCAAAGAAGTCAACCAGGTTCAAAAGGCAGGATCTGCCCTTGACAAAGCCGAACTGGGTAGGATCTAGTGTCTGTAGGTCCCCAATGTCTTTGTTTATGAGCTCCATGATGATCCTCTCCATAGCCTTGCAGACTAAGCTAGTCAGGCTTATGGGGCGATAGTTTCCAGGATCCATAGAGGCTCCACCTTTGTGGAGTGGGACCACTGTTGCTGTACGCCATTCTGTGGGCACATATCCTGTAGTGAGGCTGAGATTGTATAGCTGTTTTATTTGAGGGATTAGTTCCTCTTGGAGTTCATGTAGGACGCAACCTGGGATGCCATCTGGTCCCATGGAAGCAGTGTTATTTGCTTTGGAGAGGGCAGCCTTCACCTGAGCATCTGAGATGTTTGGGAGGCAGCCCTCTGCCAGGATAGATACTTGCTCTTTTGGGGGAGGGTGGAGAAGTTTGCACTGAACCTGTCTGCCAGGATATTGGCGATGTCTGTGGGTTCAGTGTATTTTTTGTCGTTTAGAATCAACTCAGAACAAGTCTGGGAGTTGCATCCCAGGTTTCTAACATAACTGAAAAAAGCCTTATGATTGTCTTTGGTGTCCTGTGCAATTTTTCTCTCAAAGCTGGCCTTGGAGGATTTTATGAGGGATCGTAATGTTTTGCAAGTACTGATCAGAGATGCCTTCCCTATTAGGGATTTTGCTCTATCATGTAGTAGCTTCCTCCTTCTGTTGTACAGTTTATTTATGGCAGGGGGCCACCAGACTGGACGCCTGCCTTTGGATGATTGGGTCTTGGTTTTGTTTGGGATAGCATGATCCATGCATTCCTGGAGATGTCCGTAGAATGCATTTATATAGGATTCTGCAGTTTGGGCCATAGTTTCCACTGGCCCTGGGGCCTTGAAGGATTCCACTTCGGTTTTGAGAAGTGAGAAGTTCGCTTTTGACACTATATGAGAATATAGGAGAATATATCTATCTATAGATATATAGATATATAGATATAGATATATTTGTCTACTTCTGTTTGTCAAAAGCTCATTCTTTTGAAAGACAGAAGTACGACCACATTTACGTGAAAGTGCACTTAACCGTAAGTGCACGTTTGCAAAATACCAGTTCACTGAACCGGTAATGAAAAGAAAAAAGAAACACTGCATCACTGAAGCATGCTATAGTGGGGATAAGGAAATATACCTTTTTCCCCACTATAGTGTGATTTGGAGTTATTATAAAATAGTGGGGGTATGGGGGGCTATGGGGGGTGCAGGGAGCTTGCCCCCCTGCAAAACTGCCTTTTTGGTGTTTTTTTTGTTTGTTTTCATTACTGGTTCGATGAACTGGTATTCGCGAAAGTGCACTTTTGCATAAATGGGGTCATACTTCTGTCTTTCAAAAGAAAGAGCTTTTGACAAACAGAAGTAGAACAGATATACACACACACACACACACACACACACACACACACACACACACACACACACACACACACACACACACGCACACACACACACACACACACACATGATAGATAGATATATAGATATACACATACAGACACACACACACACACACACACACACACATATATATATGTGTGTGTGTGTATATATATATATATATATATATATATATATATATATATATATATATATGGGTCTACTTCATTTCATTGAAAACTCATTTAGTTGAAAACTCATTTCACTGACACTAAGCACAATTCACTGAAAGCTCACTTCACTGAAAACTCATTTGAGTGAAACTCATTTTGCTGAAAGGTATATGCCCTGTTCTCCACTGTAGTGTTATCCTGGAGTTAGTTTATATATAGTAAGGGGGGGTGTGGGGGAAAGCCCCCCACATTGGGGGGTGTCAGGGGCATAGCCCACCACATACGTTGGGTATATATTGTCTTCTGGAAAGAGTTATTCATTAGACTTGCAAGTATCCATGTCTATGGTTTACAATGTTTAAACTAGTTGGGGGTCTACACCCCCCACACCCCCAGTGTGGGAGGGGCTGTGCCTCCACCCCCCTTTACTATATATACTATCTCCAGGATTGCACTACAGTGGGGACAGGGCATATACCTTTCAGCAAAATGAGTTTCACTCAAATGAGTTTTCAGTGAAGTGAGCTTTCAGTGAATTGTGCTTAGGCAGCTTAGTTTCAGTGAAATGAGTTTTCAACGAAATGAGTTTCAATGGAATGAGTTTTCAGTGAAATTGTGCTTACACAGCTGAGTTTCAGTGAAATGAGTTTTCAACAAAATAAGTTTCAGTGAAATGAGTTTTCAATGAAATGAATACCCGTATATGTATATATATATATATATATATATATATATATATATATATATATATACACACACACACACACACACACACACACACACACACACACACACACACACACTGATTTTTATGTGCTCAGTTTGATTGTTGTGAAAATTTCATACCATAAATTGTGTGTGACAGGAATATTGACTTTATTAAGTGGTTACTTAAGTGTTTTTCAATGGAACTAATGTTTACAATGCTTTTGATGGTAAAAAGGAGTGTGTGCCAAGTATGTCCAACAAAATTTTTACATTTCATTGCCGTGAGAATAGTGCCTTCTCTGTAGCCTGAGTGATAATCCAAGGTTTCTGAATGGGTTGTTTGGTCAGAATAGATTATATTGTATTGAGATGAAGGAGATTGTATGCATTACTTTGTAAGTAATAAGCTAGTTTGCTCTTAAAGCATAGCTAGGACAGAAGAAGTAAGAGGATACATTAATAAGTTTTTGGTACACAGCCTACCACAAATGTTGCACTGTTAAGGCAGAATTATTGGTTAAGAGTGTAGGAGAGCCTGCAAAGATTACACATTTGTGAAAAACCTAGCACACATTAGTGTGGAGACCCACTTTGCTTATGAGGGTAGGACTTGCATATTATCCTGTAAAGACTGCCAATAGGGTACCTAATATTACATTTCCTGGTCACAGTGTTTATTTATTCATCTAGAGTGTCATCCAGAATAGAGATATGACTTCCATGGAAAAAACAATACATTTCCTAGTGACAGTATTTATTTATTCAGCTAGAATAAATATCATCCAAATTGATTTTGTTAATGTATGACCTTACGTTGTTTGAGTAATTTTAGTTACCAGATTTAGGGGGTGAGTGGTTGTATAGTGGGTTGTACAGAAAACAACAGTTAGGTTTCTTAATAGATCAGATAACAATTGAGTCTTTGACCCATGTTTCCAGTATTAAGAATCTGGTCTGAAGCTTTTTCACTTGTGTTGCACTGCATGCAGATTTGCATAGACTTCTGTTGTAAGGCTGAGGACTGTAAGTGCAGTTCTCAGAAATATAATATTTAAAAGTGTGATTAGTGAAAAATATATTTTAAGTCCAAAACTGCTATGTCAGAAAATTCATATTCTTTAAGGTAGAGCAATGACGGCATTAGGATTTTAAGTACTGGAGGTATGGGGAGGTGCAAGAGGCATCCTCTCCTAAAAAAATGCTTTTGATGTGTAACAACGATGATCATCAGTATTTCTGATGAATCACACTTTTTTGTACTTTTGAGACTAATACTGCCAAGTCTTGAACTTCTGATAAGGCTCCAGTTTGAGCTATGACAAGGTATAATGGTGAACAAAATTAATAATTGCCTGATACAGATCAAATCACCTTTATTGGCTCTAAATACTACACAAAGATCTTACCCCCACATAACTGGAAATTTCCAGTTTGGTCCAATATGCATATCTGCATATTAACTAATTAACAGGTGATTATTAAAACTCTAAACATCTAAAACCTTGGGTGATCACTAATCAAAACAGCAATACTTCAAGATCACAAAACATCTGAATCAGTTTTTGCAGAAAATCATGACATTTTACATATACACCAATTAAGTTGCACAAAATTGTTGAAGAGGGAGAAAATGAAGAAAATGTGACACCTTTTCTCGTCTGTGAGTCATGCAAGTATGAGGGGTCTGAGAGATCTTTTGTTTTTGAAATTCTGAGCGTTAATCACCTTATCCAGCAATGGGTGTGTGCCATTTTCTTGAATGCTTATTTCATTGACTTACAAGTGATCAAACTCAATCTAGTGAGAACTCATTTCATTGAATCACAATTCATAGAATACATTCTACACAACAAATATACTATAAAAACAGTTTTTTTGCAGGGGACAAGCCCCCACACCCACCTTACTTATATATAGTAACTGCATGTTTGTTTAACTAAGTAGAAAAGAAAAAAACATGTATACTGAATCAGTGCTGGTCCACAAACAGAAACACAAACTTGTTCAGACTGTGAGGTACGACAAGATGGTGGCAATTACCAATCAATACATACTATTATAAAAAGGAACTTGGAAATGTGGCTTTTGCAAAGCTTGCAGCCACATTAAATGTTCCAACAGTTTTGTTCATCTGGTAACTAACAAATGCTATAAGTACTCTGGTTTTGCTAACTGCAACACCAAGAATGTTATATACATTGGCACTTGTAATTTGTGCCAAGCCTATTATGTAGGAAAGACCAATAGAAAGTTTAAGGAACGGATACTTCGCCACCTGTTAGACATCAAGAATAAACTGGTAACCAATGCCCTATATGGACATGTGTCTGAAAATCCAGGGCATTCATTTAGCTTTATGGTTATCTCAACTGTGACTACTAACCTCCGTGGAGGAGACATTGTCAACAAAACTGAAAAGGAAGAAAGCAAATGGATCATGAAACTCAGAGCTAATTTATTTCCAGGGCTCAACAGAGTAGTTCCTATTAAACCTATTTTGAAAGAGAGAAGCCTAATTAAGAAATGAAATGGAGGCTTAAGGAAGGCGTGCATCTGATTGCTGTATGTGATTGGTTGAGCAATTAAGGATCTTTATTCAACAGCAGTAAGTCAGGTCTACACACTAGGATCTGAAGAAGGTTTTTTAACTGAAAGCGCTTATCCTGTTTGACCTGCAACTTGAACAGCACAATTTGTGCTTTTTACTTCTTCATTTTATTAAAGCTTACATTTTAACAGAATTTCTCAGTGAACTTTTTGCTGTGGTGGAAGCCTTTTTTTCATTTTACTATTATAAATACACTTTCCTAATACATCCAGTAATCAGAAATGACAACAGCACATACTGTATATATCAGCTTCGACATTTTTCTATGAATTATGATTCAATAAAATCAGTTTTCAGTAAAATGACTTTTTAATAAGTTGAGATCAACCATTTGTGATTCCATGAAATGAGCATTCAATAAAATAATGTATACCCCCAGCAAAATACCATAAGGCTTCCTTTCCAATTTGATTATTATCTTTGGAATTAATTTATGATATGAAGATGCAAGCTTATATCCTTCCTTTAACCTAATTATTACTCCTAAATGGCTTAGTGTATCAAAGGGTTTTGATGAATATAAGAAGAGTGCATTACATTTATTCATTGACCATTTTATGCCTTTTGAATTCAGTGACTGTTTGAAGTACTGTGTTTATTGCGAATCGTTTCACAAAATCCATGCTGCATGTTATTGAGAAGGAACTGAAAAGGAAGAAACTGGTTATCCCCACATCGTTAAACTGCCTTCTCAAGAATTATGCTTGCCTAATTTGAGTAGTATTTATTTTCTAACTCACAATTTTTGAACGCTTGAAACGTTGATTTCTTCTGATGGTGTATGATATAACTTATTTGTAACTACTGGTGTTTGGGTTTGTAACCTTTTGTTTTTGAGGTACAATAATTGCTTTACAACTCTTGGTGTTATATTATGTAACCTTTTATGTTCTTATGCCTGGGTAGTGGATAAAAAGGTCCCTTATCCAGTCCACCTCCCTGACTACTGCTTATCTAATGGAGCTATTCAGGAGCTCTGCCCAGGGTTCAGCTAATGTCCCTGTAGCAGTCATGTCCATGAAATCCTGATTGGCTTTTGCATCACATCCTTCCTTCATTTCCCTATTAGACTAAGTAAATGGTGGATGTACTACCACAGATCGTAGGTCACACTTTAAAATTATATATTATTAAAACATGCAGAATATACTCAATTCTCTAGAGAGTAAAACAAACAAAGCAGAACGGATTAGTGCTTTCAGCCATAGCCTTCCTTAGATCCTATTCAGTTTGCCAATCACTATGCTTGATAAGCAAACAGCAGCCAGTCTTGGCTCACAATTCAAGCAACTCCTTCCTTTTCTCAGTAGTCCAATCAAAGGGAGGTTACAGACAAGCTTCTCTTCTCTCCAATCATCATATAGTCACTAGAAAAACCTATCTTTTCAGTCAATCATAAAGGTTTCAACAGGCGTCGTTCTTTTAAAATCGGCTTCAGTGGTACCACCCCATTTAGCCCAGGAGAGTGATCAGCTCTTAGCTCAATGATCCAGTTGGTTTCCACTATTTTGATTTTGTTACACACATCCCTGCCTCTCTTATTTTCTTGTACTTGTTCAAGTGCCATGAACTTAAAAATATGTGTACCATTTTTCCTAATATGACATGACAAAGCATTTGTTTGAACATTATTTCTTGTATCTGATAGATGGCGAAGAATTCTTTCTTTAAATGCTCTGTTTGTTTTGCCAATATAGAAGGCAGGGCAAGACTCAAAAATAGCAATATAAACAATATTCTTGCGATTGCAAGTCACATATCCCCTAAAATGATACACCAGTCCTGTTATCAGATGCTTAAATTCATCTGTAGCTTTGATGTAATCAGATGGTTTACAGTCTCCATACTTAAAGGTACCTTTTCTGATGGTATTTATATTTTTGTTTTTATTCACATGGAGTTGAAATCTATCTTTGGAGCAGAGAAGTCTTTTCAAGTTTTTCTTGTTTTTAAATGCAAATCTAGGAACTTCTCCCACAATCTTCTTGATGTTCTCATCGGACATCAGGATAGGCCAATATTTACTGATGGTATCACATAATATTGTTGTATTTGTGCTATATGTTAAGGTATACCTCAATATATAATCCTCGCAGTCTTGTCTTTTATTAGTCTTCTTCCTGATCCCTTCTTTCAAATTAATTTCCCTATTATCTTACTTCCTCATCTATAATCATGTCACCTGTCTCTCTACACCTCTCAGCAGTCTGGTCACATCAGACTTGTAATCTGCTCTCCTTGTTGAACACAAATGGTAAGTATTAATTTAATATTCTTCTGTTTCTGTGGCTTTTACTGTATGTCTATACTGCTCAGCCAGTTCACCTACTTCTATTTCTACTGTCTTTTTTCTCACAGATGCCTAAGTAATGCTTTCTTCTCCTCTATCATTCATACAACTGATCTTTTTCTAGTTCACCCTTGGCCTTTCTGATGCACTCTGCTTTTTCCCTGTAGCTTTCGCACAGCTTTCCCACTAATCCACCTCCTTTTCCTTCCATTCGTTTATTTAATTTTCTTGATCTTAATAACTACATTCCCTTTCCCTTCTCTGATAGACAATGTTGGCATACTTCTCATTTTTCATCTACAATCCCTGTATATTTTTTTCTATGTCCCCTCCCAATATCATCTTTTATAATACACTTTTCCAAGGCTCTCTCCTATTAGTGTGTCTGTCTTCTCATAGTTAGTCCCCTCTGCAGTCCCAAATTTTAGTCTTTGTGACCAGTCATTGTTCCTCTTCCATACTCAACATGAGCCATCATATTGCTTGGTCACTGTTTATAAGCAGAGTCCTAAACTATATCTCTTACCACATTACATTTGCATAGAAGTAGACTAAGATGTCTTTCCTGACTGCTTATAAGCAGCACCTTCTTTAAAACCTTTCTAAACTGAATACCTTGATCATCCTCTTTTCTGTACCCGGCCTACAAATTGGAATGAAGGAGTCTGCTAGCTTGCAGACTTTGACCACCGGCATAACCACCATCCTCTTACCTGACCATTCTTTAATCCCCCTCTTTTTTGCTGACTCATCCTACTTGGCATTAGTACAGGATAGATTGTACAAGGTACCAGTAAACCATCTGTTCCCTTTTGTCCAAAGCAGGTGTACCACCAGTAATGCTTCCAATATACAAGGTCAAACCATACCCAGAGTACTGTGTGAAGTTCTAGAGTCTATACAAGGAAAAGGACATCTGGACACAGGAAGGAATTCAAATGAAAGCCACTGAGACCAGAGAGTACTAAATACTCCCTGCATCTCCTAAATTACTTTTTAACAGAGAGAGTTATGAACCCATGTAATGGACATTCAGAATGGGTAATAGAGAGGAGGTCTATAGAGCATTCAACAGGGCATGTGAGAGATGAAGAAAGGTATGTGGAAGACAGGGACATCTAGAAAATAGACTGCTAAGGATTTTAAAAATATGTACTAAATTGGCTTATGTTCTCCTTCTGGCTTCAGGCCAAAGTAATGCAACCTGCCAGTGAACTCACAATCCACTTCTTCCTACTCAAGATGTCCTTCTCACTTTCTACTCATTTTCCTTGTCTAATAACTCATTCTTTCACACCATATTCCTTCAATCTTTCCCTGATATACACTTTAACCCCCACCATCCTTATATATTCTACCCTTCCTAAAACACTGCATTTACAGATTTCCATTTATCTCCTATTGCTAATGGTCAATTTCTCAGTTATTCTAACCATCATCATCAACCCCCTTTTTCACATTTCTATATGGAGTCGAGGTGTCATGTCAACTGTTGCCATCTCTTCTATTCAATCCAACTCTCATACCTTCTTCCACACTCATGCCTGACTGTCACAGGTCTTCTTTCACACAGTCCATCCACCTCTTTGCTGAATGCCGTAATTATTTCTTGCCTTCTTCATATCTGTCCCAAATCTTCTTCATTAGATTGCCTTCTGCTTATTTGCATATGTGTCTGAATCACCACCATCTGTTCTGCTTGACCTTTTCTGCAACTGGAGCTACTTTGACTTCTGCTCTTATGTCCTCATTTCTTCAGCTGTCCTATAGTGTGCATCCCACCACCTGTCAAAGGCACTTCATCTTCATCACCTCTAGCTTCCTCATTTGCTCTACTATAAGCAAACAATGCTTCTAGTTATATGATCATTCAGTCTATCTTTTGGCACTGCAGTGTACCACACTGACCAGTTACATTTATTTGCCTCTTCTTTCACTTCTTTGTCTTTATTTCCCATTGCCACTGCTGTCTTCATTGCCTCTTCTTCCAACACATTTATGTTTTGTCCATCCATACTTCCCTGACATTTTTCTTTCATCTACACTGCAATCTTCATTTTGTCCTCTTTTCTCTACCTTACTTGATGTTTTCCTATTTTTCTCTTCCTGCATTCACTATTTCCCTGTTCCAATCATGTTACCTTCTCGTCTTTATGCTAATTTGTATCACTCCAAATCTCTTGTCCTCTTTCATCCATACTCAGTTTCATTCATCCTTCATTAGTCCCTTGCATTTTTTGCATGCATGAACTGCTATCTCATTCATCCAAGCATCCTCATTCATCTTTTTTTCTATACTGTCTTATCTCCCCTCAGTCTGCCTTCTTTCAACCTGTGTTTATATAATCTTATTCCTCACCACCCACATGTTAATAACTTACTGCCCCCTATATGGCGCTTTCTCACTCCTGACTGCCAGTTGTCCCACTGCTCTTTATGGCAGATAGTGCAGTGGTGGTTTAAGAGAATCATCATACTGAAAACTGAAGTCCATAAGTATGTTAGATGAAATAATTGAAAATAAAGTGAACTGCCTTAAAACTACATGCATTTTATGACCCTAATGACCAAAGATAAACAATGATTGCTGTAATAAAATAATAACTAGAGAAAAATCCTTAAAGAAGCGGTCTGAAATAAATATTGACAAGAAGGTGGGTTTGATTCACAAAAAAATGTTCTTCACCACAAGGGGTACCTGTGACAAAGTACAGCACAAGATGGCCAACAATGACCTAAGAGCCTGGTGTAGCCAAACAGTTTGTGATCCAGGCTAGATGCTTGTGCTTAGTGTCACCTGCTGTCCCAGCCAAGTGCAAGTAGCTTGTGACACAGTGTCAGCTGTTTGTGCATAGCGCTGCCTGCAACCTCATGCCTATATTAAATAAAAACTTTGTATACCATGGAGCAGTGCTTAGCCACACTAATGTGTGAGTGTTTCTTGCTGAGGTTGCTAGGGAATCACAAGTTTTATAAGGCAGTGCATGAACAATAACTTCCTGTAGAGACTTTTGCTGGTCATTTTAGCAGCCATACTAGATATTATGTTTTACTGCAACAGTATTAGTCATTATCTCTCACCCCACCCCACCCACATACATACACTAAGCTGCTTTGATGGATGAACTCCCCAGCCTGAGATTTCTGGAGCACCAGCTAACTAGAAAAATGGCATACATAATAAAAGGTGATTTGAATAACCTGTTATGGAACTTTCTATGATATACAGAACTACATAATTAAATAGTCATGAATAGTCATGAGTGCTTTATTCGACAGTATTTTATAAATCATAAATTAGAGGTGAGCAATAACAAGTCATCTTAGCAGAGGTTAATGATAAGCTGTCCCGAGTATGATTTGAATCCTACTCTATAGTTTCATCAGTTTAGATGGCAGTCAGCATTCTACCTATCTACAGTCAAGTAATTGGGAGATCTTTATACATTTAAGCCCTTTAGAATGAACAATTTCTGAGAAATGTGTGGGGGGCGTTATGAAATATGACATTAAAAGCCTTATTTTATTAATTTAATTTATTTTACATTTGTTTAGCGGGGAAGTCCGACTGGGCATGGATCCCATTTTCAGTGGAGACCTTGGGAGAAAAGCTCCACAAAGATTAGTATAGCAAATACAGTAAATACAATACACATGTTAATAAAGTACAGAACTAAGTCAAAACGTTAATAAAGTACAGTTTCAAGGCCAAGAAAGGAACAAAAAGTAGATATACTATAAGGAGCTCAGTGTGTTACAATCAACAATACAGTTGAAAGGACATTTTATTCAGTCATTTGGTTACATTCATCAGTGGCTAGTACAGTAAACACACATTAATTAAGAGTGTAAAAAGGAGTTGTTGCAAGCTTTCCTAGAAGGTTAAGGTACGATATGATTTAATTAAATGAAGCTATCCAGACTCAGAACAATTATATAACCAAGAACTATGTAAATGGGACCAGAGGAGTTTTTTGAAATTATTTTTGTTTTCAGTGGTCCTGATATCTACGGGGCTGGTATTCCATGGTTTTGCAAAATAAATGGAAAACAAGGAGTCCCCAGAGCTATTGTTGCTTTTGCCTGTGTCAGCCAGTGCTTTACTGGTGGATCTCAATCAGTGTTTGTTACAGTAGATATTAAGTAGACCTTGAAGAGCAGGAACTCTATTGGCATACTATAGAATTTGGTGGGCTCTTGTAAGCTGGTTATATGTGAGTAGGTTGGGTAATTCTAGCCAGCAGAGTTGCTTGATTGCTATGCGGTGATGTGTCCTGCTGGGTGAGTCAGTAGCACACCTAGCTATTTTATTGTAGCAAGTGTTTAGTTTGTTAAAGTCTGCTTTGTTTAGGTTGATGAGTATGGGGGAGGCACAGAAGAGTGTGGATAGTTGGTGGGTTCTTGCGATGGTGGCTTTGCTGTCATTGATGAGGTACTTTTTGCATCTATTTAGGGTTTTGTGCTTTTTATGGACTTTCTTTATTGTCTGTGCAATGTGCATATCAAATTTCTTGTTGTGATCTATGATAACCCCTAGATGTTTGGTGTGTTGGACAGGTGTGATAGGAGTGTTATTAGCTGAGAATATTGTGAATGGTGGTATGGGGTCTAAGGTTCTAGTGAGATAGAGTATCATTAGCTGTGTTTTATTGGGGTTAAGTATTATTTGAGAGTTGGCTAACCAGGTTTCAACAGTTGAAAAGGACTATTGTGTCAATTCCTGGTGTTAAGGGAGTGATGGGGTGGAGCAGATTAGAGTAGAGTCATCAGGTTACTGAACTAGAGTATCATGCTGGGTAGCTTTCTGGAGTTGTTTGGTGAATACATTGAAAAGAAGAGGTCCAGGAATGGATCCTTGGGGACCCCTAGGGTGGCAGGTAGAAGGGGAGATAAGGAGTTTTGCCATTTTACTGCTTGTTGGTGGTTGGTTAAATATTCATGAAACCACACTAGTGTGGAATGGCTGAGATTAAGATCAGAAAGAGCAGAAAGGAGTTTGGGATGTTAGACAGTATCGAAGGCCTTGGCTAGATCTAGGAATACAGTGGATACTAGGTTACCATTGTTTTGATGTTGGTTTACTGTGTTGGTAAAGCTAATAAGGGCTTTGGTAGTACTGTGATTGGGACGGAATCCATGCGGGGTGTAGGTTAGCAGTTTATTAGGGAGGAGATACTGGCTTATTTGGTAATGTATACATTTTTCGAGGATTTTAGATAAGTGGGATAGAATGGCAATTGGACAGTAATTAGATAGTTCCACAGAGTTACCTGATTTGTGGAGTGATATTATACACAAAATATTCCACAGAGAAGGAACACGTTGTTCTGATAAAGAGTGGTTAATAAGGATGGAAACTGAGTAAGAGATGGCTTTGGTTACAATCATAAGATATTTAAGCAATAACCCATGCCTGGGTGTGGGTAATGCTGGGTTTACCCATGGTTGGTGTGGTTTGGTCATGAGGCCGAAGCCCGAGTGGCAAAACAAAGACAACCGTGGGTAAATCCAGCATTACCCACACCCAGAAGTGGATTATTGCTATTATACAATGACATTATTTAAGAAAAAATACTTACTTTTCTTAAATAATGGCATTGTATAATGCCTCCTTGCTGCCCTTCCACAGCTGCCCAGTATTCTGCGGCAGTTCTCATGTACTGCGCATGCATATACTTACGCAGTACATCAGAGCTGTGTGTGGAAGCAACAGAGAAAGGAAGCTCTCCGTTGCTTTTTAAAAGGTGTCTCACTATGTTAAAAGAGTTTAACATAGCGAGATATCTTAAAAAAAAGCAACGGAGATCTTCCTTTCTCCGTTGCTTTTTTTAAAGCTATCTCACTATGTTAAATGAGTTTAACATAGCAAGACAGCTTTAAAAAAAGCAACAGAGAAAGGAATATCTCCGTTGCTTTTTTTTAAGATATCTCACTATGTTAAACTCATTTAACATAGCGAGATTACAGCAACAGAGCTCTTTCATTCTCCATTGCTGTCCAACACACAAAAAAAGACTTATACTAATGGAAAAAGTCCAGGCGACCGGACCTTTTTTCATTAGTATAAGTCTGATTTACAACAGGCACACTGATCAATCAGTGTGCACGTTTGCGAATATTAATGGGGGCTCATTGTATAATCTATAGGTAATTTGTCAGCAGCCAGGGTTGTGGGTTTAAGCCTATTTAGGTATTTATATATTGTGATAGTTGGGACAGGCTGTAAAGAGAAGAGGTTTTTGTATGCTGGTATGGAAGATGGGTTGGATGTGAAAAAGGAGGGCTAGGATGGATTTAGTGAAGTGCTTGTTGAATTGGGTAGCAATATTATTGGTGGTGGTGTCAATGTTTGGGGGCGGAGTGCTGGTCTTTCCTGGTTGTAGGATTTTATTAATGGCAGCCCAGAATTTTTGTGGATTATTTTTGTGTTTGGTTTGAATGTTATATAGTGGTTCCTTTTGTCTGTCCTAATTTGTTGTTTGGCTTTGTTCCTTAGCTCCCGGTATGCCTGTCTATTAGTTTGAATTTTATTTTGATGCCATGAGTCCCATGCTTTATTTCTTTGTTTTAGTAGTAGACGGGTATCTCTGGTCAGCCAGTAGGCATAGTTGGATTTAGTTCTGACAGTTCTGATAGGGGCAAGATGATTTGGAATGTTTAGAAAAGTGTTACTGAAGTAGCTATGGCTCCTTCAAGGGGGAAAAATGACAGTGGTCTCTAGTTGTTTGAATAAGTGCAAATATGAAGTCATGGGTTTTGAAATTCTTTGTATACCTGATTTCTTGGAGGGTGGAGGATTTTAATGGATTCACTTAGTGTCTAATTATAAATGTGGGAAGGTGGTCATTGAAGGTGTCTGGGAGGGAGCCTGAGAGGTAGGATTGAGATGGTCTATTAGTAATGATACAGTCTAGGATGGACTCCTTTTTGATACTTTATCTACCTGTGTTGTGGTTTTGATTAGTTGAGTGAGACTATGTAGGTTAATGTGGTTAATGGGGTGGACCAAGTTACAGAAGGACCAGTTGATATTAACATCATCTAGTATGATTGTTTCTTGGGGAACTGCTTGGGATGTCCAGGCTAAAATGGATTCTACTGTGTTAATGTTATTGCTGTGGGGTATATAGGTACCAATTATATGCAAGTTTTTTTTTAGTTGATTTTCAGCTTAGTGAACATAGTTTCTGCATTACTGAACTTGGGTTGTTCGGTGGCTAACAATTCAATGGTCAGGTTGCTTTTGAAGAGGAGAGCAATGCCTCCACCTCTTTTGGATAGTCTGTCTTGTCTAAGAACACTGTAACCAAGTGGAACAAAGTCATTATTACTGTTCATTGGTTTTAGTCAGGTCTCTGTGAGGAGGACTGTTTCAGGGGATTAGAGAGGCAGGGTAGCGTGTAACTCTGGGATTTTGTTCAGTATGCTCCTTATGTTTATATTGAGTATAAGGAGATCTGTTGATTTTCTGGGGGAAGAATGTTATTTGTCTGGTAGCAGGGGGGAGGTTTATTGTTTGTAGGGCCAGAGTTTGGGTGGACATCCCCACTAAGTATGATTTGGGATGCTATTTGGATTATAGTTTGTAGGCATTTGATTATAGATATGTTATATTTTGAGGAAATGTGGTTGTTTAGTTGGTGTGGGGTTACTTTGAATGTGGCAAGGTCAAGATTTGAGATGTAGATAGAAGAAGATATTACTGAGAAGGCTGGTTTATCTTGTGAATGGATAGAGCAGGAAGGGGATTTAGTCTAAAATTTTGACTTGTTAGTTCAGTGGTAGGAGGTTAAGTGTGAGGTAATGGTGAGGCTTATTATTAATGTAAAGGTTAGGGGCCACTTTTTGCTCAAAGTGTTGCTGTATTGCTGTGATGTTTTAGTAGGTATCTTTACAGGAGTAAGTAGGAATTCAGGTGAGGCTATATGTTATGTAGGTTGTGGTTAGAGTGTGGGGATTAGTTAGGGGTGTATTAGCCTGAGTATTGTGTGAGTAAGGTGATGTGGAGTGAAGGTAGATGGTGATGTGAATTGAAAAGACCGAGAAGAGGAGTGGCTATATTAAAATGAGGTTGGTGTGAGAGAGAGAGAGAGGCTTAAGGGAGTGGCTAGTTATGTATAAAGGTCAGGAGCCTGAGTGTGGGTGGGAATGGTGTAGGGTAGGGGAGCAGACTGATCCTGAGCAAAGCAAAGGGTGAACATAGCGGGAAGAGCCAAATTCCAGGTATGTGCAAGTAAAAACAATCAATTGATCTGAACTATTGGCTTCTTAGTAGTAAATTCATTTGTCCAATAAGTTATAACACTTGTTATTTTAGATGTTAGTGAGACTGCCTTGGTATGTGCAGCTGGGAGTCTGAATAAATGTATATAGTAAGAGGGCTATGATTAAATAGAATGATGGAAAAAGTGAAACAAAATGTATTTAAGTTGGGAAGGGAGTCTATGGGGAAGATAGAAAATTCAAAAGATGTCTGGTGACCAAATTACTATAGGGACTAGAGGAAAAAATTATAATCCAGTACTACGTGCAAGCTACTGTAATAATATTGGTGGAGGAAGAAATAGAGTTAAAAATCCTTGCTGCTGACTCAGGTGTTTGTATTTAGCAAGTTAAGGATTATCATAAAATACATCTTTCAAAATAACCTTTATGTGGTGAAACATCCATATAATAGTGTTTGGTTCTTCAGGGCAGCATAAACTCCCGGTATCTTTTAGGTTTCACAGAGTTGGATTTTTGGGCAGCAAAAGGAGGTGTAGCAGTGTCGCGAACACTGAGAATGTCAATTTATGGCGCGAGTGGGAAAACACACTGTGAGGCCAGCAGGGGGTTACCTATTTAAAAAACGGAATGCCCTTAAGTGATGTATATTCAGATGGGAATGATCTTCTTCTACTAATCTGATTAGTTTCTCTCACAAAATGCATGTGAAAACAAATGGGGAGGGTCCTATTTGGAAAGGGAGAAGCATAAAAAACAAACATATAAAAAAGTAAACAAAATGAAGAATGATTACACACTTCAGTTCATTTCTGATCCACTGACTGTGGAGGATAAATAGAAGGCGTAGGCTGATTAAAGATAAAGCATAAAATGGGTAGTCCATGTCTAGAAATGTGTTTTTTTTTTCAGAGTTGGATTTTGCAACCTGTCACTTTAAAAATTTTTATAGCAGATTAAACTGATGAATTTACAATAAATCAGTCAGATATCCCCAGTAATTTCAATGAGATGAAACTGCAAATCACTGAATACAAACACTATATTTCATTGTAGTACACGCTGACAGATATTGATAAATAAATGAAGTCCGTTAGAAATATAACTACAAATTAATTACATAAAATCCATGTTTTCACTTTGTTTGGGTCATAGGAATAAAAAATGCCACTAAACTCAAATTTAGGGAATAAAGAAATGTTGCTGTATTTAAGTGAAATTATGCCGAATAGCTTATGAAGCAGCATATCTAAAAGCAGAAATGTCTTGATACTTCATTTTAAGACAACTTACTATTTATTTATTTGTTTATTTATTTGTCTTTGTTGACTGAGAAGGTCTGACTGGGCAGAACCCATTTTCAGTTGAGGCCCAGAACAAAAAGCTCAACCACTGTGCATTCATATTAACAAGTGAATTTCACCAGGAGATTCCATAAACTCTGTATAGACTTCATACGAATCCTATATGGAGTTTATGTGTTGTTTGTGCAATAAGTAGCAGCGCTAATAGAATATGTATGTGGCACCACTTTTACATGGATACAAGCAAGGTTTAGTACCCAGCAACAGTGTTGACAGCCAGGAAACTATGCAGAGCAGCATGAATGCAGATAGAATATGCAGACAAGTTTGCCTACTGGCAAACCTACTCTGTGAGATTGCACAGCCAGCCAGAATGACTACCTGGGTGAAAATACTGGAATAACTACAATATTAACACATTACAGAAAAGTGTATCTTCAGACTGAAATAATAGATGTTGGGGTAAACAGCAAGGGCAAATACAATGAAACTTAAATACAGTGGGCAGGGAAGGTGTGCTGATTAAAAGGGGCACATACATGAATGATAGGAATGAAGAAAAAGGAAGACAGCATGTAAAACATGGCAATGTATCCCAGATAGGTTATGTACACTACCAAGACAAGTCAGTAGCATAACATTAAACACATATATAAATAGCACATTACGTACTGCTTATATCATCTGTGCAAGTTAAATGTATATCATCACATATGATACAATATATGTGACTGTCACACAAGGTTACATGTCAATAGAGATGAATGGTTGGGATATAAACAGCACTGACCTGCTGACTGGAGAGGACATTTAGCAAGGATGGAATATACAATTGGGTGTATGTGCATGTTGTGCAGATCTGCAAAATAACTTGCTTGAACATGGCTGAAATGTCTGCATACCAAACAACCAGTCATACAGACATAGCAAAGGACTCATGAACAACTGCTGACTAAAGCAGGCACAATCAGAAACAATTTTAAAATATTAACAACATCAGTCTGTGACACTGACAGAATATGTGAGTGTAAGTTATTGTACGTGTTCTTCAGGAATAGATGTGTACAACTGTAATGATTGCCAGTATTCTATAAGGGGAACTCACCAGCGCTTTTCCAAAAATAAATGTCTTTGGAGGGGTTAAGTTGGACAGTGTCAAACCTAGAGTTGAATTTAGGGGCAATCCTGGCCATTTGAGAGGTTTGAATGACACATAAGCCACAAGCCACATGTGCAACAATCAAACCCATGCCATCAATGTTGTCAATGATCTCTGTATTTAATGGGTACACCATAGTAAGATGTATCACACATGCATCTTGTACAACACCTTGAAGGGAGGTCTGCACTGTCAATTCTTAGTAGGTATGCACAACAAAGAATAATTCTGTGTGGATGACAAGATGTGTGCAAGCTCACTGTGCCAAATGTGCTACACTTGACTGAACCATCCCTGGTTGATCAAATGTATTACACTTGACTGAACCATCATTGGCTGACATAGATATTGGCCATAAGGATAACAACACTTAAAAACAACACACTATTATGAGTGAATTTCCTACACACAGCTGTGTATTGCATGCATCTGTACATGTAACAGCAGTGGATGTTATCTGAAGCATCTTTAATTGATGTGTGAATTAAGAACTGGTGTGTTATAAAGAATGCTACAGCAGTATGTGAGACTGATGGCAATGCATGAACTATGCCCATGTGCACAGAAACTACATCATTGCAAAGTCTAGCATGAATGACCTAGGAAGCTGTCACTGTGATATTGTTCACATACCAAACAATGCATTGAGTACAATCTATAAGCATATGTCAAACCTAAAGACATGTGCCACACAATCACTGACCCCCCCGACATTGCCAGTGAAATCCTGACAAAGTACACATATGTGTTCATGCAAACTATCAAGTAGTAATACTAATGCAATGTACTGTTACGTCCATTATGCTGTACAGTCACACTATAGCTGTACCTAGGATACAATTGGACTCCATACTCTCATAGGGTAGGAGAGTACTAAGCTAATGTTCCAAGATGACATAAAAGCCTAGCCATGTTTAACGTGAGTTTCACAATTTTAAATATCTATGTGAACAAAGTTTGCACAGTTATGAGCCTATGCTATGTTATCTAAGACAAACTGCATCTATCCATGAGGGACCTGGGTGCAACACCAGGAGTACAATTAAGACCTTTGCTTTATGTGAATGGGAAGCTTGTTCCAGAGAATGGGGGATTATCTGAGAGAAATTTCAATCAAACATGATTTATTATGTCAGAGGCTAGTTTAACATCCTTGGAACAAGTGACCCTCATGCAGTTTGCTTTACCAATCTGTAACATTTTCATCAGGGCCAAATTGTAGACTGTCTAGTATCTATCTTTTTGTGTAGGACTTGTCTTTTACACCCTGTATCCTCCTTGTGCAAAATATCTGATGCTCCTCTAGCTGTTACAGATGTGTGTATTGAGATACATGCAAAAATGTACATTGTTCTCAATTATTGTTGTGATGAGGGCTGAGTACAATGGAATTTTAATGTCCTTTGATCTGGATGACATGCCCATACTTTGAGTTGTGCCACATAGATGGGAATTTGTTACCACAGTGGACTCATGGTGGTTGAACTTTCAATTTCTATCTATTTGAGTGCCCAGATCACATACCATTGGGTCTACTCATTGGGGTGTGCTGTCTATATTGTAAATAGCTTGGGTATTTGCTTTACAAAAGGGAATAATTATGCTTTTTTGGACATTTAATGTGTCTTCATGGCTCTGGAACCAATTATTTCTGTACATTAATACTTTCTGCAGTCTATCAATAATGTTACTGGCTTCAGAGATTATCCACAGTCATCTACAAAGTTGGTTGGATAAAGGCTGCCTAGGTTTGCCTTGACTTCTGTGAATTAAATAGCAAACAGTAAAGGTTCTAGTACAAAGCCCTGTAGTACTGCACTGGTCACTGGCCTTTTGTTAGAGGTGAATTCAAACACTTTGACAGTATGTGTCCTGTTGGTGACCCACTGGGTTACCCACACAGTTTTTATGTAATACCTAAATGTGGAATTGTGTCAAATGCCTTGGTCAGGTCAAGTTAGGTGGGATACACATTCTTTCCCTCATCCATGGGCTTTGTGATCTTCTTGAAGAAGTCAACCAGATATAACAGACAGTATCTAACCTTAATGAATCACAAATGGATTGGTTACACAGTCAGGAGATTACCTGTGTTCTTGCTGATAAGGTCCATGATGATTCTTTCCATTGGCTTACAGATAAGGCTAGTCAGGCTTATGTGTCCATAATTGTTGCTGTCTATCATTCTGCTAGAAAATAGCCTATATAGAGACTGTGATTAAGTAGGGATCCAACTGTGTCTGCTAGGTCATGTTTTAATTTATTGATAAGGCAACCTCAGATGTTGTCAGGGCTCACTGATGCCATATTTTGAGCCTTAGAGAGCACACAGATGATCCAATCTCTTGAGAAAATATGCTGAGAAATCTTTTCATGTATAATGACAACCAATGTGGATTGAAGTATGAAGTTTGATCCAAATCTGCCAGCTAGCAGGATGCCTCCAGATAAGTATTGTAGGTAACATCCACAACCATCTGTACACATAGATGTGCAGTCCCCTTAACATTTTGTACATAAAAAAGATTTGTGACAACACCTCCAAATACAGCCTTGGGTATGCATCACATGACACTCTGTGGAGCTGTTAACACAGTTGTACAGATGTACCTATTTCACATTATTACATCACTTGCACATTATATGTCTATATGTTTATCACTGGAAAGGTATGTGTAAGGGCTCTGATACCATATATGGGTGCATTACATATGAGGTGGATGGGAGTTCATGCAGAGCAGTTAATGACACAAATGCTGACAGCCACCCAGTGCTACTGGGCAACACATGAATAATCCTTGTGAATAGCAGCACAATTGTACATACAATGAATTCCCCATGGTTGAAAGTGAATGTAAACTGGTTATATGTTTGTGTAAATAACAACATTACAATATGTGAATGAAACAAGTCATATGTGCCCATGTAATAGGTATGATGTGATATTGGTGTATGCCACATAGCATGTCATGATGGTAGTTATACACATGCACACATGTGCCATACTACAAGTGTCACTATGATGGTTGAATGAGAAATGTGTAGAATGTTAATATACTCCACTACAAGAACACATGCTGTAGTAAGGCAACAATATACATAGCATCATCCCAGGGCAATAATCCTCAGGAGGCATATTACTACAGCTGTTATGGAGGAAACATTTAATAAAATGGCAGCAGCGGCCATCAATACTTTATGCCAAATATCAGACTGGAATAAACTGTTCTAGAGCTACTGTATATCCACACCTCAACATAGCACATGTGAATGACAGCAACACTGACATGTGCAAGCTTCACAGGGTCATAAGACATTACTGGGCTAACAGCCAACATCACATAAAATCATAGCCATTATTCTGGCCTTTAAATCAATATCAGTATATCTATATGATGTAAGATAGTACGGGTATGTGCATATGAGCATATGCATTTGATTGTATTCCATACTGCCTCTGTCCATATGTGACCTGTGCACCACCTCAAGAACAGAATTAGCAATCACACATCCAGTGGTCTGGAGATGGCTTGCAGAGGGTCATGAAAAGGCTATGCTTCATGATGTGTGCACATCTTTGAGATGATGACATCCCCCAGTGCTCTACAGAAAGGATGTTATCTTGGCAGAGGGCAAAAGGGGATGTTGCAGTCATGGAGCTATTTAAAGGTTCTCCTGAGTGGAATTCAAATGAAAAGAAACAAAATGAAAAGCTCATATACTGGCAGCAATATACCACCAACCACACACGCGCTCGCGCGCACACACACACACACACACACACACACACACACACACACACACACACACACACACACACACACACACACAGCAATTTAATGATGTCAGATTTGAACATTAGGCCTATATATGTATACAAATTTGATTTTATACAATGCAACAGTAGCACCACCACCACCACAGATGTTTTATTTTACATTATCATACTGCACTTTATAAAGGATGACAACATCCTTGTATGCTAAGAAGATGTTCTGAGGAGTGTGTGACATAGATGTGAAATCACGTCTTGGTGTAAGATTGTCTCCACAATCATATTTGAATGAACACACACAAGTTGTCTGCTATGATATTAGAACCACACACTATCTAACTAGACAAGCTAGAGATCACAGTAGTTAATGCTTGTACCAACACAGATATCTGAGTACAGTACTGTCAGAGTGCACTTTATAGGGGATCACATCATCATTGTATGTTGAGAATGAGAAGTGGACAGGAGTGCATGACATAGCTGTGATCTCACATGCTAATTTAAAATTGCCTTCAAACTGATAGTTGAATGAATGCACATAACAGTTGAGTACTGTGAGATTAGAACTTCTACCTAGTTATCTACAATACCTACAGAACACAGTACTTAATGCTAGTGCCACAGCACGTCTGACTTTTTTGTTGTCAGAGAACACTTTATAGCAGATTACATTATCAATTTCTGGTGAGAATAAGATATTACTAGGAATATCTCATATGCTGCTCTAAAATGGTATATAGAATGAGAGCTCACTGAACACACATTTACCACTGTGAGATTAGAACCCCTACCCACCAAGCTACTCTAAGCTAGAGAGCACAGTACTTAACGATAGCACCATAGCACAAGTCTGACTTTCATGCTCTCAGACAACACTTTAAAGCAGATGACATCACCAGTGTCTGGTAAGAATAAGATGTTAGTAGAAGTGTCTCACATGCTGTGCTAAAATGGTATACAGAACAACAGCTAATTGAGTACACATACAAATTGACTGCAGTGAAATTAGAACCCCCTACTTAATTAATCTCAGCTAGAAAGCACAGTACTCAACAGTAGCTCTACAGCACATGGCTGACTTTCATAGTGTTAGTCAACACTTTTTATGAAAATGACATCATTAGTGTCTGGCGAGAAGAAGATGTTAGTAGGAGTGTCTCACATGCTGCTCTAAAAAGGAATACACAATGACAGTTAACTGAGCATGCACATACAAGATGACTGCAGTGTGATTAGAACCCCCACCTATCTAGTTACTTTGAGGTAGAAATCATAGCACCAAATGCTAGTGCCACCAGGCAATGCTTCATATATAAGAAGATGACATTATCAGTGTAAGTTCGAAAGAAAATTTTGGGAGGGCTGCATGAAATTGTTGTGTAGTCATGTACAACTGCAAAAGTTCGGTACTTTTCCATTATCTGGGCAACACTTCTAATGTGCTAGCATGCACACACAATGATCACCCATGTTTCTTAATGAGAACACATACCCAGTTTTTAAATAATTACCACACGCATGATGCGGAAATATCAGCTAGCAGCTACATACATATTTGTATACCACAGCACAGTATGAAGCATCAACTTAAAACATGGAACAACTATCAAAACTGTGTACAACCACCAGTATTTTCATCAAACAGTATTCCACAGTGATTAATGGCAGATTCATAGTGTTTCCATAAATACTAATTTATAACGCAGACAAGCCCAGAGTTAAATATTTTTTTACTAAGCTTTCCCAAGTAGTCATGTCTAGGTTGCTGTTCCCAAGTTATGTTCAATGACTGTTATAACAATATGTAAGCTTTTGACTGTGACAACTTCCTGTCTGGAGTGCATGTTAAAGCATTTGCGGAGAAATGAAAATGTGTCATTGCAATGTAAATGAGTTTTTTTCGATCTCTAGGGTTTCACCCACTGGCACACAGAAGTCACTGTCACCAATATAGTGTTGATACAAATGGCAGTTGTCAATCTCCCAGTGTGGCATTTCACATGTTCTCTTCAGCAGAATGTCGGTTTCTTAGTTCTGAAAATATGAACATAAATATGAATTGCAAGTAACTGATCAATGTACCATAGCAGAAAAATTAAACATTGGCAATATTACTGCTGCTTGTCAAGTCCTTTTCCTAGCTACTTTATTAGCTGATAAATTGCTTGGTTAAAGAAGTTGGACCCAAACAGTGTGGATGCCATAAAGAGGTGTGGATGGTGAAAGGAATTATAGGAGGTGTTTTCGGCATGAACAACCGCTTCATTGCTAACTGCTGTGTGATCATTGTGTGCACATGCTAGTGCATTAGAAGTATTGCCCTGATAATGGAAAAGTACCAAAAGTTCATTCTCCATGAGACTTGAGTGATGACATTAGAACATAGAATCATGCTCTTCTAATTAAGCACACACACACAGGTTGATTGTGGTGATATTAGAACTCCTACCTAACTAGTTATACAAGCTAGAAAACACAGTACTTAATACAAGTGGCAAGCACAAGTCTGACTTTTATACTGTTGCAGAACACTTTATAGCAGATGACATTATCAGTGTATGCTGGTAAGAAGATGTTGGGAGGGCTGTATGAAATTGCTGTGCAGTCATGTATGACTGTAAAACCTTGTTCTCCATTATCCATGCTACTTGAGTGATGATGACCTTAGGACACAGACGCATGCTCTTCTGACATACAGGCACAAACACAAGTTATCATGATTGTGCAGTTTGAACCCCTACCCAGCTGCAGAACAAAGTACTTAACATTTGCACCCTCACAGAAGTCTGTTTTTTACATTGTCATAGTGGTCTTTATAGAGGATGACATCATCATTATGTTGCAAGTAACATATACTGTTGTAAGACCTGTGAGCAAAGTCTGGACTTTGAATTTGCTTTTGTGCTTGAAGTGTGCAAAAATACTTTAAAAGACAGCTTCTGAACCTATATGCAATAAGCTGTCATGAATGCATGTTGCAGAATTGAGACATACATGTACCTGTTCCTCAATATGTTGTGTACATAAAATACTCCGATACACACACACACACACACACACACACACACACACACACACACACACACACACACACATATACACACAGAGTTTGGAAACAGCATGAATACAAGTGTTGATGTATGAGTGTTCATATCCTGATGAACTGATGTCCACAGTAATGCATTTATCAGACAATCTCAATGTCTAGTGTCACTAGTAAGCTTTAACAAATGTAACTATGCAGTTTTGCTCTTTATTTCTGTATTGTAGTTGACATTAGATCTATTACTGAGATATAATTTTCAAGTGCATTGGTGCGGGGCACACATGAGTCTGTGCAAGTATGTGGTCAGTGAACAACAGGTTCTCTCCCTTCTGTTGTGTTTTAAAATGCCTTTTGATAGGATGGAGAATAACTAGGCAATAACAATAGTAATACATGACAAACACCTCTTTACATAGTGCATCACTGACAAATGGGTTTGCACAAATGAAGGCAGTGTTTATACATGTGAAATTCACATTTAGTGAATATAATTTGAACTTATGAAGTAGTCATGAATATAGACTATGTGAGAAATCGCTGACAGACACAATGCTATTCATACTGTAGTTTATATTGGACATGTATTATAACTTTTATGACATTAAGAAGAGTTGCTATTGCCTTCATTATTTGCGGGGAATTAAGTGAAGAGCAAACATGGTTTTCTGCTTAAGTGAAAAATAGTAATATTTATATTGGTTTGCCTTCCTTTGTGCAAACAAGCTAAGCAGTGATAGGCAGTCATCAGCGCTCTGGACAGTACTGAATATAAAAAAATACAGCTGCTGTCTAGCTTTCCTTCTGGCAGTAGGTGAGCTCATGATCAGAGCACAGATGACACAAGGTACAAATCTAGCTCATTCTTTTTTTTTTAACAGATGTGATAATTACTGCAAATGTGACAAGCAGTGACTACAGTAAAGTGTGTTTTCTATGATTTTTATCATTAATGCCTACCTTTATACAGTTGTACAACTATTAGCTGTTTTGCAGGCCACACTGCAAATCATAATTTAATTGTGTGTACAGCTTTCAAATGACAATGGGTGGTACATGTTTTGAAATGATTATTTCTGACTCAGCGGATATGCTAACTATTTGTGTCTGGCCATATATCCTGAAAAGTGTGTGCTGTATGCTCTGTCACAGTAAGGACAGTTTACATACAACATTAAATGAAGATTTCATCCATCATCACCTGAACATGTCACTAACAGAATCCTACAGATGATTTAAAAAATTCACTGTACATGAGCAATGATAAACTATTGAATTAAGATAACATGTTAATATTATCCATCAGCACATTCAAGTCAGTCTGCAGACACCACCCATCAACCTACAGAGTATTTGGATGGATGGGATAAATACTAGGAAAGATGAATATATACCTAACAGTGTTTTTTATGGCAAATTAATGGTCAAGTCTTTAGTCTGTTGTCATTATTACTGTGTAGCATGAAGTGAGTCACATAAGGCCAGAAAAGGCTTAGGAGAGTGACAACAGGCTCATGACAATCAAAACAAGGTTAGATAAGTATGTGATAATAGTGGGGATGGCTGTCACTTCAGATACTAATTTTTGGCCAGTGCTCAATATATTTCCATGAAAAATCATAATTCTGGAAAAATGTAATATGTGTTAGATTAAATGTATCATATGCTTATATCATCACACTAAGAAATGATACATCTGGAATCGAATCCTTGAAGCTATTGTCAAAAAATCATCAGTCAAGCAATTTAAGTCAACACTCCAGAGTGTTAATTTGCATTTTGTGACATTCATCAGTCTAAATAACTGTCAGAGCAACTGTTTAAAAGTAGTGCCCTTTCTCAGGTTTAACTCTGTGTTCCTTTAGCGTAGCAAGTTTAAGCAACATTGCATAGAGATAACCAGACTAGTGTGGCTGATGGCAAAAAGTCACTGGGTTTTGCCATAGAACATGAAGAACCATTCAAAGCTGCTCAGCAGTGGTGCACAATGCCAAACTCTGCAGAAATGCGGAGGACAAGAAGTGAAGGCTTTATTAGGGGCCATTTCTGGCCATGTATGTGGTGTGTGATTATACTTTTTGACCAGATTTAAGGTGTGAAAATGGGATAGAGAGGAACGTGTTGACGTAGGGGGCAAACAGGGGGAAGAACAAAGGGGAAGCAAGGAATCTGCAGGAGGGTATTAGGAAAGCACCATAGCTATCTACTTTTTAAGCAGTGTAATGTTAATTGATAATTTGATGAAGTTTGACTGTCACCACAACACAGATGGGTGACAACAACTCTATCATGCTGTACAGCCAATTGGACCAAATGAAGAGTATCAAGAAGGCACATATGTGAAGTAGAGAGCTATTTGTGGGACACATCTTTTTTTCCTGGGACAGGTGCCCATTTTTTTATTTCAAATAGAGAAGAATGTTGGGGACGGAACAGAGGCTTGTGAGGGTCAGGTAGCTAGGGTAGGTGAGGAGGCAGGTGCAGACAAACAGGACAAACAAGACATATCCAGGGATGGTTTTGAACACAAAAGGTTTGGGGGACACCATGATATGGGATAGGTAGGGGACATTAGAGGCACACACCAGTCAAGCATGGTAACAGTGAGTATCTAGTCCTCAACCACAGAACTGCTATTACCATCCCATTCCTTAACTCTATGTGGGATTGCTTGATGTGTTTTTTTCTTGGTATTCAAAGGAGCAACTACTCAGATGACTAAGGTGTGCACCAGCCATCCTTGACAGCTCCTGGTGGGTAATGTAATCCTCACCTCCACCAATACTCCTGGAGGGTATTCATGCACCAGCTGCTGGGGCAATGTTACCTGATGTTGATGGCCCATGTAGTGCAGGGGCTGCCAAGGCAGTACTGCCAGGTTGCATCCCAGATGTGCTGGGTGTTGGTGTGGCAGCCGATGGAGGGTTGGCAGGCTGAGGTGCAGTGGTTGGCCGACCTCCCTCTGTTGAAAATCATTTTGTTTGTTAGCAGAAAAGAATGACATGAGAAATGTTTGTTCACCTACATAAAAATTAAATAAATAAATAAAAAACAGAGATAAAGGTCGGCATGAGGCTGTAAGAATTGCTATAACTGTAGAATACTGGTATGAACTGGAAATAACTGGAAGAAGCTGGAATGAATGTCTTTTTCTGTTAATTCCCCAAACTTGTGCTGAACAGATGCCATTCTCTTCTTTATGGGCCATATCCTTTTGAACCTTTTAGAATAAAGTCTGCAAACACTGCAGTTTGGATAACAATGGTTTATTATGTAGAGTGGAGGTAGATGTGAACAATATCCGAATACTGTCTTCAGTAATAGTGCTGATAAACTGAAATAGTCTGTAGCTTCTTCACTTATATTCTTCATATTCTTTTCTTCCTGGATAGTATAATTAATATTCTGGAATGCTGGCTACTTGACCTGACTTCTGTACTCATGCTTAGGTGTCTGTACTGCAATGACTGTCTGCATATCAGTCAAAGCTAACTTAACTGTGTCTGAAGTATTTGTTAATAATCTACAAGCATCTTTAGCCTTAGTTTCCAAGCTTTGTACCATACAAACAAAATGTGTTTGCACTCAAATGTACAGCATATTCTATTCTTATCAGTATTCTTGATGGAAGGCTATTTTCACTAATTGAAAGTACATTCACTGAAAAGGTATGCACACTGTTAAGGCCTGCTTTAATATGGCTGCATTTCTAGACTTATACAAAGAGAATGCTGTATTTTGTACATTTGAATGATACCTGATCTTACAGATACAAAAAAAAAAAAAAGAAAACAGATGATTAGAACCCATTGTATGTCATAAATTCTGTATTGCAATTAAATATACTTTATTATTATATTAGGTACAGAGCTTTAAAAATCTAAAATAGGATTGTGAATTGTAGCAATTAATCCTTGCAATAGATAATACAAATTAACAACATGGCATTAAAGCCAACTTTGATTGAATTAATATTAAATAATGATATTTTTATAATTATAATGAATTTTTGTGTGGGAACTGAACCCACCAAATCTTAATACACTATTACACTTGCTTAATGCAGTTACCTAGACCTATAGAAGAAAGGGTGCATGCTTGCTTTTATAGTGAAGGTCTGCATGCTTAAGTTGCTAGTAATGAATGAAAGAGCAATAATTTCAATACAATCATGTTCATCTGTGTTGCATACATACCTCTTGTCTCTTTGAGTCTTTCTAATCATTCAGCATGTACCTCTCTGTTTGCTGAAATTTCCTGGGCAGCTGGAAAATAAAAAAGGAGAGAAAAAGAGACATGAAAGCATTATGCATTCCAGTGTTGGCTACCTACAGCTTTCCAGATCAGTTAAAGTTGTTTTATCTGTATATTTACATAATTGTGGGATGCCAGCAGTCCTAAACTCATCCAGCCACTGATTGAGTATTGCCTGCTTGCATCATTTCAGGTCATTATAATGAGGTCTACATTAACATTGTTGTCCAATATGTGGTATGCCAGTTGCACTGGCGACAACCTTGGCTAAACCGTTCCAATCCTCAGACATACTGAGACACAGTATAATCCCTGTACAGCAGTCTATGGCTGCAGCACTTTACAAGGAGTGCAGTGAATATTTTTGACTCCTGTACACCCTATCTTTGTGCCCTGAATTGGGCACCATCCTTCACAGTTCCTGCCATGTCTGCACAGGTCCTCCAAGAAAATTTAAACTGTTTTCCCACCAATACGTGATATTGCATTTTATGGCCAGTTTGCAAACACAAACAACCATGCCAACTGCATTTGTGCAGTGTTACATGAAGAGCAATATTGCCAAACAAAGCAGTTTATGAAATAGAAAGGGTTATGTGACAGTTGTCATTAATTTATGGCATGTGTGCTTCTATACATGACTTGGCTTTTAAAATCTGAATTTAGGGGGATGAATTTTTTGACTTGACACATATTCTGTGGGGCCTTACACACTGATAAAAGTAATTTGTACAATGTGGGATTCAAACCTATATAAAACGGAGAATATATATATTTCTATATAGGTGTTTTTCCCTCATTGCCACAGAAGAAGTGTTGCCAAACATGGTCATTATTAATATACTCCATAAAGAGTGAGTGGTGCTATACTTCAATTAACCATGCATGTGGGTGACATGACAATGTTCTGGTTTATACATTCTCTGGTGTGATGTAGGAGTAATGTGTGACAATATATTGGAAATGCATATACTTTTATTACTTTCACAGTATATTTTTGATTTCTGGGTCAGACCACAAAATACATTCTATTTTACAGCTATGCTTGTGTTGTGGGAGATATGTAGATGACTGGCAGTAAACTACAAAGTCCATTCCAGGTCAGAAAATCATTTTTAAATTACAGAACAATAATTGCCATGCTACATCAATTACACATATAATACATAAGGTACCATGTGTATGTTCAGTCATCCTGCTATACATAATTATGTATAATTATCTTTATTTTGTTATTTTTGTTATAAATTTAAGTGGGACATCGTTAATAAAAAGTGTAGTGTGCTGCATTAGAACTCTGGTTCAGCTGTGTACTGGCCATAAACTCACACATGGTGCCACAGAGAAAGTTAAGCAGTAGGTGTCCTATTTTCAGTCGGTACTGTTCAGAGTGCTGATGGACGCACAATGCTGGTTAGTCTATTTGCATGATGGAAGGCTAAGCAAGGAACAATATTTCCTTTATGCAAGTAACAATGTTTCTTTTCTTTCTGCAGCAGTGAGCCTTGTTTGCACACAGGTGAGCAATGTGCAAATAAGACTGGCAAAAGTAACTATAGATTATTTTTGTTCATAGCCATTATGATCATTCCTTAGTAAAAAATACTGCGGAAATCAAATCATGGTCTATCTTTCTTATGTATTGTGTATCTCAATGTCTTTATTACAAGTTGTGCTAAGCACACAGTTGGTTCACAGGTGTAATTTATGCTATCATTATCATGCAATGTGCTGACTGCCATGCAATGTCGCTAAGCGTGATTGCACTTCCTAAGGCAACTGACATTCATTTTTAAATATTTGTGCATTTGACCGTGTTTGCGCTAAGCCACTAGCCATACAAATGTTAATAAAAGAAAAAAAAGTTAAACATAATTACACAGCTCTGGATTTGAACTATGAGAGTAATGAAATTTCAAAACATAGTTGGAGTGTGTTATCTGTCTGCCACAGACACAAATATGTAATAGCAATCAAATCATGTGCATACAAGCAATTCCCATTTCTTCAACAGGATTAACAGGACACATACTTGTACATTCTCAGTTAGTTGTACATGTGTGACTTACATATTTAGTGCGATGAGTGATCACACAACCATTTATGAATATGTTTGCACATATGCAGGTCTGTCTTCTCTTTGAATTCTGATCATTCTTGCCTTATCTCTGTTGTAATCTCAGACATGCAGTATATAGTGCATTTTGTATTATTTCCTTTAAATGTATGATAAAAATGCAAGATAGTGAAAAACAGTTTTCAACAAAGGCAGAAGAGTTTGGATATTAGTGAGCAAAAATACTGTTTTGTTTCAGTCAAAAGCTTGCTGAAGTTAGTTCCACACTTTGCAAGTGACACATCCACTGCAGTGAAGGTTGTCTGAGTTGCAGTTCTGTTTTACTTCTCTCTCACACTAATCATTCACAGTTGCAAGCCAATATCACCTAACAATGGCGTAGAGCCTGCACTATGTTTATATTTGATACACAAAGTCAAAAGTTTGGTATTCAGCAATTCTAATGAGTTCATGCCTCATTTTCATCTTCACAGTGCTCAGAGGGCTGAATCTGCACTATAAAAAGGTAACCATGTAGCTAGGGAACTTGAAGATAAGGAGACTTGTGTCCTTGGACAAAACAGAAGTATGTTATTCCTTTGACTGAGATTTCTCAGTAGGGAAGGCTTATAATTTGGCTAATTTATGCTTGTATTATTCAAGTACATTTTACATTTTGAAAAATTTTATAAATTTATTTATATATCAAGCAGATAATGGAAATGTTTATCTGTATGCACTTCTTATATTTCATATATAGCATAGGGATTTTTGGCAGGCATTTACATTTCTGAGATACAAGTTATAATGTCAGCTCAACAATTATTTTTAAAAATTGAATTTACAATATTCTATGTTATTAAAGAGAAATGTAATGTACATGTCATCAACACTAGTGTAATGATTCTGAGATGGCTCAGGGCAACCTCAATGAGAGTGTTGGGCAAAGTGAAGTGAAGTGATTGGCATTCATAAATTGACATTCCTGTTCTTAATGTGTATGTTGTTGTTGTTGTATCTTTCAGCTTTTCCCAGTTAGGGGTCACCACAGCGGAACACCAGTCTGCTAATGATTGGCAGTAGATTTTTACATACCGAGTTGCCAGCTCTGATGCACAACCTTCAATGAAGGTACGCTCATTCACGCATGTCTCCACACAGAAGATGCTTTAGCTGAGAATCGAACAGGACAACATCTTACTGTGAGGCAACAACGCTACCACAGCACCACCACCACAGCTCCTGTTCTCAATGTGTATACATCATGATAATTGTGTGGAAAGTATATATACAATTAATTCTGTGGTATGCCTTGGTTTGTACAAACTTTTATTTGTTTATTGTTCTGTACATGGGGGAATAACCTACCATTTTGTGTTCTAAGAATAAAAGTGTGCTTCAAGTGCTTTTCTGTTAAAAATGTGTAGGCATCCTGATATTTCTGTGAGAAACATAATACATTACTTATGTGGTATTCCTTTGCTTGTACAAACCTTGGTTTGTGTATGAGGGGGAGGTGGGATAACCATGTAACCTTCAGTTTTACTAAATGACAGTGACTCGGAAAATGAGGTGATAATCCAGGCTTTGAGGAACCATGGAGCCTTTATGCTCGAGAGAGGAAGTGGGGATATGGCTGCCAGAAAGCAGAAATGGAACCAGTTAGTCAATAATGTCAATGCAGTAGGCCATCAGAGCAGGAATTATGATGAGGTGCATCATCGGGCCACTGATATGATTTCATCAGCTCCAAGGAGTAGAGGTGCAGTTGCCCAAGAACAGCTGGCTATGGGGGGTGGACCTGCTACCAAGCCCCCACTAACACTAAATGAAGAGTTCCTGTCCACTGTCAGAGATCCAGACATCTCACTAGAACCTGTGCTCCATGTGCTTGATGTCAGTCCTGATGCAGCTTGGAGGACAAGTGTGTCCCAGGAGCAGCTTTCAGGTAAGCTTACATATGGCAAGTTTTATATTTGCTTGTATAATAAAATATATAATTTGGGTAATACTTCCTGTGTTTTTTACTGTACCTATTGATAAGTAAATAGTGTTATAAAAGAGACTTGTTCAGTACACATGGGTGTGGGTGGATGTCTCGGCCTAGTTTCAGTTTCAGCTATTTCTTACTGGACATATAGGTGACTGTGTATTCACTGTCTCCTTGTGTTATTCCCATTGTGATAGTTAATTGCCATCCTTTTCTTGCTTCATTTCTTCTAGAACCATCCTCCCTACAGAGTGTGAAGACATCTGCACATGGTAAGAAAATGCTTATTTAGTTATTAATGACCATTATTTAAATAGATAATTATCTGTATGTGTGAGGAGCATGTAATGAGGGTCTATATTGCTGTACCATTTGCAATTGTATGACCAGTGTTACTTTATTTTCATATAAATTGGTTTAATATGTATTGTAGTTGTAATTTCATTTTTGTGCTTGCTGCTTATTATCACAGGTGATCCTGACAGTGGAAGTCTGGGATTCCTACTGTCTGATGTCAGAATATCGGTAGGCCCTGATGATGATGGTGGTGGCCAAACAGAGGCACAGTTGGGGGTGCAGAGGTTGAATATGACTCTGAGGTTGTGACTTACCCATCCCCTGTATTATTTCAGACACAGACAGTATGCCCATGCATACCCATTCTGATGAGCCCTCAGATTTTAGACAGGTTGAGGGTGACACACTTGATCAGAGTAGTGCGGTTACTGTGGCTTCAGTGCCAGTCATGCTGACCATAGCCAAAGTGAGGGTGAGGAACCATGCAGGAGAGTTGGTCAGGGTGTTTGGAGGAGGCTTGTTGTCTATGGTCCACCTGATCCTCTTTTGTCATTATGTGCCACTTGATGCATATTTAGGGCCATCATGGAGGCACAGGCATGTTCCACTAGGGACTCTAAGGGCATGCTTAGGGTTCTAGATGTGGCACAGGCTGACATGTATGACTGCCTTCTCAGTGTGGCCAATTCAATGGATCAGATGAATGACATGATGGGACATGCAATGTCTTTGATGGAACATCTGCTGGGAGGGGAAAATATTCACTTGGTTGTAGGTCAGTAGCATTGTCTGCTGTTATCCAACATAGCATGCATGATCTTACTCCCATAATGGCACCACTTCCACTGCTCCATCAGTGGTTGAGGTGTCCACACCCAGACATGGTAGGCTACAGGGTCATGGACCTGGGTATAGTCATAAGGAGAGCTCATCCAGCAGACATTAGTCACGTTCAAGTATCACCAGCACATCTGGCCATGGGCCTGGATGTGCAAGTGAAACTCCTGGCAGAGCCAGTTCTTGTGGCTGGGGTCAAAGATGATGAACTGATACCGCAACCACGCTCAGCTCACACCTGTCCGACATGCCAAGATGTAGAGCTAGCACCGAGCTTGGCTGTGTTCATGCAGACACTCACACACACATTTTACAGGGCATTCTGTCTCTGTGGCCATTTGATAATAGCTACATTTCTTCCTGCCTGTCTTTCTTACTCAGACAACTTACTCCTGCCCCCTTTACCCCCACCCTGTACAAATTATGATAACTGGCAAATCTCCTTGTTTCTATTTTTTGGATTCAGGGATACCTATGTATTATTTTCTGATGCACAGGGTGCATAGCTAACTGAGTGCTTAGTCTATATGTATTGGTGATGCTATTTTAAAATTTTTAATGATTTCTTACAGCCTTTTTACTGTTGTGATTGCTACCTTGGAAGTGTTGATACATCAATGAGGTGTTTTGCTCCATTTGTGAGAATGTAGGGATAATTAGAGACTTTGGATTGCTTTTGCATTTATTTTCAATGCATGAGGCCTGTTAGCTGATAAACTGCAGAAAACTATTGACATAGGTCAGTCCTGTCACATATTGAAGACATTGCTGGACAACTCACACACATTCTACTTAGGTACATTTTTCAGTTAACAGTATGCAAGTATCTGACATTTATTTATGTTCTTACTTATTTATTTTCCTGTTCCAGGTTCATCACTTACCTTGATAGTCCTGCAGTTAGAATTGTTGTAATTCAGGACTGACTCTGTGTGATGCTAGTAGTATACAGCCATTACATGAGTAGGTAAAGATTATGAGCTTTGCCTGGCATCAATTTTACTGTATGTACGTGCATAGGATGAATGTTGTACCCTTTAGGTGGTCAGCATGTGTGCTATCCATTGACTCTTGGCTAGAGTGAGGGCATGTTGTGCATGTCTACCTCTACCTACACCCACAGTGGCTGGTGGTTCCCTCTCTGTGTCCTCGCCTGCATGCGGCTGTGGTGACCTTGGCAGTGGGGGTGGAATGTGTGCTCCTTCCCCTTAGTGTTCCAGTTGCAGCTGTTTTATCATGGTAATAGAGTGGGATAGCACAGACAGTAATAATTTCATCACGAGTGCTGGGGTCATACTGCAGGGCCCCCTGATGTACCTAGGCAATGAAGCTGTGACTTAGTGCACCTCATTATAGATTTCCTCTGTGGGTGTGCATTTCTGATGGGTGTCATCAGCCATGGTTTGAGTGCATTTCCTGTAGTAAATGGCCTTGTGGGATATTTCCCCTGAAAAACCTGTGGTAGAGCTATGAGTTGTGCCAGATATGGGAGTCATGGTAACTGACAGAGTACAAACATTCAGGATGATTCCCTTACACATGACCTGGCAGTTAATGGGATGGAAGCCCTTTAAATTTATGTAGAACATTCCCTGTTCCATGGGTGGTGCTTTGATCTCCATGTGCATGCAGTCTATGGCACCCAAGACTTCAGGGAAGTATCTTATGGGGTAGAAATCTTGCATAATTGTAGTTCTGTCCTCAGGAATATGGGGAAATATATATAGTCACTGGCATGCTGTAGCATAGCATTCAAGAATTGATGTAGGATCCTGGATGCTGATGTCTGAAACACCCCCAGCATGTCCCCTGTAGGTCTCTGGAAGGTTCCTGTAGCAAAAATTCTGAGTGCTACACATACCTTAGTCTCCACAGGTATTTGTTCCCTCAGTTTGTTTGATGACAGATTATAGCATTCTTGGAGTGTGTCTTTATCCACCATCTTGCACTCTAGTATTTCCACTTCATAAAGACCATGAAAATTTAAACAGGGTCTAAACAGCCTTCCCCTTCTTGGCCAAGGTATGTTGGCAGCAGTGGCAGCATAGATTTGAGCCTATTGCACATACACATGCAGAAGAGCAGCAGCAGCCCCTAACATTCTTTCTATATAGTGTAGTTTCAGTGGCTGTATGACAATAAGTTATGGAATTCAAGGCCAAAGCCTACACTAAGTGTACATGATTACTTTATTGCTTGTTGAACAGCTCTGCATTCTTTGATTTGTTGATTAGCATACAGTTCAGCTCCTTATGCTGTAAATAGCATGCCACAATGTTTACCACATTTGCATGGCTCTGCACACCGTGTAGAGCCACTTACTGAATACAAATCAGCACTCTACCTTGTGCGCATCATGTCGCAATGCTCTTATTATTTTAATGAGCTGTGTAGGTTTTATTGAATCCAGCCATCAGACAGTTCTCAGAAAAACAACAGTTACGTTTTTCATGAAACATCAAACATAATTACAAGATAGGTGAATACAGTAAAGTATTTACATTAACAATTGTAAGTCTATACAGTCGTTCCAGCTGCAAAATCTTGCAGAAGTAAATGGATTGATACTAAAGAAGGGAAACATTATTGTAAAGTTTAGTGTTCTTTCATTTCAGTAAAGAAAGGTTTGCTACATAATGAAGTTAGTTATAAAATGTTGTAGGAAGGGAGATTTTAGTATTGTATAGGTTTATAAAGAGTTCAAGAGATATATTGAATTAAGTTATAACATTATGCAGGAGGAGATGGAAGATGTTAATATTGTATAGGAGGACAGTGTAATAGAATATGACTGAAAGAACATGTATAGGATTAGTTCTGTTTAGGCTGCCTGTTTCAAACTGCCGTATCTAGAATGTTTATAACTTAGGTATACTGGGGGTGCATGAGAGGGGTAGAGTAGTGGATGGGTGATGTTAGAATATGAGCAAGATGAGAAGGGTTATTTGGGAGGGGTGAAAAGGGATGCATTAATTCAAGAGCAGAAGGGAAAGTTGTTAGCAGTGTAATGATTCAAGAAGAGGAGGGCAAAAGTTTGTGGTAAGCAATTCAAAGTTTGTGCTTTTACTAGAGGTCTCAACCTGGTGATGAACATGAGCATGACCAGGATTGGGTAGGGTATTGTTTGAGCTAGATTTTATAGCTTGGGAGTTTGTTAATCATTTTCCTTGTATAGGGATGGTGTTTCAGAGCTTGGAGATTTAACAAGAGTGTAGTGAGTCCCCCATTGAATTACTGCTTTAGTAGTGTTTAGTAGAAATTTATCATCAAAATGAAGGTCCCTTGTGGGGCATAGGGGAAATAATATTTTATTAATGCCAGGCATTGTTCAGGAAAATATATTAGTTTGTATGCCATAACTAGCTGAGAGTATGTTATGTCATTGCTAAGCTCTTGCCAGTTTAGCTACTTTTAAGACCTGGCAGTGGTGAGCTCAGTGTGCAGTGTTGGTAGCTAATTTAGCTACTTTGTTGTAACAAAAGGCTAGTTGGATTTCAGTGCAGAGCTTAGGTTTGTAAGGATAGGTGAGACATATAAGAGTGTTGGAAGCAAATAAGATGAGGCTAGAGTTTTTCTTGCTGGGTCTGTAAAGTATTGTTGCAAAGGGAGCCACGTTTCTGGTGGGTCTTTTTAATTGTTTGAAGAATATGTTTATCAAATTTAAGATTGCCATCCATTATACCCTATAATTTAGTCTGTGGTACTACGTCAGTTTTAGTATTATTTGCTGATGCAACCAAGAAGGATTGTTTTTGATGGAGATAATGTTTTGGGGTGAAGAGCATCAGTTTTGTTTTATTTGGATTAAGGAGTAGGCTTGAATTTTTCAGTGAGGTTTTGACTGAAGAGAAAGAAATTTGGGTGATTGATAGTAGTTAGATATTGTACGGACTGTAAATATTACAGTCAAATCATCTGCATATTGTACTCTATTTGCTTTGCGTATGGCAGTGTGAAGCTTGCTTATACAAATATTAAAAAGAAGGGGTCCTAGTACAGCATGCTGAGGGACACCTATGGTAACTGGAAAAGAGGTCCTGCTGCCATTTTATTTATTTTATTTTACATTTGTTTACCGGGGATGTTGGACTGGGCCAGTGGCCCTTTTTCAGCAGAGGTCTTGGGTGAAAAGCTCCATTACAAAAACACATTACAAACAATACAAGAAATTGATAACAATGAAGAAGACATGACTTTGGTAAATATAGGTAGTAAATAGTTTATACATAAACAATAGAAATTTAGCGACTAACAAAGTGGAAAAAAGAAATCTAAAAAATAAACTAGCATGGAATAGCTTGTGTCATCATAGAGAAATGACTGATCAGTAGAGCAATATCATGGTTTTGGTGGTAAATATTTATGAGATACATGTATGGTATATGAACAAGAATATGGCTGATTGTTGCTATGCTAGTGTTACTTGTTCTAAACAGTGATATCAAAGGCAATATTGAGATGAAGTACAAGAAGGAGGGAATATGATGAAACTGTAGGAAGCTTGAGACAGGTAGATAAAAACAGGAGCAGTTGTGAGGTTGAGATAGGTAGAAAGAAAGTGGAATTCTGTGAGAGAAGGGATAGTTTGGATGTTAGTATTTAGTAAGGGAAAATATTTTGGTTGTAAGAACAAGGAAGGACAGAATGATCAGCCTGGATTAGTGCAGGAGCAAAGCCACTTTTTGGTTAGGTGTTCCTTAAGCAGTAGTTTAAATTTGGATGCATTGCTAGAATTTAGTATTGTCTGAGGCATGGAATTCCAGGACTTAGATATTTTGTGGGAGACTAGAGAGTTACTTTAACAATTATTAGATTTAGTTACTTTGAGTGGTAGTTTGTTGGAGGATCTTAGTGGCCTGCCATTTGAGTAGGGCTGCACTAAGCTCTTGAGTGCTGGACAGCTGTCTGGATGGTGGAAGATGGAATAAATGAAATTTAGTTGGTTGAGGGATAGGAGATCAGGTAGTTCAATCTAATTTAGTTTATGAGGTACTGGGTATTTGACTGCTTGTTGCCTTCCAGATAGATAACTAAGGAACCATTTAAGGGAGGATGGAGGCAGACCTTTAGATGAGAGTTCAGCAAGTAAATGCTGGTGTGATACAGTGTAAAAAGCTTTGGATAAGTCTGGGAACACAGCTGACACTAGGTTGCCATTGTTCCTATGCTGGTTTATAGTGTTAGTGAAGTGAAGGAGAGTGGCGGTTGTGCTGTGGTGGGATCTGAAACAGTGCTGTATTTCTGAGAGCAGATTATTTGAATTTAGATGATGTAGAAGCTGCACATGAATACATTTTCAAGTATTTTTGATAGGGAAGAGGATTGCAATGGGCCTGTAGTTCTTAAACTCTGTAAATGTGCCAACATTGTGTAAAGGTATAATAATGGATTTTTTCCAGATGGAAGGAATGTATTTTTTGGATATAGATCTATTTATCAATATAGGGACTGAAAAAATCAGTTGCATCTGCAGCCATTTTTAAGTAGTCTGAGGGGAGTTGGTCAGCAGCTAGGGTGGTTGGTTTTAGCTTAAGTAGGAGTATTTTAATGGTGGAGGTAGGTACTGGACTGAAGTCAAATAGCTGGAATATTTAGCAGAGGCTGCTGGTGCTGAGAGGGTAGTGGAAGCATTAATGTTTGTGAGGGATGACATAGTCTTAATTGTTAAACTGTATGGGAATTGAATCAGTATTATTAGTACTATAGTACCATATCAGTATTAACTGTTAACATGGGGAAGAAGAAATAGGATAAACAGTTCTTTGCTAATATATTGCAAAAGCTGCATAATATATCTAGTCTAAAAAATAGATACTTAGTAGAAAATAAGTAAAAAAATAGTTCAGTGCATCCAGAGAAAACCTACCGAAAAAATATAAATGTCATCCAGTGTTATATAAATACAGGGTAATGTACAAAACAAAATAATTTACAGAAGAAAGGCTTAGCACTTACTTATGTGAATATATATATATAGTAATGTGGGAGAAAAGTGGGTTTATACGAATAATGTCTTTAAACAAGTGGCCTATTACTGCTGCTATATAGACATATTTTTCTTATAGTCAAGTAGAGTGGTAGAATTCAATGTATCTATGAATTATTTTGGTAATGTAGATACATATTTGTGGTTTATGATGAAATGTATTATTGATATGATTAGTTACATAAATGATGAAATTAGAAAAGATAGTGTGAATAATCAAACACTTACCTCTGTTTTTAGGAAAACTGATGATAGAAATATGAGTCTAGTACATACGAGTATGCATCTGAAACATGTTTACAACCATTGTTCATCAGATGTTACAATAATGGCTTTCTAGTAAGGAAGACAGATTTTGGAATTATTTAGTCATGCTGAAACAGAGATTTTATAAAAGATTGTACAATATAAAGAACTTTGCTATATTGTGGGTTTCTTGAATTAAATCCCTTCAATTGACGACTGGACTGTGTTATTTGTCTGTAAAAAAGGTAGTATGATATAGGTTCATAGTTTTGTACTAGGCTAATGGCCCAGGAGCCTTTACAAGCCTAGCCCATAGGATTACCCTGGCATCATGTCACCCAAACTTAGTTCCCAGTGCCTCTGTCAAGTAGAGCCACTGGAGTGCTCCCTGGGATGAATTTTCTATTTCCGTTCACTCATCAAGATTTCTCTTGAAGAGAACCAGTGAGGTGCTCTGCTTGACATGTATGGGGAGTCTATTTCATAGCATGGGCAGTCCCTGGGTTATGAACCTGTCCCTCCAGCATGTTCTGTTGATTGTGGCAATGAGGTTGAGGTCTCTGGAGCATGTGGTGTGGAGGGATTGGGATTTCTTTAGATGTAGTATTTCTAACAGAGCTGGGTCAGACATGGCTTTGTAAGTCAAGCAGAGATCGCCTCTAAGTAGGCGGTATGAGACAGAGAATAGTTGGAGTTTTTTGAGTCTGTCCATATAGAACAAGTGTTTAAGGCCTAGGATCCTCTTTGTGAGATACTTTTGAGGCCGCTCCAGTTGTTGCAGATGTCTGCTGAGGTACATGCCAAATGGGGCATTGTACTCGATAATTGGCCTAATGAGGGAAGACTAGAGGGAGACAATGACCTCTTTCTTCCTGGATGCAAAACCCTTAGTAATGAGATGTGCCACATAGAAGGACTTTCTGACCACAGTGGCAATGTGGTTGTCAAAAGAGTGGTTGTTGTCAACCTGTGTTCCCAGATCTCTTATAACGCCTTCTGTGCTCAGTGGACTACCGTTGATGGGTAATTCATGGGAAGTGGGTTTTTCCCAAAGGGGATAACACATTTTTTGGCATTGAGCTTAAGGCCATTGTTCTGACACCAGTCGTTGGTCTCAGTGAGACCTTTCTGTAGGATGTCAGCATCACTTGGGGAGTTAATAATGGCTCCCAACTTGCAATTGTCTGCTAACTTTGTCAGCCAGAGTCCCTTCATGTTGGCCTGGACCTCTGAGAAGTAGATACCAAACAGAGAGGACCCAGGACCGATCCCTGTGGGACTCCACTTGTGACTGGTCGACAGTCTGACTTGGAGTCAGCTACTTTCACACTGAGGGTTCTATCTGTGAGCCAGTTTGCAACCCACCTAGTGATATAGGGGTTGATGCCTAGCTTAGTGAGTTTTTCTATGATTCCTGAATGGGGAATGGTATCAAAGGTCTTGGCCAGATCAAGGTAGGCTATATAAACCACCTTGCCTTCATCCACAGCTCTGGCGACTGACTCAAAGAAGTCAACCAAGTTGAGCAGGCATGATCTACCCTTCACAAAACCAAACTGTGTTGGATCCAGAGTTTGGAGATTCCCTATATCCTTGTTTATTAGGTCCATGATGATGTGTTCCATAGCTTTGCATATCAGACTTGTCAGGCTAATGGGGCGATAGTTCCCAGGGTCTGTAGTCACTCCTTCTTTGTGGAGAGGGATGACTGTAGCAGTGTGCCATTCGGTAGGGACAAAGCCTGAGATGAGGCTGTGACTGAACAGGGCACACAGGTGAGGTACCAGTTCACTCTGTAGTTCATGAAGAACACAGACAGGGATATTGTCAGGACCATGGAAGCTCTATTCTTGGCCTTGGACAGTGCTGTTTTAATCTGTGCAGCAGTAATACCGGGTGCTGGCAATCTACTGGTATTGTGATTGGTCCTTTGGGGGGAGAGAGGGGTAAAGTTGGCACTGAATCTGTTGGTCAGTATATTGGCAATATCTGTTGGGTCGGTATAAGAGGTACCATTGTGCAGCAGCTCAGAGCAAATCTGGGTATTGCCACGGAGATTCTTTACATAACTATAAAAAGTCTTGTGGTTGTCTTTACTATCTGCTGCAATTCTGTTTTCATAGCTAGCTTTAGAGGATTTGATGAGAGATCTCAACTTTTTGTTGAGGCTGATAAGACAGTTTTTTGTCTTGGGACTTCAACTTACTCAGTATCAGTTCCCTCCTTCTGTTATGTCTATCAGACATAATCCACTGATGGTAGACATAAATGCAGAAAAAGCAGGTTTACATTTTCTTTACCAACAGAGTAGTTCATAGGTTCATAGGTAGGTACTAGGCTATTGGCCCAAGGGCCTAAGTAAGCCTAGCCAACAAGGTTCCCTGGCTTTTGCCACCCAAGAAAATTATTTTCCTGTGCTTCTGTCGAGCAGAGCCACAGAAGTGATCCCCAGGGTGAATTTCCTATTTCCAATCCAATCATCAAGATTTTTCTTGAAGAGTGCTAATGAGGAGCTTTGTTTGATATAGATAGGTAGTTTTTCCAGAGAATGGAAAGCCTCTGGAACAGGAATCTATCCCTCCAGCATGTTCTGTTTATTGTTGTGACAAGGTGTAGGTCCCTAGAGTGTATAGCTTGGAGGGATTGTGATTACTTTAGGTGGAGCATGTCCAACAGCTCTGGGTTTGACATAGCTTTGTATGTTAGGCAGAGATCACCTTGGAGTAGGCGATATGCGACGGAGTAAAACTGGAGTTCTTTGAGATGGTCAGCATAGGGCATCTGTTTGAGGCTGGTAATCCTCTTTGTGAGGTACTTATGTGGCCTTTCCAGGTGTTGTAGATGTCTTGTGAGGTACATTCCAAAAGGGGCATTGTACTCTATAATGGGTCTAATGAGTGGTGAGTAGAGGGGAACAATGACCCCTTTTTTCCTGGATGAGAACCTTTTTGTGTTGAGGTGTGCCACATAGAAGGATTTCCTGACCACTGTGGCTTTGTGATTATCAAAGGGGAGACTACTGTCCACCTGGGCCCCAAGGTCTTTTATCACACTTTCATTGTTAAGTAGACTGCTGCCTATGTGGTAGTTCATGGGTACTTAATTTTTACTGAAAGGGATGACAATGCACTTTTTGGGATTGACCTTGAGGCCATGGCTCTGACAGCAGGCATCTGTCTCACTGAGGGCCATCTGTAGGATGTCTACATCATTTGGGGACTCGATTATGGCTCCTAGTTTGCAGTCATCTGCAAACTGCATTAGCCAGAGGCCTTCTGTGTTAGCCTGTACTTCAGAGAAGAAGATACTAAACAGGAGAGGACCCAGGACTGAACTCTGTGGTGCTCCACTTGTCACCGGTTGGAATTTGGATTTGGAGTCTGCAACTTTTATAGTATGGGTTCTGTCAGTTGGCAACCCATCTTGTGATGTAGGGGTTTATACCTAGTTTAGTGAGTTTATCTATAATTTCAGCATGGGGGATAGTGTCAAAAACCTTGGCAAGGTCAAGATAGGCTGTGTGAACCACCTTACCCTTGTGTACAGCTTTGGTAACTGCTTCAAAGAAGTCTATCAGGTTCAGTAGACATGATCTGCCTTTTACAAACCCGAACTGGGTGGGGCCCAGAGTTTGGAGGTTACCAATGTCTTTGTTTATAAGTTCCATGATGATACATTCCATGGCCTTGCAGACCAGGCTCATCAGGCTAATATGGCGATAGTTCCCAGCGTTCATGGTGGCTCCCCCTTTGTGGAGTGGGATAACTGTTGCTGTGTGCCATTCAGTGGGCACAAAGCCTGAAGTGAGGCTATGATTGAACATGGTACTTAGGTAGGGAGCCAGTTCGTTCTGAAGTTCATGTAAAACTCAGCCTGGGATGTTGTCCAGTCCCATGGATGCTGTGTTCTTGGCTTTAGAGAGTACGGTAGTGAAGCCTGTAATAGATTATCACTGACAGGGTTAACTAAAATCCAATTGGGGCTTTAAAAGATGGATTTTTCTAAGAGCTGCAGTCATCATCCTGTAGCTCTGTACTCCCGGAGCGTGATATATGAGTAAATACTTATACATGTCTTCACAATGAACTACTCCCCGAGCTTGCTATGTATGAGTAAATACTGATACAGGTCTTCACAATGAAATCAAATGATAGGGAGACAAATGTTACCACAGAGAATGTCTGACATTAGCAAGAACTATTACTAAACTTGATGTTAGGCCCTTCTAAAAGAATGCCCATAATTGTGATTACATGCATGTCAGAATATTTCATTAACTACAGTTACAAAGTTGAGTTGCTTTTTGTAAATGGCAATGGCCCGTGTAAATTGACACAAATCCACTACTGTATTGACACCTTTCATGTGCAAGACAAATATTTTTAACAATTAATTGGTCTGTTTTTTCATTAATATACAGTTTGCTGCACCTTATCTCTTATGTTCAAGCAAGTCAAAATAAACCACAAATTTATAAGCAGTAAAGGTTGTTTGTTTTTTTTTTTTAACTGTTATAATTTATTTTACAGCATGAGGAGTTACAATAGGGTAAGAAACACTGGATATCCTTTGACTCTGCAGCCCTACTCATATGGCCATTTCTTCTGAGCTGACTACTCTTTCTTACTGCTTGAATTTCCACCTGAAAAGGAATTTATAGTAAATGCCATTTAAATGGAGTTGTTTCTAGAGGCATAAAGGAATGATTGCTCATCAGCCTTTGACATCTGACTGCAGTGAATTCATTCTTGCCTGTGACAGCAAAGTACAATTTTATGTAACTATTGTGGTAAAACAAAAACAGATAATCCTTGATAGTAGATATGAATGATGGGAATGCAAATAATACATTTTATACTCACCCACCCCTTGGGATACTGCCATAGGCCTCTTTGTTTCAGCAAGCATTTGATACAGCCTTTTGTATTTTTATGTAAACCATCTGCACGTGTTTAGTTTATATCTTTTTGTACTTCACAGTATTTTCATTTGGTGTGGACTTGAACAATTTAAATCCCTTAGGTTTAAAGTATACAACTGAATGATTAATAGTACACTTGAGGAAAATAATGACCACAGAATTACCCTAACCTTATTACTCTTTACTTATAACATTGTTTATTAAGCTAATCTCGAATCATAAATGGATGACAATATGACAATTCTATTGCATCATTGCAAAGTTATAAATTATTTTGTAGATAAAATATACTCTCTGAAATAATTATTTTAAACCTGTCTGTTAACACACACTTTCTGCCCTTCCTCCTTACAGCACTCCCTGGGCATGTCTTTGAATGTGTGAGCTGACTTGCAAGAGTAGGCTTGTTGAAATAGGTTTCACAGGCCCAGAGCTTTATCTCTTGTTCATTTGGTCCACTCATTCAGAGAAGGATATCCAGCCAACTCTAGCCATTTATTGTTATACAGCAAGTATGTACTCTCAGACTGAATAGAATTCCATTGTTCAGTGATTTCAAAGGACTGTTTGCCCTCAGGCCTAGAACTACAAAGAGAAAAGGGAGAGGAAAAAAAAGAAAAATGCAGTCTTAATTCCCCCATATGTTACTTACAACACCATCATTCACTTTAATTTTAGGAAAAAAGTTAATAGAAACATTACAAAGATATAACAGAAATGTTATGAAATAGTACAGAAGTAAATAGAAACTGAGATTTATATTTCTTTCATTAAAAAAATTCTTAGGGTGCTTGTTAGCACTGGTTAAGCCATACTCAAATGTATTCAGCAACTCCGTTATGTTTCTAAAGAGTTTGTCTGTGGTGACCCAGAAGAGGTACTGTAGGCAGACAGGAAATTTCTCTGAAATTATCACAGAAATTTCAGGAAATATCTGACTGTCTGAATTACTTCAGCTGTACAAAGGATTAGGAACAATCCCTCTGAAGTGCAGTGTTATAGCATACTATTCTGCAGGCTGTTTACCACAAAACAGTGATTTTAGACACATTTAATTTGAAATATAAGGGGAGTATGGAATTACCACTGTTTTAAGAGGTTGCATTTTAGCAAAACATATTGTCTTTGTGTCAACATCTCTGTTTATGGGCTGATTTTTAAGCCATAGGGAAATCCCAGTTACATGACTGGCAGGATATAACCTTTTCAGTCTAAATTGCTTTAGAAAGCATCCATATGGTTGAAGGTGAATCTCTGATGTTGCCGTCACTGCTGTGGAATGTGAAGAAATGAAAATATTCATCTCCACATTTACAAAACATAAAGCTCACAGATGTTTTTGTTAAAGGCCAGCACTTCAACAAAAATCTAGGTAATATGGCAGAGCTAGCATTTTAATAAGGAAATCAGTTATTTAAAAAAAATATACCACAGAAAGTATAAACAGCACCAGTCAAACTCCTGTAGACTCAAACCATATGCTGTAAGATTGTGCAGTACTGTACTTAAATATACACTGATCATGATACTTCATAACCCCTATCTGACTCCAATCATTATAAATAAAATATACCCAACCACCTCTCCATTCTGTTCCTATTGTGATAATCACAACGCAGATCAACTCCACATCTTCTAGAGCTGCAAGTGCACCTACAAGCTATCGTGCTCAGAGTCCAACTAGAAAAAAATGGACTATGAAAAGTCCACCTTATCTTGGAAACTAGCTCTCCTACATATCATCTCCACAGGCCTGGCTAAACTGCAAACATGAATATTAACAACACTAGTTTCCTTACTTAAATACATTATATTACATTGGAAGGATAGAGCATCACTCACATGGGAGGGTTTCAAACAGTTAGCTACCAAACACCTACTAGCTCACAAATATTTAACCTACACTGAGAAATCCCACACTCACTTTACAGAATTTTGAAAATCCCTTTTTAAACATATTCTAGCTTGAAGATGGTATATATAATCAGTGATGGAATTTTGGCATATGAGTAAATAGTTCTTACTGTTTGGCATTTATGTTTCAGCAATGTATTCTCTGGTCATACGTTTTACTGTATCTCTTTTCACAAAAAAAAAAAAAAAAAAAAAGGAAATAAGATTTTATACAAAAAAAAGATTGTGCAGTAATGTGAGATACTACCATGTTTACAACATAATAGTATATATTTATTTATTCATTTGTACTATTAATAATAATGAGCAATATATGTTTTTTGGTTTTTGTTTTTAGCTTGAGGAAGTACATTTAAGTAATGGCATCAATGCATAGAAAGGATGTGACGTTTTACAAGCAGAGCTTTTGCACTTTAATTGTGAATGCACAATTTATCAATTGTATAATTAACCAATGAAGTGGATGCTTGTGCAATAGATTGATTATTTAAATGAACTTGCTTTGTAGGTATTTGATTCTGATGAAGTCTCTGGATAAGAGATGAAAGCGCTTAATCCGATATCTTTTGTGCTATGTGTTTTTTAATAAACTGTTGAAGTGAATGGCTGAGACTTGTGGATTTTTGAATTGGACAGCCTCTATTGGATGACTACCTGAAATTCATCATTTGATACTACCATGTTAGCTCATCCACCTTTTATAGTTACGCATTTCCAGTGAAACATTATGACATTTTGTTTTGTCACTATTTTACTCAACTACTGAACACAGATTAGGATTTTCTGTTTTTGTTTCAGCTTCTGCAACTGTACTAATAAAGGACTGAAACATTTTGTAACATTTGTTTGCTTAGTAAACAACATTCAAAACATGTTACGGTACCTTTGTACGGGGTATCAGTAATATGAATACAGAATTAGTGAAATGCATGAAAATACACCCAAAAGAGACATTGGGTACCAACAATGCAATGCATTTCACCTAAAGAAAGTGAAAAAATATTTTTTCTAGAAAACATGCCGTTTTCTAAATGCACGTCAATGAAAACAGAAAGTTGTTAGTCACTTGCTTGAATTATGGCTGCTTGTAGACCCCAGTCTCACAACTCACTGCTCATTTCCCAGTCATCTTAAATGGTCTGATGGTCAAACAGGTGCTGTGGTTTGAGCAAGGAAGAACTTGGTTAAGTACAATACCAACTAGTAATGAGGAGCAACAATCTGGATTTTAGGGTAAAGGTAAATGAGCAAAGTTTGGTATTAAGGTTTGGGAGTCAGTGAGAGAGTTAGATTTAGGAAATAAGGTTTAGGATTAAAGTTAGGGTTATCATGGAAATTTTAGGTTTAGGGAACAAGGTTTGGGATTAGGCATATGGTCTGAGTAGGATTTTAGGGGAACAGTTAAGGTTCTTGGCTGACATATGGGTATAGGAGTTCTGAGCTGTTAGGAGATCAGGTACTTTTCATTACAAGCAAGTGAAGCAAGTAGGTGAGCCATGAGGTAATTAAGCAATAACCCACGCCTGGTTGTGGGTAATGCTGGATTTACCCACAGTTGGTGTGGTTTGGTCATGAGGGCAAAGCCCGAGTTGCCAAACAAAGACAACTGTGGGTAAATCCAGCATTACCTACACCCAGAAGTGGGTTATTGCTATTATACAATGACATTATTTAAGAAAAAATATACTTACTTTTCTTAAATAATGGAATTGTATAATGAATCCGTGCTGCCCTTCCGCAGCTGTCCAGTATTCTGTGACAGTTCTGATGTACTGCGCATGCATACCCAGTACATTAGAGCTGTGTGTGTGGAAGCAACAGAGAAAGGAAGATCTCCGTTGCTTTTTAAAAGTGTCTCGCTATGTTAAAAGAGTTTAACATAGCGAGATAGCTTTAAAAAAAAGCAACAAAGATCTTCCTTTCTCCGTTGCTTTTTTAAAGCTGTTTCGCTATGTTAAACCTGTTTAACATAGTGAGACAGCTTTAAAAAAAGCAACGGAGAAAGGAAGATCTCCATTGCTTTCTTTTAAGCTATATCGCTATGTTACAGCAACAGAGCTTTTCCGTTCTCCGATGCTGTCTAAAAAAAAAAAGAAAAAAAAAAGACTTATACTAATGGAAAAAGTCTGGGCAACTTGTTTCACACCCAGATTATTCTAGTAATATAGAATTGTTTTAAAAAATCTGCAAAAGTAACCAACAAGCTAATCCCTAAAAATTCAAGAAATAACTGATGTTAAGTCTGGAAATCTCAAAGAATATTGAACCCATTTCCAGTGAGTGTAATTTAGATATGGATACTCTTTGCTTGAAATTATTTCTCAGTACTAACTAATAATCTAATATCAGCTAACAGATGTCTCAGTGCCATGTGCTCCAGAAGATAAGTCAATAATTCCATCTAAAACTCAACACCACGTATACTTTTAGACATCTGCTGCTAAAGTGGAAAAAAAAGAGTAATCTGCTACTGGCCTTCTTCCAGCATGCTGTTGGCTCAAAGCATCATATATATAGGTTATGAACTTGTACTATTAATACATCAAAGCATATTAAGAAACTATCAAGAGAGACCCATAGAACAGAAGTAAACTCCTTCTAATTCTAAACCTCAGGTTAAAAATGATGATGCCTGACATTGGATCACAGGTTCATAGGTGGGGGGTAGCTATATTCAAGCCTATAGGCTAACTTGGAGTGCACACCAAGTGATGTACTGAAAACTGTTAATACATATTTTCAGACAATTTTAATTTTAAATGAGTTTAATATCTTAGAAGTCTTGATATCAAAGGGGACATTATGCCACAGTCTAGGAAAAAAAAGTGTTAAAATCTGTTTTTCTTAGTAATCCTATTTAAAGCGGTAACACACGCAGGTTGTTTACGTTTAAATGCCCTGGTCTTTGAATATTGTTCCAGACCAAAAACTTGGTCTAATAGAATCATCATTAAAGGTTCAATAAGCTAGGTATAAACTTATCCATATAAATCTGTAGTTGACATTGAAAAAGTTTAGATATGGTAACCATGATGTATAGTTTGAGTCCTTGCATAATGGAAAATTTCTACTGAACATTGCTTGTCCTTCATTCCTTGGTCATATATAACATGTAGCCAGCCTGATAGTAGGGAAACTGGTTAATCATAAATCTATAAATGTCCACTGCCATAATCTTTATTATACGTTTCCATTGGGATTAATCACCTTGTAACAGACTGATACATGAAACTATCACGCCACTACCAAATGTTGAAGAATGTCAGACTTTGTAAAATCAGGGGTCGTGGACCATCTCAAGCTTCATAAATAACAAACATAACCCTTATTTGGTTTAGAGGAATTATAGCAATAAGCATATCTTTTTTGCTAATAATTCTGGCATTTGTGTAATGTGCATTTATAGTTTTTATCAAGTTCAATTCATCAAATTTGTGTGACGGAATGTTTTTATTTTTTGTAAAAAGTAAATAAATAAGTTAATTAAATTAAAAAAAAGAGATGACCAGGGATATATTTTCTAAGAGATCAAGTTACATCCCCTGCTAACGTAGCTGAACTCTGTGAGTAGAAATATTGGTTCTGCAGGTTGTTGAGTTCCACAGTAAGGGTGTTGAAAGTGAGGCATAGTTTTTCTTACCTAGTGACATGCATTTTAAATTCTTTTGCTGAGCAGTATCAAGATGGTCATTATTAGAAGTGGACCTCAAGCATTTGTTCAGGCTCTTCTTATTTTAATAAGAATGAGCTGTTTCAGATCAGGGACATAAAGAAAGTGACATGAGTAAAACAGATCCATTTTCAGTTGAGGTAGACCTGTCATAGTAGATTTATTGTCACTCACAACAAAGCAATGCCATTTTAGGCTGCATTAAAATCTAAATCCTGAGATTGATAACTTGACAGAAAAAATATTAATGATGGGTTTTGATATTTGCTAAGATGTCAACATCTAAACAACTCCCATTTTAATCTATCAGTGCTGTACCCTAAAACAGTCTGGGTTTAGAAATATCCACTACATTTATTTGATTCATAACCTGACAGAACTTAACACTATGCTCTGTTACATTTTTGAATACACCTCTGATGTCCTTTTTCAGTGAGTCTATTTGTGATTCTACCTCAGTCAAATAGCCATATTGTTGACATAGGCTTAATGTGCAATGGCAAAGTTGCGCTTACAATCAATGAACATTTTATACTTTGCACATTCATGAATTGCACTGTTTTCTAACAAATAGATTATACAGCACTGTGCAAACATATCCATACTCTGAAAGTATATTTACTGACTTTTACATGCTGTCCAAAGCAACAGAAAAATGAATGTAGAATAAATGAAAACAAACCTAATAGCCATACGCATCAACAAAGCAGTGAAGAAAACAACCATACCTCAGGTAAACAGTTATACCTGAACTTGCTATAGCAGCCAGTTAAACAGCAGCAAAGAAAAAGGGAAGTTATCAATCACTGCACCACAGATTAAACATACCCCCTAGATTTACTATTCCTCTGTGCAGAACTAGCTTAATCCTGCATGGAGGCAGCCATTTAGGAGCAGGAAGGCAGCGCGCCATGCATAGTAATGAAGCATGCTGCCTGAGCTCCTAATCTTACACGGAGCATGTAAGAGTGCAGGGGGTGTGTCTGAGAGCAGAGGTCTCAGAATATACACACTCACGCAATGAAGAACAGCAGAAAGTGGTAGGAAATTATTGAGACTGCTCATAGGTGTCCGCATATCCCCACCAACATTCCCCCTTGTGTACAACAGCAAGTAATTGCAAATAAAATGAACAAACCCTGTATTTTTTTTTTTTAAAATCTGATTAAAGCTAACCGTAGGTGCACAGGTGTGCCCATCACTTAGCTACAATTAATGCAGCTTAAAAGGCTGAAGAGGATAACAAGGAAGATATATGCAAATGAAGCAGCATAGCAATAGTGTAGTGGGCAGAGCATTCGCCTTATGAACAGCCATTCCCGGTTCGAGTCCCACTGCAGCACATTCCATTTTCCATGGCAAAGTACATTATGACTAATATTTATGTTGCATAACCCACTAAATAACATATTTTTATGAACTGGAGTACTGCAGTAAATGCACATGTGAGGTGTCAGTGTCATAATGAATAAAGCATTAGTAAGCAGGTTTAAGCACCAATAAGCAGTAGTAAGCATATGTAAGCACTAGTAAGAGAGCTTAAGCCCATTTGCGCAGTGGTAAGCAATGCCTACATTGGTTAAGGAATTCTCAAGCTAACTCTCTTTAAGCAGATGTAATGGCAGCTTAGCAGTGCTTACCATCGTGCAAACCCACACAAACCTGCTTACAAATGCTCAAAAGTGCCTTAATCACTCTGTATCCAACGGCCCTTGTTCTGCCCATCAACAAAATAAACAGCCATGCAGGTCTCAAACCCAAGACCCTATACACCGTAGTCACAGTAGTTAACTACCAAGCCATCAAAGAAGTACAGAAGAGTGAGGTATCAGCAAACAAGTCTTCACCATAGTATAGCCAAACTGAACCTGTGAAAGGAATCAGTATACAGACACATGTACCTTAACACACTACATAACATAAATATGTGAAATGGAGTACAGCAGTAAGGCTAGAAGTCAGGTGTAATTGTAATAGTGTTGAAGTCCCCAATAAAACACAAGGACCCCATACAGTGTACGTACACATGAATCATGGATACCAGGCATACATATAAGATGTAATGAATAGTAACTCAATGCCAAAAAGGAATTATAATGCAAAGTCTAATGTAAGCAATGCTAAGCATTGCACAGGTCAGCTTAGGAGGTGTAAGCAATGTGTAGGCCAGCTAACTCAATGTGCCCAGTGTTATACCCCTTTAAACACTGCCAACCCTAGGTAAGCAGGTTTGCCCATAGCCTAGCCTTTTCAAAACTGGCCAGTCATGGAAAAGTGTGGGAAATCGGCCCTACTTAAACCCAAGAGGCAGGAATACATCTCATAACTGGTTGTAGCTTCCCTTTGCAGGCACAATGGCAGTAAGGGGAGAAGGTGTGCTTTCGGGCACAGCGCTGGTGCATCCAGGAGTCCAAAGTCATGGCAGGACTCCTTGTCAAAGACCATGATCAGAGACTGCTGCAGGGCCAGTACCAGGGCTCCCAATATAAGGTGGAGGCCTGGGATCATCTTGCCCATGACCTCACAAATGCCACTGGCATACCCCAAACTGGTGAGCAGGTCAGGCATCACTATGCCGACCTGAAGCAGCATAAGGGAGACCTCTTGGAGGAGTGGATCCAAGAGGCTAGAGTAGCAGGGGATGTTCCAGTTGTGTATAAGTATCACCCCACTATGTGTGTAATAATTGCCAGCTCAGGTATATCATGGATAGGTATGGCTAAATATTCCTCTTATGTTCCCCACAGCTGCAATGGAGTGGGCCACGAACCAGGAGGCCCATGTCAGTTGCCTGGTGAGGTTGAGATGTGAGGCAGGTCAGTAATACTCATGCAATACCTTATGAGACTAAGAAGCCAAGTATGTTCCATTTACACCCCAACTTGTCAAGCTGTGGTCAGAGTGTTTACAGTAACAGAGTGAGATGTATGTGCATAATAGTAATGTGGAATCTAGTACTGTGTGTGTGAACATTCAGGTAGTACTAATAAACATTTCTCCCACTGGTCTGTCAGATACCAACACTGTGCCCAGAAATACAAGAATGATACCCAGTACTGGTACTGTTTACATTGGTATTGTATGACAGTGCGATTGATGCACTTGCTCTGAATAATGAGGTATTACACATCACTGTTGCCCACATTGTCCTACAACATATAACTGTCTAGGAAATCTGTATAAGAGTGTTGTAATACAAGGTCAGAATGCAAAAACACAGGGGATTAATAAGTCAGAAAGCAGATAGGAGATATACGGCAAAATATCTATATAGCAGACACAGCTGTGATGGACAGTGTTTAAGATGTAGCAGACACATCCATGGTCTGAATCCTGGGAGTGGATGTAGGCTGCATACAGAATCATACCTCACAACTGTACAGATGAGGCCAGAATGTCCAGTATATGGGATCATATCTGCTGACTTTCCCCGTGCTAAGTCTGTGGGATGATCCCAGATGTTTAGCCAGCAAACAGGGAATACAAGTGATTATCAAACACCTATGAGAACAAACCTGTCACTGTAGCAACCCCCGAAACTGTTAGGCGAGTAATATTTCATGTATGTCCTATCTACACTCCCATGTTGTCAAGCTGTGACCAGAGTGTGTACAGTAACAGAGTGAGATGTAGGTGCATAATACTAATGTGTAATCTGGAAGTTTGTGTGGCAACAGTCAAGTAGTGCTAACAAACATTGCTCCCACAGGTACGTGGGATATGAACACTTTGCTGAGAAATACAGACCATTATAACCTGTACTGGTACTGTTCACTCTGGTATTGTAGGGAATTGTGAGTGTTGCAGTTTCTCTGAGTAATAAAGTATCAGTGATCACTGTCACACACACTGTGCTACATAATATAACTGCGTAGGAAAGCATGTATATGTGTGTGTCAGGTCATTAAAGGTGGAAGAGGGCAATATTCTAGATATGTCCCAGCACACTAGCATGTGGTCAACACATGGCCAGAGTGCGTGCAGAAATAATTGGATGGCTATGTGCACATCAACCTGGAATCTGGGGGTATGTGTAGAAACAGTTAGTGTTAACAAACATTCCCTCTACAGGTATACCAGGTAAAAGGTGTATACTGCAGGTAAAACCAGTTCATGTGTAATGATGAAGCCAGCCATATGACTGTCCAAACTAAGGCTATAGGTTAGTGTAGTAAGACTTGTAAAGTACAGATAACAGCACTGACTAGGAAAGTAATGTGGACTACAGGAATATACTAGTAGTTAATTGACATCTTTCTCACCCCCCCACCATATCTCCACCAATAATCAACATACCCACCCTAACTGGTATGTAATGACACCTATGTTCTGATAATGTTCAATTGTTTGATAAATATTTTAATGGTTCCCATGCATGTGCTATATTGAATTATTCCAACATTGGTGGCATGGTACCATCAATGTACCTGCATGCTGTTCTTATTACCACTGTGGTCCCACATATGCATGTGATCTGCTTGCTATCCAGCTGCTCCTTATCTGGTGTCTGGGTTAATGGGAATATCTATGCATGCTGTTATATCTAACCGTGGAATGTGTTGACTTTTACTACTAACCCACATATGATGACATCTAAACACTATAGCGCACTTGGGAAGGCTGGTCCCAGCGGACCTACCTGTCCCACCTCAGCTGGCCGTGGCACCAGGCACCAGCATGTCTGGGGCCCAACACGGGACCTCCCTGTCCATTGGTCCTGCACCACCTTCAGGTGGAACCACCTTAGGGGATGGGGCTCACCCCGCCGGGAGCAGGTGTGGACAGGCACCTGTCACCTGTCGCCAGGTCAGGGTCGTGGTGTGTAGAGAGATCAACCAGCAGTTTGGTGATATGCTATGCCAGTTCGAGGGCTACATGTCATGACTAGAGGGTCAGCCTGGATCTGTGACTCAGCCCCCAGCACAGCCACCTTTGGAGCTGTGAAGGTGCAGTGGTGACTGCCCATGGGTGGGGTCCTCAGTCCCACTGTTTCCACTTGGGAGCTCATGGGCTTCTGATTCCCCAACACCCTCCCCATCAAGGTGTTTACCCCCACATGTGTCAAATACCACCCTTGTATGCACCTTGTTTGTCTTGTCTGTTAACTTACCCAACCTACCTCTCCAACTATACCTACTACCCCTCCCCAACATCCCACTCTCACATGAAAAAAAGGGCAATCTGTTCCCCACAAAAAAATCTCGCCCCATACATAGCTGTCCATTTCACACAGTTGTCCACTGGACACATGTAATCCATTCTAATTGGCATCACAACTCATTATTGTTGTCCTCACCCCCTCCCAGGGGTGTGTGTGTGTCCAAATCTACCTCCAAATTCAGTGTAAATGCACAGCTGTTGCTGTACAAGAAATGGACAGCTATGGACCTTCCCTACACCCTTCCTGCACATCCCTGGCTAGTTTCCCTACTGTCTTTCCCTCTTTGTGCCCCTTTTTTCACCACTTTCCTATCAACCCCTTTTTCTTTTCTTTTAAAGAAATTAGCGCGGGGGTAAGTGGGAATAAGCACTTTTAAGCAGCAGTAAGCGGGCTTAAGCCTGTTTGCACAGAAGTAAGCAATGCCTACACTGGTTAAGCAACTTAGAAGCTAAATCAGTGTAAGAAAATGTAACTAGAAGTTAGCAGTGCTAACCTTCATGCAAACCCACGCAAACCTGCTTACAACTGCTCAGAAGTGCCTTAATCACTGTGTATCCAACAGCCCTTGTTCTGTCCAGCAAGAAAATAAACAGTCTCTGCAAGGCTCAAACCCAGAACCCTACACTCCATAGAGATTTACCACTAAGCCATGTCAGATATACATTACCCTGATGTATTCACAAACCTATCATCCAGCCCAGTCAGTCAACAGTACAGAAAATGTATTCCAACATTTAGATGTATGTGTGTCTGTGTAAATATATTAATATCTAAACAGATACAACAGATCTATGTATGTGTATATATGTATATATATATATATATATATATATATATATATATATATATATATATATATATATATATATATATATATATATATATATATATATATATATATATATATATATATATATATATATATATATATATATATATATATATATATATATACATATATATATATATATATATATATATATATATATATATATATATACATATATATATATATATATATATATATATATATATATATATATACATATATATATATATATATATATATATATATATATATATATACACAATATATATATATACAATATATATGACCATATATACATACAAACAAACATCTCTATATATATATATGTCTACATCTATATGTCTAAATATATACAGCAAGTTACATATATGTAAGTAGTTTATATATATATATATATATATATATATATATATATATATATATATATATATATATATATATATATATATATATATATATATATATATATATATCTATATATATATCGGTATATATGGACATGCATCTGTAGATAATGGGAAAATAACTAAAACATATATGTCCACATACACCATTAATGAGGTTGAGAGGCCCCAAACAATGTATGTCTTGTATGAATAGGTATACCCCCCACAGCCAAACACATCCACCCTGCAATACACTACCCATAACCAGGACCTGGCACGACATGGGCACAAGATTTTAACAGTACTACATCCCACCTGTATGATGTCAGACTGGTATTGGTAACATATCATGCAGTACAGTCTGGCTGCCATAAGAAATGTACAATGTGGAAGCTATCAACTTCCCCAGGATACATATACACAGACACATATATGCAGATACAGATATACACACACATATATATATATATATATATATATATATATATATATATATATATATATATATATATGTATATATAAGTGACTACACATACACACACACAGATATGTACAGTAAGATAAATATGTAGAAGGCACACACAATATGGAACAGCCACTATGCCTACAGAACTGGACACTGTATGAGCCACCCATACAAATGACAATCATTGCCTGCAACATATACCCACAGAGAGGTCATAGGATATAACACCACACACAGGTTGGCATAAATGGAAAACCTTTATTTGTGTACTATTACAGTTTTATATGCCATGTCATATAGCTGTTCAGACACTGACATCCATATAAACAGAGTAATGCAACTGTGAAACAGTTATACTAATACAGTAGTCTGGAAAGGTTCACAACTGTTGCTGTCCAGGCCAAGCCCTTCAAATAGTACAATAGTAAAGACAGACTGTGCCACAGGATCCCAAACAATCAACAGTAAGTAATGCAGGTGTATAGTTCAGCAGCCTCTATCTACACTCTATGCACAATCACTAGGTGGTAAAGACTTCAATTGACACAGTGGGGTGTAACTGTTACATAACAAGGCATAACTGATGCCATCACAAGCACACTGACAAACAGAACAGTCTGTATGGCAGGAGGCAGTAGGCCTGCATTAACCCAATTTATGTAACTAATTTAAATATAGGTAAATTGTATGGTACTGTACATCCAGATACCTTAAGGCAGCTCACCCTTGATTCCCCCACATTTTGTAACAGCCTAGATTATTTATGGTGCACCCCCCTAGACTCAATAATACAGGGCCATATACTACTGTTACATACACTGGCCTCTGGAGTGCATAAGGGCACATGTATTGTGTAGGTGAAGCCCACACATATATGGCCCCAGCCCCACTGAATGTGTGGGGGATGTAACAGCAGTGGACTGACGGCAAGAATGGCAGTGTGATATACTCACAGCCCACTACAGAACAACCCCTGACAGCATGTCATATGTGCAAAGCTTGGTATGTAGGTGGAGGACAGAGGCTGGAACACAGGCCCATATGTGGAAAATTGTTGCCATACACTAAGCAGGTCACTGGTGTTACAGGAAAGTCTGCAACATACCCTTAGTCAGGGATTTGAGGTTAGAAACATAAATGGATGTAGTCATGTAATGATAGCACTCAACACACACACACACACACACTGCCAGTGAAATATCTGACACAGGACCTGTGTGGTGGACTGACAAAACATGATAGGCACATCTCTGGACATCAAGAGGATAGGCCCACAGTTGAGAACTATGCAGACAGACTGCATTCCAAGGTAAACTAGTATGTACACACAAACCCTGTAACACCAATATTATACAAAGCATAATACAACTCTACTCACACTCTGTAGTTCTGGAACCTCCTACAAATATGTAGCTGGCCTGAGTGTGCAGGTTCTTCTGTAAGAGGTATTTCTACCTGCTGTCTGTAACACTGATTCCCACACACAGGAAGGATGCCCATCACACAGGAAAGGTAAGGGGACCACGCCCACGTGATGTAGGGATTTATAGTAGGTGGTTGCCGTGACACTGGTAATTGGAAGTACTACACAGCAAGCTGCATGCAGTTAGCAATTGGAGGACACTGTGAAGAGAGAGAGAGAGAGAGAGAGAGAGAGAGAGAAAGAAAAAAAACTTCAAAAAAAAAAAAAAAAGCCTAAGGCAAAGGCATTTATTCAGCATTCATTCATCAAGACATAATTCCCACAACAGGTATGTGAAGTATATATACATGTAATAGAATGTAGTACCTGGTTCATAATAATGGGATAGATGATGTGGAATGATTTATCTGTGCCATCAGATGTTGCTGTGATGATGTTCAACTGAGCAACTGCTACGGACAATAGTGTCTGTCCCTGTGGGTAGTGAGCCATAGCCATCAACTGTGCAGGTCAGCACTAACTGACAAGATGTAAGCCATCATAGTGTGGGTTGTGTAATGGGAAGTATGTATATTACATGGACAATAGCTGGTGGTGGAAGTAATGTCATTATGATGGACATGTGGGACCCGTGTCGATCAACGGCTATGGACAATAGTGTCTGTCCCTGTGGGTAGTGGGCCATAGCCATCAACTGTGCAGGTCAGCACTGACTGACAAGATGTAAGCCATCATAGTGTCTGTTGTGTAATGGGAAATATTTATATTATGTGGCCAATATCTGGTGGTGGAAGTAATGCCATGATGATGGACATGTGGGACCCATGGCCCACCACTGGCAGGATACTCAGGTTATTCTGTAATGTAGCATGCCAGAATGCCATAGGTGTGTAACAGGGTTACCTGAAATCAGTACGTGTGTAATAGGGTTACCTGCAATCGGGTCCTACCTATACCCCCATAATATCAGGCTGTGTCCATATGTGGCACCTGCCTGTGTTGTAGCAAGGCAGAACAGTGCAGCTGTGCAGGAAGGTGTTGTGAGATTGTGGAGCTGATGTCTGAATGTACCCCACATATAGGTATGCATATATGTACATATGTCACATATGTAATATATAAAGATATTTATGTATATCAGCATGTATGTCCACAAATATACAGATACCCATGTGTAGACATATATATGTGCACATATATACATCACCTGTATCTACACATATATAGATATATACCTATATGCACTTGTCTACATATATATAAACACACACACAAACATATATGTATGTAAAGACATGTCCCCTATATTACTACCATAGTGATGTGTGCTATGTGCGAGGCACCAGCGCACATGGCAATACACACAGATATCCACAGCTGGCAGAGGGTGCAACATGCATGGGTATGTCACATGTTAGTCCTTGTTGGGACCACATTGACCCCGTCTGTGAAGTACGCAATGGGAATATGGGAAAGTTTGGCAAGTACACTTGTGGAGGTGGTCAGGGTTGGTAGATATAGAGGACAGTCTACATGGGTGATTTGTGACACATGTGGTGGGTAAACACCCTGAATGGTGTGTGTGGTCTGTGATGTGGATGCCCCATGGGCCCCAATATGGGCACAATGGGAACAAGCCTCCCACCCACTGCTACTTATAACAGCAGTCCACGTCCTGAAGGTGCCTGGTCTGGAGGCTGAGCAGGAGGAGCATGTTGGCCCTGTGAATGTGTACTGGGTGCCTAAGACTGATGTAGCACATCTCACATGTGTCTGTGGAGCCCGGTATGAAACAGACCCTAGACTTGACCTCAGGGGACAGGAACATGTCTGTGTGTGCCCCAAGGGGGGGGGGGCAACATCCCCTGGGTTGGTTCCACCTGATGGTATTGCTGTACTAGTACATGAGGAGGCCCCAGGTTGGGACACACACGTGATGTGGCCAGGTATCATGGGCAGATGGGTTTGGAGAGGTGGTTCTGCTGGCCAATACAACATATACGTGTTATTGTGTCACTGTTATAGAACATATGTTGGTAGTAATAGTCTGCACAATCTTGGTACATGTCCAACAGCATGCATAGATATCCACAATAACACAGAATGTCAGATGTGCAGCAATCCCAAAGCAGCCATACCACTGGCAATATATGGAACCATAGTGGCCCTTACAATAGCATGCAGGTGAATAGTCTGTAACAGGCCAGCAATGATAGTGTCCACACAGGGAACATGGCTACAATCACATAGCAGAAAGTGTGGTACAATACAATATCTGTCCCACTGGTAGGTAAGCTGTAGCCATACCTAATGAGCTGTGTGCACAGTTTGTTGAAGCTGATATGGTGGGGGGGGTGACAGAGAAGTGTATTATGAACTGTGGTAACGTTGTTGTATGAGTTGCTCAGACCTGTTTCCATCTATGTCTTTCAGCCAAGATGTCACATGCATGGTTGCCCACCTATTCACAAGTAAAGAATGATGTGGTGATATCACACTTGATCTAGCACCATCCAGTGCTGTTTGGCAGGGCTGCATATGAGCTAGGTGTGGACCGCCCTGTGGAATGACCTAGTTCACAGGGTCAATGATGTCGAACTGCACAACTGCAGTTATGAGCAGGTCCAGCATCATTGTACTAACCTGCTTCACAATGCCCGTTGGCATGCTGCTGCAGTCTGGGGGATCACCTCATCACAGGAGGGGGCCATGCCATCCATCCCCCCAACATGTGTGGAGGAGCTCCTGGCCAGCCTCATGGCACCTGCCTATCCAGCCAACCGTCAACCGCTGGACACCTTCATGGAGGTGGGTGTCACCCACACACCAGCCAAGGACCTTGCAGGCAAGGACACAGGGCACATCAGAAGACCATTGTTGTGTACCCATCTACATTGGTACAGGTAGATCATGCATATCTGACATGTCATAGATATATTGTGCTGCTGCATTGTAGTGATAAACAGATGTCCAGATGTGGTAGTATCGTGGGAATGTACCACTGATGTATTGTAATGCTGCACCCAGCCTGTAGCACTGCCACAGGTGTGGCCACTGACATTGCATCTCTCGCCCTCTTATGAAGGTCCCTCTGGGATACCACCAAGGCAGCAGCCTGTAGCTGGTGTGTATATTTTATGTAAATGTTTTCTTTCCGTAATGGCAAAAATCTTGGTTCCTGTTTTAATCATTACAAGCGTGGGACACTGAATCAATCCTCTATATATGTACAATCTACACTATCGGGGGATCCTTTAGTTGGCTGTTACCCATGTGGACACTGCATTCATTGTGACAAGGTCACAAAATCCAAACAATTTTCCAGCCGCAACAGCCCTATAGTTTATGATTTAAATTTCTTTGCTAATTGCAGTACTGACTGGGTAATATATCAAGCTACATGCACTTGTGGTTGCTTCTACATTGGCCAGACTTCTCGTCCATTCAGAATCAGAATTTCTGAACACATCAGTAATATTAAAAACAAAAAGGTAACCAATGCATTGTATAAACACTATCTAACACACCCCACTGCCAGATTTTCTTTCATGGTTATTGACATCATCAAGGGCAATAAATCCAATAAAACTGGGTGGCACTCTATTTTAAATAACAAAGAAAAAAAGTGGATTGTTAAACTGGGTGGATTGTTTCCACCTGGTTTGAATGAACAATTCTAGTATGGGCCAATAGGTTTTAAGATGGGTGTATTTAACCTACAACAGATGCTGTATTTGACTTACACTGAAGAAGGCTGTGATATTTTTCGTCTGAAACCGGTCTGATTTTTTGTTGTTTATTTGAATAAAGACAATTTTGGAACACAGTATGCTGGCTCTACTCTTTTTGGCGCTTCAGATTTGTTCCTGAGCCGTGCATTTGCCTTTCATGCAGGAGTGCTTTTTTGACTGTTATGTAGATGTTTGCCAACACACCAGGCATGTAATGGTAATGGTATATTCCATGCACACTTCTAACACACCTACCCTGAATGCATGCTGTACATGTGCATGTATTGTTGCTGTGAAATGCAGGGTCTCACAGGGGTGACCATGATGGGGTATTGGAAGGGTATGTCAGACACCTGCATGATAACTAACATCCTCTCATTGTGGAATGTGTCCACAGGGAGTAACATACTGGTTGTAGAGACGGCCTACAGTAGGGACATGTTCGGAACAACACCCATATACAGTGCATCACCAGTGTATATACCTGTAGGGCAATGGCAACTGCTGCAGAGATACACTATGGCATAAGGCATTACAGTAGTCCATATTATCAGCTAGTTCTAGGCTGCAACATGTGGTGTTCAGGGTATTGGACACTGCAAAGTGACACACATGTGTAGGGGTTACTTGTCATGCATCTGCATAAAGGCTGAAGGAGGGGTGGTTTCAGCATGACACACCACTGCACTGCAGCAGGGATCCTAAGGATGCTAGGAATGGCTCTATCTGCGCAGTGAGGTTCAGGACCTGTGGCAGCCATATCCCTACCCACACAGCAATAGTGACGGCAGTGTGTGAACAATATGGGATGTGCACATGAGTAGACCTTGCAATCATGCAGAATAGGGGGACATGTGTAGGGCAGACTGAACATACACTGGCAAATGCAGATGGCCCATGCTGGTATACCCCTGCCAGGAGTAGTGACTGCTGTAGTACACACAACAAGAGGTGCAATAAACTGTCATGATAAGGGTATGCACACATATGCCCACACGGTGTGTATGCATTGTGGTCAGCAGACGCACACCTAACACAATCTGTAGACACTGCATGTGACAGTACAGGACACATGTCACATATCGGCATTGTGTACTGCTAAGATATGCAGTGATGTGGTCCCATGGCAGATCAAGGATGTGTGTGTGAAATCAATAAAGGTGTGTAAACCCCCTATAGCCATGGTATGTTCTGATGTTTGTCAGTGTAAGAGTATTGGAGTGGTCATACATGGCCTGTTGATGTTGACAGCTGTAAGTCATGCATCAGGCATTCACCAATGACAACTGTCCACATATCATCCCAGGTATGTGTTGCTGAAAAACATAGGGGCTGTGAGAAGTAAAGCTGACATAACTGAGACAGTACTACACATTCTGCAGTGGGTTGTACACCTGTGAGTTGTGGTGCACAGTACATGGCAGGGTGCAGAACAGGTGCACAGCAATACTGTGTACATGGGTGCAGTGCTATCCAGGAGAAGGGGCATCACCTAGTGACACAGCACATGCATCACACACATGTATACTGTTGCTAGCATGGAGTGACTATAGCTGAACTGCATGCTGTTCTGTACCATATGTTCTGCATGTTGACAGATGGGTAATAGGAGGACTGTGTGTACTATCATTGTGCAACCTCACCTGTATGTGTGTGTGTGTGCTCATCTTGGTGGTTAGGTAGTTTGTCTGTAGGGTCACTCTGCTGAAGTGGAAGGAGGTAGATGCATGTAGGATGTGTGTGTGCATGTGTATGTTTCTGTGGGTGGCCATTTATGCATATGTGTGATTGTGGGGTGTTCATACAGCTGTACCTCCCTTTGGGACTGTGCAGTACATGGACATGGACTGTCACATTACACACCAGGAATACCTGTCATGTGTGTAATCACAGGACAGCAAATAGTATAATATGGTCTGTAGCATGGAACATGCATCCAGAGGGAAGGGAGACACCAGGTACACTCTTAATATCGCAGCCAGCAGAGAGGTCACCTACAACCCATGTATGCAGCACTACAGATGCATTGGGGAAGTACTAGTCAACACCAGGGAGTGTATCCAAATATTACAGTTGTCACATGATAGGCTGAAGGAGCAGCATATCTGGCATGTACTGAGCATTACATACAAATGACACACCAGTGCGATATATTATGGATACAGCATAGTAGCTCACACATATAGGTATCTGGCATGTACTGAGCATTACATACACATGACACACCAGTGCGATATATTAGGGATACAGCATAGTAGCCCACACATATAGGGGCCATGCACATCATGTCTGGACATACAGAGGGTGCATACTGAATGACAGCAGTGAGGCCATGTAAAACCACTACACACAGGTCAGGCAGGGAAAGCAGCAACAGGTCTTGCGCTGTGGCCGTTTGTGTGGGCATTTAGAGGACTGAGATGTTAATGAGTGGTATCAATGTGTGTATGTTAACAAGTGTGATGCAGGATGGGGTAACACATGGACATATATGTGAAGCCATGGACAGGTAGGTATTACGGAGGTGTGTGTGTGTGTGTGTGTGTGTGTGTGTGTGTGTGTGTGTGTGTGTGTGTGTGTGTGTGTACTGTTAGGCAATGCTGTACAGGTTTGAAAGTGCGTTTATTGTTTTCCCCCACAGGTGGCAAGGTGGATCAGGGTCACTCCTGCATGCAATTTGATGCTGGTGTCCATACAGACACTGAAGATGATGATAGTACTGTTGAGGCACAGGTGGGGTTGTCAGGAGCTGACACAGTGTTAACATTTGAAATCCCCCTTTTAGCCACCCCAACCCCGCACACAGTTTCAGTGCCTACACATACCCCATCACCAGTGGCCATAGCGGAGGAACAGCTGGCATTTGGTGGCAGTGCACAGGGAAGTGTGGTAACCATGCCTACTGTGTCTGGTTGCAGCAGGAATAGCCGGATGTCCAGCAGGGTACCACATAGGCAGATGTCCCAGGGTGCCCTTGGTAGAGACGCTAGACATCATGCCCCTGGCATAGGTGACATGGCTGGTACCAGCAGGCACATGTTTCAGGCTGTCATGGCAGCACAGTCATGTATGGAACGTTACACCAGACAGGGCCTGAGGCTGCAGAGGGCTGCTCTCACATCTGTAAGCGACAATCTCCATGAACTGTCAGGTGTCATCTGTGCTTATACCAAGCTCATGGATAGATGGCATGATGAGATGATGGCCCTCATCGGCCGTGGTGTGTCTGTGCTTCAACACGTGGTGGGGATGTGGTGATGCCCACATGGATGTGAGCCCACAACACCAACAGCTGGCAGTCAACATGGTCATGCTTGGACACCAAGGGGCTCCTGTAGTGGCAGTAGCAGCCATGGCAGTGTGGTGGTGTGCTCTCCACACCACACCACAGCAGGCCACGTGCACTTGATCCTGACCAGTCCTAGGAAGAACCTGGTACCAGTGGACAATTGTCATCAGCAGGTGAGAGTAGCACATCGAGGCCTGCACCTGGACGTGCCCGTGGAATCCCTGGCAGGCACAGTCCACGTGTCCATGGCCAGAGGCAGTGAACTGCACACCTTGCCATGTATGGTCTGCAGTTGTCCATAAACACCTGTGTAGGGCAACCACATTTCAGAACTGTGTGGATGCATACCCACACACTATGCAAACACACCTAGGGCAACCCCATACCTACACACACCACATCACCTCACCCAGATCAACACAGTACACCACTCACCCACAAACATGGTGTCAAATGTATGGCCCACCCTTGGCCTCTGGCAAACCAGCATCACACCCTGCGCATATGATGATACCTGTTCCACATCCCTGTCATCCATACCATCAATGCAGGAACAGGCTGATATGGTTCTGATGCACACAGTGACTGTACAACAGTGTACCACAGTACTGCAGTGTAACATATTGTAAGGAGTAGAGTGTAATGCATATATGGCAGGTAGTGTAGCCATCCAGCAATGATGCCTTTTAGCTGTTAGTAGCACTGGTTGGATGTGGTCTCTATAATGTTATCCATTTGTGTTGTAGGTGTACATGTGTCAGCATGAGGATGGTCTGCAGTCATATTCCACAACGGGGTATTTCACTGTGGTGACACTATGGCTGTGACATATCTTAGGAACAGTTGAACACATGTCACAGGTTACTAAACCAGTTATTGCCTGTGCCCACTGAGGCATGTATAGCCTGCAACCTGATGTAGACCCATCCCCATACACGCACACTGTCGCTTGGCAACACTGGGAGTAGACCCCTACCTAGCTATGTAGTGATAGTAAAGTGTGTGGCTTACATTGCACACACCACACAGCATTTAGGGTGAGGTGTGTTCCAGGTTACATGTTACATGCAGAACATCCCCAGACATGTACAGTATGCTAACGGGGAATGTGATGAGTGTATTTGGACAATACATAGTATAACATACCATCATATACACATTTACAGAAACATAACAGCCAAACACACATACGAGATACCAGGGCCTATCACTGCTAACCTGACCATGTGTCCAATGTGTTACAGGTAGGCTGCACACATCGCATGCATAACTGGCTTGGATTGTAATAACAGTTACCTGTATGGTTGATGGTGATAGTGGTAACCATAACGTGGTACATGGGATACATATTGGATGTACCTTGGTGTAATGACAGTGTACACAGCATCCACATCTCCCAGTGGATATTGTACTCCCTGAAACCCATGATGACACTGCCATACCCACCATCACATATTGGCCATGACTGCGATACAACCCATAGTATACCCCAACAGTAGTACTAACAGGATTTGCATCTAATGCACATGCCACATGTGTAATAGTGTGTTGCATTGTCATGCCTCACCTATGGGCAGCAACAACACTATCTCTACTACTGTGTGGCAATGGGTATTGTAATAGGAGTATGTGGCCTCAAAATGCTGTCCCCTACAAATATACGGACATGCACACCCACATACACATGCCAGAACACAATGGGTATCCCATGCCTATCACACCATTTGTAAAACAATGTTGTGCTGGTACTGCAAGGCTCATGTAGCCAGTATGGGGGGAGTTTAACAGGGTATATGTAATGTCCCATACAGCAGCAGCCACAACTGACTATGGCAATGGGTGTTACATTGGTTGTGAAGGCCCTCATGGAATTCCCAAGTTCAGGTGTGCTAATGCACAGACACTGCAATACTCAGTCATGCACATGTACACATGTGTCAGTATAGGGTTGCATCCCTGCAGGTGGTCATAGCTGTGTATCTAGCTATTGTCCAAGGGAAAATGGGTTGTGTAGAGGTTGTGTGTACAGTGTTATCCTGCCACCTGCCAGGTGGCAGCGGGCATCTATCGACATACACTAATGTCATGACCCTCAGTGTGTGAATGACATGCATCAGCCAATCCTCCAGGTGCCTCCTGCACATGGCCACTGAGGTGATCAAGTTGACATGTATGTAACATGCATTAGAACACATGGTTATTGTCTGTGATGGTGACCTGTACCCAAGCATGTTTGGTTGACTGTGGAAGTGTAGTCGAGGTACCTGTGGCATGTGGTGCATACAGAGTGACATCTCCTATATGTGCCACTTCTTACACAGCTGAGCAGACATGTCAGTGTCAATCAAGCTTAGGTTGCCTGTACATATCCCAGCTGGATACTTGCCATCTGCACATCTGTACAGGGACTGAAAGTCATCAGCTTGGCAAGTAGCTATGCAGTAGCATGAGTGTGTTGACAGATAGATGTCTGACAACAATATGTATTCCATAACTACATGTCAGAAGCCCTTGGTAACATGTGCTGTAAAGACGGTAGTCTACAATTACATTCCACATGACGGATCATTACCCAGTAAGGTGTATATACTGTGACATAGCTCACACAACAGGGATACAACAGGGAGGCCTCAGAGTCCAGCTATGCCTGCAGGTGTGCCTGTTGTCAGTACTACATTAAGCACTCTGCTCTTGCCTGAGTAAGCACTGTCAGCAGTAGTACTGCCATGATACACTACATGCCAGTGTGACAGCACATACCATGGGCTACTACCCCTGTATGTAACACATTCACATGGATAACAGTGCTGTACAGGCCTCATATACATCTGTGTCCCACACATGACACTCACACCCCTTGCTACCATAATGACAGCACTTAGGCACATGTATTATACATGGCATTACATACACTATTTACAGATGTCATTACCCTGCTATGTTATCAAACTGGGTGGTGTGATCTGGTTACCAGGTCTAAGCCATGCTTAGCAAGTCTCAACATTGCTGCAATATAACAGCTGAGCTGATTTGCGCACTGGTAAGCGAAGCCTACACTGTGTAAGCGCCTG
>NC_056735.1:1057600917-1057888417 GCF_019279795.1 Protopterus annectens
TGTTGTAACAGGGTTTGTTGTAACATATGTCCTATGAGGGATATGAAGTCAGTAACTCTCACAGCTGTCACCATCTACAGACTGCAATCCTCATACTACTTTCTGCAGTTTAAAGATAGGTGCTCTGTAGGTAACACAAGAAACAAAAGGCACCACACAATGCCCAGTCTGTAGATGACCCTACATATGGGGGTTTCCTTATAAACATAGCAATGACATGACAGGTATTAAAACATGTAGGACAGCCATATTCACACACACCCTGTTAAACCAACATTACTCCAATCACATTATAGCAGCACTTACAGTCTGTAGTCAAGTCAGGCACATCCCCCTCCTGTGTGTTGGCCTGTTTCCACAGTGTATGTTGTTAGAGGTAAATCCCCAATCTATCTGTGATGCTCTTTGCCAAACAATAGATCTAGTTCCTGCTCACAGTGCATGAAAAGGCCCAACACCAACATGATGTTCCTATATATTGGAGTGTGTTTGCATGCAATTGGCTATTGGAATATTACCACAGCTGTTCCACATGGAATCAGCTAGAGGAGGACTGCAATTCATGCAGAGACCATCAGCTGATCATGAGCATTACTTACAATACACATGCTGCTGCCTAAGCAAAGCAGGTGTAGGTCTCCACATCCACTAGAGAGGGAGTGAGAGAGGCAGACAGAGGCAAAGTAAAGTCAGGGAGGGGTTGGAGAGTAAAAATTAAGCATGTTTGTGTCACACACCTACCAGCACAGGGTGTCAAACCCCCGATGTCTATGTAGTGCTATCACATTTCTATGCCACATTGGTTACATGTTGAGGATCCCTCAAAACATATATGTGATGGTGGCATCGGCAACATGGATATGGTAGCTATACGATAGATGTAGTACACGTGCCTGTCTGCATGAACAGGTGCCAGTATCAACACAGCCACACTCTCACAGGGATGCACACACATTGACACACATGGCAGGGCCAGTAATACAACTCATCACTAGTGAGATTGCCACAACACATTACTGTGCAGGTATCACATGCACCACAGGGGTCATACAGAGGTTATATGGGCAAAGGGTATGTGGAGGTGTCTGACATTGGACAGCATGCTTCAGTATGCCAATGGGGGCTGTAGTGAGTGTGAATGTGATCATACAACACACACACACACAGGGTGCCAGTACTGACATGCATGGGTGCATTGCTTCATGGGTGTGTAGTGATCAACTGTGCCAGACAGCTATACAAGGCTAGGTGATGGGTATACCTTGGCATCAGCCTACATGACAATGGTCTGCATTGTGGCTCAGGGGTGTAGTTTCTGGATTTGCCCACACAGGTAGGTATTGTATTCACCATCCAGTCACCAGGGTGACTATTGTGTGTGGCCAATGCTGTGCATTGCTTGCCATGTATGTGTTCCTTTGTCCATGCCATGGACGGTGTCTGGGATATGCGCACCTCGCACATGCATGTACAGTGAAATGTGGAACTGTACGTGGGGTGTCTGGCCCATGTTGTGTACACAGATTATCATCAGATGTGCCAGTCCTGACCTCATGTGGTGGGAACTGGTAATGGACAGCAGGTTTACCCTGCACCTACATTGATAGCATGCTATCAGCATTCTCTGGTGTCAGTGGCATCTGTCCATACAGGGCATGTTTTCAGGCATGGTATGTCCTTTGTGGGTCACATTTGATGGCACCACATGTGTTATAGGTGTCCAGTGGGGAACACGGGGAAGGTGCACTGTCAGCATGTACATGCCTATTGGACAGATGGGCAGGGTGCCATGCCCGCTGTAGCTCACTGCAATCACACCATAGTTACTATCAGTGGGCAATATGCAGGGTACTACCAACACAGCAGCTTTTGCCTAGGCAAGTGTGTGTGTGTGTGTGTGTGTGTGTGTGTGTGTGTGTGTGTGTGTGTGTGTGTGTGTGTGTGTGTGTGTGTGTGCATGAGACATGGGTTGAGAGTGTTCACTGGGTAATACTATGGTTGTCTGGCCTTGATGTCACATGTATGAGTATGGATATGCACCCCAGCTTCTCAGCTATTTCACATCTGTTATCCCTGTATGGTGGACATTGTGATACATACTAGGGTCACCATATAAGAAATTTACAAAAAACACTCCACATTGAGCCCAGTTGTTTCACACTCACAACCACCTCCATACAGGATATGAGTTACAAACACACATACACACACACACACACACACACACACACACACACACACACACACACACACACACACACACACACACACACACCTGTCATATCTGGGATTAGAACTCCTACCTAATTAGTCTATTATACTACAGCACTATGCAGTTATAGGACGTGCCACGCTAAAATGCATTGCTCTCTACACAGACATTGAAACACTCACAAAATATCCACAACCAACATGTGGAGGAATAGAACCCCTACCAGAGTTCTATATCACACTACAGCATGAAGCTGTTATAGGATGCACCATGGGGTTTACTGGAGTACTCTTTCCCCAAAGGTGTATTTCACGATGAATGACATCAGCAGGATTGCCAAAGTAGGGCATTTAAATTGTAGTGAGTGTGGCTAGGCTAAAATGTATTGCTCCCTACACAGACATTGAAACACACACAAAACATCCACAACCGACATGTGCAGGAATAGAACCCCTACCAGAATTCTATATCACACTACAGCATGAAGCTGTTATAGGATGCACTACGGGGATTACTGGAATACTGGAATACTCCTTCCCCAAAGGTGTATTTCACAATGAATGACATCAGCAGCCTTGACAAAGTAGGGCATTTGAATTGTAGTGAGTGTGACTAGCCTAAAAAGCATTGCTCTCTACACAAACAGCGACACCCACACACACTCACAGTTGCCATCTCTGGGATTAGAACTCCTACCTAACTAGTTTAGTTCACTACAGCAGTATGCAGGTATAGGATGTGCAATGGAGATTACTGGGCTACAGCTTTCCAAAAGGTGTTTTTCAGTGTATGATATCAGCAGCCTTGACAACGTAGGGCATTTGAACTGTAGTGAGTGTGACTAGCCTAAAAAACATTGCTCTCTACACAGACACACACACACACACACACACACACACACACACACACACACACACACACACACACACACACACAGTTGCCATTTCTGGGATTAGAACTCCTGCCTAACTAGTTTATCACACTACAGCAGTACACAGTTATAGGAAGCATCACAGAGATTACTGACCTACACCTTTCACAAATGTGTATTTCAAAGAGGATGACCTCAGCAAGCTTATCATAGTATGGCTATGGGGAGGGTAGTGTGTGTGCATGGGTCATAACCCATTCATCTAGAGGTTGACACACCACATGCGAGCACATGCAGGGTTATATTCCACCAGGTGCATGTATACAGCTGCTAGATGACTACTTCCTTGTACAGTCATGTTGCACAGCTAGCACTTGCACCACATAGTCTGTCATGCTGACAGATACCAGTGGTTAAGGTCTACAGTGAGTGACATCCAAATCTCATGTGGTTATAGCATTTGGCTGTGTGCTGGGTGGAACAGGCCTCATAATGGATGGCCCCTTGTGGCAGTCACTCTCTTCCACACATCTGTGTATGTCTACTTTTGTCTGATTATAGTGTGTTGCCCTTGGATATATGCCTGTATTCCTATCCAGTGTGTGTGTAAAGCATGAGTGCTGCATAATGAGGAATGTCTGCACTAGCATCTGCAAATGCCAGATATATCTGGTCCACTGCTGTTTACAGAGATGGCCTTCATTTGTTCAAGTGTGTAAGCATGCCCAGTATGCCCTTCTCTATTGAATGTGTGGATCGATTCCAAGTTGTTTGTACTGCTGTGCAGACCTTTGTGTTGTACACCAACAGGTAGCATACTGTTTCTGCAGGGTATCCGTCAATCATTTGGCAATATGGGGACAAACTGTGCAGGGGATAGTGTGCACTGTAGGTGATTGTGTCTGTGCTTCTTCAGCTGCATAGTACTGCTGTTAGCACAGATATTCAGACATGTGTACTGTTATACACAGTGATGTTTTCTGTTCTCATGTACTGTCAGGTGGACATTCTTGCTCACAGTGATGACTTGGAGGACAAGGTTGACTGCAGCTGTGTCCAGTATTGTGGGCAGACACCTACGTATTCATGGTAAGTTATGGTAAGTTATGCCATTCTGTAGGGGGAGCTGCAGACACTTGGTGCTGGGTTTGTGTATTCAGTTCAGCACCTTGGTACAGTGCTGGCAGAGGATCCCATACTTGTCCGCCCATCAACATGGCAGTATGGCCTTATCTTGCTGTGGCAATGCCTCACAGCTATACAGATTTGCACATGTTAGCCAGAGGCAGGGGCCATGGCTCAGAACATATACCCTATTGTGGTGCACAGGTAGGTGTTTAGCCACCCATTTATGTGTTTTCAGCCAGGGATGAGGCAGGCCATTGCATTCTGTCAGTCCTACAGTCCCAGACCACCATAGAGTATATTCCCCTGGAGTGACAGGGTAGATGTGATAGTTGTTCATGCCAATACCTTCTATCAGTCTTGATCAGGTGGTGTGGATGCTGGCAGGGTGCTACCTACAGCTAGGGACACACCTGTATGGGACACCTGCACTGCATGCTGCAGTCTTCCGCTATTGTCATATACAGGTGGGGCTGTACTGTACCCAGTGCCCACAGCAGGGATATTGCAAGAGATGTGCATGTGGGTGGTGTTTGCGTGGCTGGGTGCATGTGTGCTATGGACACTATTTGCATCTGACACACAGATATGCATGGGACATTACAGTTACGCTGGCATGTGCAGGTACATCAGCTGATTCCCAATACATCAGTCCTACCTCCTTTGGGATCTGCAGGTGTTCAGGCAGACATCACCGGTATCCCCTACTATAGGTACTGTTACTGTGATGCATACCTATATGTACAAATCCAAGGGTGCCACCATTTCACAGAGACACAATATATACTGTATGTCTGGGGTACTTTCCTCTGTGTACAGCTTGTATATCTAGCCCAATAGCCATGCCATGTCAGTCTTTTAGATGGTGACACATATTACCACTATACATTTACAATGGCTTACTGCTAGCATGTGTTACACTGGTGGAGATTGTCTTTGGCACTGCAGTTGTGAGGGCTTGTCCCTGTTATCAGCAGTAGTGGGCAATGGCCACCAGGTCTTACCTGAACATGCATACATACTGACCACTCTCACACATTATGAAACACACACCATCCTAACACACACAGATCTGCATATTGTGCAAATGCTACATCCCATCCTGCTACCTTGGCCACCTCTGTCCATCTGTGCTCCACTCATATTATACCTACGTATACATGTTACTACATTTCTACACAGGATTGGGGGCACACCTGAGTGTCACTACATTTGTACACTGGATTGGGGGAAGGGATAGACCTGTCTGTTTCCACATGTCTACATAGACGTGTGGGGGGGGGCACTCCTAACTGTTACTACATTTCTACATAGGATTGTGGAGGGGACACCTGACTGTTTTTACATGTCTACACAGGATTGGGGGGCACACCTGACTGTTACTGCATTTCTACACAGAATTGGGGGGGCACCTGACTGTTTCTGCATGTCTACATGGGAGTTGGGGGCACACCTGACTGTTACTACATTTCTACATAGGGTTGTGGGGGGACACACCTGACTGTTACTACACTTCTACACAGGATTGGGGGGCACACCTGACTGTTACTTCATTTCTACACAGGATTGGGGTGGGCACACCTTACTGTTACTACATTTCTACACAGGATTGGGGTGGCACACCTGACTGTTTCTACATATCTACATAGGATGCGGGGGCATACCTGGCATATGCACACATTTGCTATGACTGCACTGGTATGTCAGATACTCCATTTCATTCTGTATTCTAACCTATCATACTGACTAGAGACATATCAGTGTACTACAGGTCTTAGCTTTGGTTGCCCTACATATTAGTGTCTGACTTCCTACTCTTCAGAACTAACATCCCACTGCCTGACCTGCTGTAGTCTGTATGTGTGGGCCTGGGGTGAAGTTTACCCATAGGCATCATTCAGATGCCATAGCACAGGCTCTGTTTGGGTTTGTCTACACCTGTCCTGCTGGCTGAAACTGTTGTTTGGTATGTGAACCTCCCTGACTGGCATGTGTGAGTCATATGGACACACATGTCACCCAATACATTTCCTGCAGTGGGTTTTGTCACCCTGTGTAGTACTGGCTACTATGGTGACTCCAGTATATGTTACAGATGTCATGGTGCCACTATGGGTGTCTACCATCTGCTGCCATAACATCCAGCCACCCAATTCCCTTGCATGCTCACATCCATACCATAGATACAGGTAATGACACATTCTACTCCATTTGGCAATTGGTAGGTTGATTGCTGTCTATGTCAGATGCATGTAGTAGACTCCCTATACATGGTTGAGTACAGATAGTGTCATGTTTGGCATCCCTTTTACTGTATGTGTGAGTCAGACAGAGGTGTCATTCCCTGGGTCCCTACTGTGTCAGTGCATGTGCTATGCATTGTCTCTTTGACATGGCCTGGGCATACTGGGCATGCCTCCATCTGCCTACTGGGGCAGGTTCAGGTTGTTCCTCCTCTGAGTCACTCTGTGCCTGTGCAGGACTTGGCATTGGTGGGGGGCTGTGTGGCCCTGCCACATGCTGTTCCTACTGCAGCTGTTTCTGCAAGATCATATTGTGCAGCATGGCACATACCATAACAATTTGGGTACATGTAACTGGTGAGTACTGCAAGGCTCCACTGGATGTGTCCCGACACCGGAACCATGACTTGAGCATCCCAAATACATGCTCTATTATAAGTCTGGCCTGTGTGTGTGCGTCATTATGGCATTCTTGTTCAGGTGTGTGCATTTCTGATGGGTGTCAGCCATGGCTCCAGTGTGTAACCAGCATCCCCCACTAGGTGACCATAGGGGATGTCCCCAATTGCAAATCTCTGGTACAGCTGCATCAGATGCCAAATGTGGGAATTGTGATAGCTTTCAGAGCAGCTAGCACACACTTTCATTATAATGCCCTGGGCATCGCACACAACCTGGCAGTTGATGGAGGCGAGGCCCCTGCAGTTGATGTAAACCCTACCCTGATCACCAGGTGGTGCTTTGATGCATATGTGCATGCAGTGTATAGCACCCACTACCTCAGGGTATTCTGCTATTTGGTGGAAGAGACACATATTGCTGGCCAACACCTCACGGATGTTAAGGAAATATATGTGCTCACTGGCATGTGCTGACATGGCATCCAGGAACTGGTGGAATACTCTGGATACTGATGCCTGTGAGATCCCCATGATATCCCCAGTTGAGCTTTGGAAGGTACCTGTGGCTAGTATCCTAGGCCTACATATACTTTGGCATCCACTGGGATGGGTTCCCCTCATTCAGTTCGGTGTGTCAGGCATGGCCAGCACAGCTCAACAATTTGCTGTAGGAGGTCCATGTCCATGTGCTCCACTATCTACAGCTCATATAGCCCCTGGTAGGTTACCCTGGGTCATTACACTCTTCTCCATCTCCTCACTGTGGGTTGATCAGCAGCATTCACATCCTCACCACCCTCAGCCTCTTGCACATGTTGTTCTATGTTGCCTGCTGCAGCCCCTCTCATTTTGTAGTTTTGTTTATTAAAAGTTCCCCACTTGTATATGGTGTAGCGTATGGGAAAAAACAGAGGGGAAGTCTTTGCATAGTTTATAGTAGTGTTGTGGGCTGGGCTGACCTGCTGCCTGTGTAATTGGCTGATTCTGATACATTTCACCTGCCAACTATGCTAGTTCTCCTTGAGTACCTTCCTACTGCTGTTTTCCCTTCTCATTGCCTTCAAGTTTAAGCCCAGGGGTGAGCTGCACAAACAGAGTGCTCAAATGTGCGCAGTGCTGCTATTTCCTGCTTTAACTTTTTTTTTCTTACTTTAAAACCTGGTGCGCAGTGCGCACACCCGCTTAGGCAATGTAAAGAGTGCTAGGCAGATTCAGACACACCCCCTTGAGCAAACCCGTGCCACAGGGCTCCAGTCCACTTACAGTATGCCTGACACACACCCCATGATGTCAGCTAACTCCTAGGCTTACACTAAGCTATTCCTACTCTTACACTGTTGGGACTGACTAGCATGCTGGGGAAAACTGGGATTCACTATGGTTCCCCTCATTTGCATAGGATTGCCTGCTAATGCATAGTTACATGTCTCACACTGAGCGACCCCTCTTAGCAACCACTACTCCCTGGCTATGTTGCCTTCTGCCTGCCATTGACTTTCATGACAGAATAGTGATTTTAGTTAGAATGGTTATTTTAGGTTTATTTTATTATTTTCCCCCCGATCCCGTTTGCGTGCCGCTGCCCTACACTTAAACAGCTGAGTTCGGTTAAAAAATAAATAAAAGTTGATTTTTGAATTGTTTAGGCTGTTTGCAATGCCAGTGGCTTTATACTTGGCCATTGACATGCTTTCTGACTGATATGCAGCCTTTATTTGGAGCTGTCACAGTTCCGTTTTGGATTTTGCAGAAATGTACTCGGTTACTAACCGAGTACATTCCTGCAGATTGCACTAGTCCTGCACAGCCGGTTTCAAGCTTCCTGGATCACAAATTCACCTCATTTGCATGAGTTTCTCCTGCAAATGGGGTGATTTGCATACAGGGGTTTAGTCCGTACAGTACTAGTGCAGGAGTGCTCGTGCACGCCCCTGCAGGCTGTTCCTGGATTGCATGGCAAACATATTGCCTGCTAGAGCTCCTGGACTAATCCTGCACACCATGCAAGACATGCAGAATCTGGGGGATAAAGTAAATCAAATAAAGAAAGTAAGATTGCACTACAAAGGGGAAAAAGGCAAATCCCCAGACCCAGCTGTGCCATGGTCTCGCACACAAAATAGCCATCATGCTGGAAAACAAAGTAAAAAGGAATGTTTGCACTTTTGAGCATTTGTTTTTACTGATTGCAACCATATATATATGTGTGTGTGTGTGTGTGTGTGTGTGTGTGTGTGTGTGTGTGTGTGTGTGTGTGTGTGTGTGTGTGTGTGTGTGTGTGTGTGTGTGTGTGTGTGTTTATAGATATATAAATATATATATATATATATATATATATATATATATATATATATATATGGGTTACCTTCATTTGCCTGAAAGCTCATTTGACTGACAAACATTTCATTTGGACCAAATGACTGACACTTAATTTCACTGACACTTCATTTGACTGATAGTTCATTTGACTGACAATTAGTACCGGCAGTGTCTAGAGCACTGTAAGGCAAGTAAAAGGAATATGTCCTGTTCCCCACTGTAGTGCGACCCTGGAGTTAGTATATATAGTTAGAGGGGTTGTGGGGGGGTGCAGCCCCCCCAACTTACTTTTGTTTTACTAAACTATATAAAACCAAAAGCAAACATGAAACTAAGTGGCAGGCTACGTCCCCCACACCCCCCAACTATATATACTAACTCCAGGGTCGCACTATAGTGGGGAAAAGGACATATTCCTTTTACTTGCCTTACAGTGCTCTAGACACTGCCAGTACTAATTGTCAGTCAAATGAACTGTCAGTGAAATGAAGTGTCAGTGATGTGAAGTTTCAATCATTTGGTCTCAGTCAAATGAGTGTCAGTCAAATGAGATTTCAGTCAAATTAAGGTAACCCATGACTCCAGTACAAGCAAGTGAAGGAAAAGATAAACTCCCACATAAAAGGAAAATATAAAACAATACATAAACATAATTCCTCTCGTGCATCTGCAATGGGGCTGAAAGCCAAAATGAATATAAAAACAAAGAAACAAGCAACAAAAAAAGTCCCTGACCCTTCCTCCTAATCTATAATCTTTAACTAATTAAAAAAGCACAAAGTCAAAAAAATTATCAGAACTATGCCACACATGAAAAAAATAACAAAAATAACATCTGCTATCTTAAGCTAGAATAATCGCAAATGCCTATGCCATAACACAGCCATAAAAATTCCTAAGAACTCACTAGTACGTATTCAACACATAGGACATAGAACTGAACATAGAAATCAATTTGAATCAATGAAACACTAACAATTCTAAAAAGAACTAATCAAAATAATGTTGTTGTTTGTCTTTTGGCTTTTCTTGGTTAGGGGTTTCCACAGCGGAACTCCGGTCTGCTAATGATTGGCAGTTGTTTTTTATGGTGTCGAGTTGCCAGCCCAATACCCAACCTTCAACGAAGGCATGCCCATTCAATGCATGTCTTTTGAATACCCACTCGACCGCGGGGAGAACATGCAGACTCCACACAGAAGGCACTCCCAACCTAAGCCGAGAATCGAACGGGAGAACCTCTTGCTGTGAGGCAACAACGCTACCGCTGCACCACCGCGAAAGTACTCAAAATAATACAATGCATAAATAAATAGATAAATAAAAATAAACAAAATGCATGCAAGTCTAGTATTAGATATATAAAATACATTATTTTTCAAGAGAAGAAAGTAAGTGTTGTGGTGTGTGGCTTGTGATGTGTGGCTTTTGACTTCATTACTCATTATTAACATTACCAGCAGCTCATGAGTAAATATTCTTAGCATCCAATGCAAACTGGCACGCTCTAGAACAACCAAAGGAACATGCTTTCTAGACACAGCCTGGGTGTATAAAATCCACAGAGCAAAACTAAAACAGAACACATTCTCTATTAGAAAATAATAATAATAAAAAAACAATAAAACATATGTTTTTTCATCTCATAATCTTCAAAGATTTTATGAGACACTGTATTGGTAATCTAAACTGCAACAATGATGTACATACACCAGGTACCATGGACTGAAACTGTAAATTTCAAAGAAGCCAAAAGCTAAGAAAAAAAACACACTTAGAATGCATCAATAAAAAGATAAGATATCTTTGAAAAATAATCTGCTAGAATCAAAGAATTGTTAGTAACAGCCTGCATGTAATTGCTGGAACCTGTGTTCTGAGATACTGTCTTCCAGACTATCTGCAAATATATAGAGCTGAGTGTATTTTTTTTTTATATAGTTTGTGAATTGTTGCTTAGAGCTCTGTTGAAACTGTTGTCTCCCTGTTCTGAGAGACTGATCTGCAAATATACAGCGCTGGGTATATTTTTTTGGTTTTAGAGTTTGTACTTTTAGTTGTTGCTTAGATCTCTGTTGAAACTGTCATTTGGTATAACTGTTTTTTACAGCTAGTGTGTTATCTAACTCAAGGATCACTTAATTTGACCTGTTAGTAACAGCCTTCATTTAATTGCTGGAACCTGTGTTCTGAGAGACTGCCTTCCAAACTATCTTCAAATATACAGAGCTGAGTATATATTTTTTTGGTTATAGAGTTTGTTAATTGTCCCTTAGATCTCTGTTGAAACTGTGTTCTCCCTGTTCTGAGAGACTGATCTGCAAATATACAGAGCTGAGTATATATTTTTTGGTTTTAGAGTTTGTACTGTTAGTTATTGCTTAGATCTCTGTTGAAACTGTTTTGTCCCATTCACCCTCCCTATTTTTGGTTTGTAGTTTAAATTTGGTGGCTTTTGTAGTTGCCCGCCCCACTGTAGATTTGATATGGGACACTCCTCCAGTCCCATCTCTTTACCACATTCTACCTAATAAACTCTTTCTGCACTTGCTTTTAGTCCTTTTTAATTTAATTGCATTTTTAAACTGTGTTTGGTCTAATATTGCTACATACTCAAGTGTGCTAGCTTGCACTGCATGTGAATTGTTTTTACTACTGTTTTTGCTACTTTTATGTAAAAAAAAAAAAAAACTGTAAGCCTGTTTCCTACCTTTCCTGTAACTAGTGTTCCAGATACAGATTTGCTGTATCCAGAACTGTGTGTAAGCTTCTGAGCCCCCCAAGCCTTTCTATGTTGGAGGGAAGCCTTCTAGCTTATCAGTGAGAGTGGTAAGCACTAGGTAACCTGTCTACCACATAAGGAGTGGTTCTGGCCCAAAAATTGTAGTTATTAGCCGTTTGGGCAATCTCTTCCATCTCTCTCAACTTTCTGATTTGAAAGCCTGCATTTACACTTGTTTCTGTCCTGTAACTCTTCTAGTGCAGATACAGATTCTTAGTTTTAGCACTTAAATTTGCTTATTCATGCTCAGCACTTATTCAGAACTTGTAAGCACTAAATAAGATACTAATTACTATAGCACTCAATCTTCCTCATTACCTAGAGGAAAACAGTTTTTGTACTTACTTTTCTCACTTGCTTAGAGAAAAACAGCTCTTGTACTTAGTTTCCTCACTTATCTAGAGGAAAATAGTTTTTTATTCAGGCATGTCCAAGGGTCAGCTCCCAGTGTTCTTTAGTGTCTATCTGATGAATCTGGGCATCTTGAAGCAATGTAGAAATTGCCTCATGTACAGACAACCCTCTCCTACTACCACTCAACACTACAACCTGTGAGAGATGCACTTATCTAGCCAAACTGGAGGTAAAGCTCTCTCCAACCAAGACTGAACTTGACAGTCATGAGGAGAAGGTAAACATTTGCACCACACCACACTCATTACATAGTCTCACTAAATCTACACCACCAAAATCCACACATTGTAACACAAAAACATTTGTGGAGGCTCACAATAATAATCTGTCTAAGCAACAGACACCTCCAAAGCAGAAATGCAAGCAACCTCCATCCCCCAACACAACCCAAATGACACATAGCCCACAGACTCAGTATGCCACTCAACCACAGCCAGTAAGGCAAAACAACGTACCCAACACACTAGTCATAGGTCTATAGTCAAGCACACTGATGTCCCACTCACCAGGCTAAACAAAGAGAAGGTTACTGTCAGCTGCCTGTCAGGTGCCAGGATCCACCACATAACCCACACATTCAGGTCACTCCACAGCAAGTACAAATATGATTCTGTCATTGTCCATGATAGTGTGAATGACCTGAGACGTACCTCCCTGGACTACATGAAAAGAGACATGGAAGAGGTCTCCGATCTTGTAGCTCAGGCAGGTATGACCCTAGCCCTGAGTAGCATTCTGCCATCACCCTGAATGATAACACAGAACAAGGATGAAATGATTGACTTCAACAATTGGCTAAGTATCTGGTGTCATTCTAAGGGGATCCAGTATCTGTCTGCTTGGGATGACATGGTCGACAGACCACAATGCTTTGCCACAGATGGCCTGCACCTGTCACCCCTGAGATTCTGGATACTGGCTAAGGCTCTTGCTGCCCCTATAGTGCCTTTTTTAGGCAAGGTTCAAATAACAAATTCACCACGTAACAGGAACAGGCAAGAAAAAACTGAGGGTAATGCTACTCAATGCTAGAAGTCTAAATCTCAAAATGCATTCACTCGAGGCACTCCTTAAAATAGAGAACAGCGATATCTGTGCAGTGACTGAGACCTGGTTCAAGGTTCCAGAGAGCACCCCCTGCACTACCAGGCTATAACTCATGCCACATTTTTCGGCCATGTAACCTGGACCGAAACACCAAAGGTGGAGGTGTGTCTATATTCATTAAGGATATCTACACCTCCTGGCTAGTTGCTCAGCATAATGCATCCGAGGTTATCCAAGTGCAACTAACTCTGGGCAAAACTGCAATCCAAATTGTAGCTTGCTACAGATCCCCCACCATGCCCCAGTTTTCCCACTCCTCTTTTCTTGAAGTACTGGAAAATATTAGGGTTCAACCAAACACCCTAATAATGGGCGACTTCAACTACCCCACCATTAACTAGGAAAACTACTCGTGTACCAACTCCTTAGCTCAACGCTTTCTGGAATTCATAAACTCCAATGCCCTGGATCAACTTATCCACACCCCCACCAGGGGCAACAACATCCTAGACCTTGTCATTACCAACATGAGTGACCGGTGTTCCACACCTCAAGTCAACAGCTCGTTAGTCCGATCCGACCATAAGCTAATCACCCTTTATATCCACATCCTGCCTCCACCCCCCATTAAGGAAACCATGGTAAAAATTTCTCCAAAGCCGACTTCATGCTTCTTAAGACAGAAGTGGTGAACTTCATGACACCCATGCAGATGGACAATACAGTTACAACTGCTGAATCCTACACAAATGCACTCTATAAACACTTACACAAGTGCATGGATTGTGCTATCCCAAACAGAACCAAGATGCTATCCTCCAAAAAAAGGAAGCCAATCTGGTGGTCCCTTGCCATAAACAAACTGTACCACAGAAGGAAGAAACTGTTGCAAAAGAGAGTAAAATCTCATGAGTGGAGGAGCTCCCTGGTCAGCCTCAGTAAAAAGCTGAGATCCCTTATAAGATCCTTCAAAGCTAGCTATGAAAACAAAATCGCCACTAATTCTAAGGGCAACCACAAAGAATTCTATAGCTATGTCAAGAATCTCAATGGCAACACCCAGATCTGCTCTGAGTTACAGCACAAAGGCATGAAAATTACAGAACCAACTGATATTGCCAACATTCTGGCAGATAGGTTCAGTGCTAACTTTACCCCCCCTCAACCACTAAAGGGCCCATATCTATACAGGAAGAATGCAGAGTCCCTGTAATCACAACTATGCAGGTAAAAGCTGCACTCTCTAAAGCCAAAAACACAGCATCCATGGGACCGGACAACATCGCAGGCTGCATTTTACACGAACATGAAAACGAACTGGCTCGCTACTTAAGCACCATGTTCAATAATAACCTCGCATCAAGCTTTGTGCCCACTGAAGGGCGCACAGCAACAGTTATCCCACTCCACAAAGGGGGAGCCACCACTGATCCCGGGAACTATCGACCTATTAGCCTGACGAGCCTGGTCTGCAAGGCCATGGAACATATCATCATGGAACTCATAAACAAAGACATTGGTAACCTCCAAACTCTGGATCCCACCCAGTATGGGTTTGTGAAAGGCAAATCATGCCTCCTGAACCTGATCAACTTCTTTGAAGCAGTCACCAAAGCCATAGATGAGGGTAAGGTGGTTCACCCAGCCTATCTTGACCTCGCCAAGGCTTTCGACACCATCCCCCATTCTGGAATTATAGCTAAACTCACTAAACTAGGTATAAATCCCTACATCACAAGATGGGTTGTCAACTGGCTCACTGACAGAACCCACACTGTAAAAGTTGCAAACTCCAAATCTGACCTCAAAGAAGTGAGAAGTGGAGTACCACAGGGTTCCATCCTTGGACCTCTCCTGTTTGGTATTTACTTCTCTAAAGTACAAGCTAACAAAGAAGGCCTCTGGCTAATGAAGTTCACAGATGACTGCAAAGTCCTCAAATGATGTGGACATCCTACATAAGGGCCTCACTGAGACAGATGCCTGGTGTCAGAGCCATGGCCTCAAGCTCAATGCCAAAAAGTGCAGTGTCATCCCCTTTGGTAAAAACTCTGTACCCATGAACTACCACATAGGCAGCAATCTACTTAACACCGAATGTGAGATAAGAGACCTTGGGACCCAGGTGGACAGTAGTCTTTCCTTTCCTTTGATAGTCACATCGCCAAAGTAGTCAGGAAGTCCTTCTACGTGGCACACCTCATCATAAAAGGGTTCTCATCCAGGAAAAAGGAGGTAATTGTTCCCCTCTACTCGACACTCATTAGACCCATTATAGACCCGTTATAGAGTATTCCCTTTTGGAATGTACCTCACAAGACATCTGTAGCAGCTGGAAAGGCCACAGAAGTACCTCACAAAGAGGATTACTGGCCTCAAACAAATGCCCTACTCTGACCACCTCAAAAAGCTCCAGCTTTACTCCGTAGCATATCGCCTACTCTGAGGTAATCTCTGCCTAACATATAAAGCTATGTCAAACCCAGAGCTGTTGGACATGCTACATCTAAAGAAATCCCAATCCCTCCGAGCTACATGCTCTAGGGACCTAAACCTTGTCACCACAATAAACAGGACATGCTGGAGGGACAGATTCCTGTCTCAGAGACTTCCCATACTCTGGAACAGGCTACCCATCTATGTCAAGCAAAGTTCTTCATTAGCACTCTTCAAGAAAAATTTTGATGAGTGGATGGGAAATAGTAAATACACCCCAGAGATCACTTCTGTGTCTCTGCTCGACAGTGGCACAGGAAAATAACTTTCTTGGGTGGTGTAAGCCAGGAAACCTTGTTGGCTAGGCGTACGTAGGCCCTTGGGCCAATAGCCTAGTACCTACCTATGAACCTATAATAGCATGACTTAATATTTCATTATTTGTTGCCAAAAACTATCATCAGGATTTCAAAAGAGTTGCTCTCAGTATGTCTGCCATAATTCCATAAATCTTGCTTTCAGTGTAAGTAACTTACTTCTGTGTAAGGCCTATTTGGGGCCATTTTTTAAAACATCTGCTCTCAGCCTGCTCTCAGTGTAAGTGACTTACATCAAGAAAAGGCCTTCTTATAAACAGGCTTACACCAGTAGCCAGATTCCTCAGTGCAAGTGGTCACTAACACTGAGAGCAAGTCTTTTGCAGTCATGCCCTATGTTTTATACCCATTTACTGCCCAAGTAACAACTTACAAATTACCTGTAATACCTTTTTTAGTGATGCTAATTTAATTTATAGTAATTATTAGTCATTTTTATACCTCTAAAGCTTGTATACTAGCTGTATCAGTCAAGATTATTTATGGTTTCCTGATGGAAATGTAAGACTGATCAATTATTTAAATGCAATCCTAACAAAAAAAAAAAAGAAATTTTTTTATCAAAATATCATTATTTCGAACAAGAAAAGTACAACCTTACTTTCGCGAAAGTGCACTTCAACAAAAGTGCACTTTCGTGAATTCTGATTCAGCGAGCCGGCAATAAAAATAAAACAGAGCACTACAGTGGGGATAAGGGACTGTACCTATTTCCCCACTGTAGTGCGATCTCGAGTTAGTATATATAATGTAGCTGGGGTGTGGGGTTGAAGAAGGGCTTGCCCCCCCTGCAAAACGGAGTTTAAAGTGTTGTTTTTTTATTTTTATTGCCGGTTCGCTGAACCGGAGGAATTCACAAAAGTGCACTTTCATTGAAGTGCCCCTTCGCGAAAGTAAGGTCATACTTTTCTTGTTTGAAATAATGATATTTCAATAAAAAAAAAAGTAGACATATATATATATATATATATATATATATATAAGATCACAATACCCTGAAGAAAGGTGAACTGCTCTTAATCATCCTAGTCACACCATCCTATTGCTGACATTCTGAATGTGTAAAACCTGAAACAAAAATATATGGTCATCCCCCTTATTCAATGTATAGTCAATACTACTGAAAATATGGAAGTAAAATGGATTTTACGTTTAGGAGCACACAGAGGTTTGGGTTTGAATGATAGTGTTCCACTGAAGCCAGTGCTAAAATCTAGAAGGTTAAAATAAAATAAAAAAAAATAATACTATTTTAACAAGAGAAGACTACATAAACACATGCAGGTCTTTGGGTCAATATGACAGTATTTCATGAACTGCTTTTACCATAGATATCACTAAAGACAAGTATTTGTTGAGATGTATGTATTAAAGCATATGTATTTACTAGGTGGACAACATGTGCATTTATTAGACAGAATATATGTATTAAGTTGTTGAGTGTGTACTGCTTATACTTTTATATATATTTTTATGTTTATACCCATGCACATATGTAGTTACTAAATAAGGAACATGAGTACATGTATTTATTCATTGACTTTTTATGTATTTTATTTATATTTATCCACATGTTCTTGTCTTTACATTTTGTGCATGTGTTTTTTAAACAGAGTTTTTTGACTTCAGCAGTAACCATAGTAATTAATTGATTTCTGAGTGCTGGATTAACTTTGAGTGGTAGGATTGGTTGTTTTAGTAATGATTTAAAGTATTTAAGTGCTGTTGCTGTTTAAATGAACTGTCTGATGAAGCAATGGTTACCATTGTGAAAGTGGTCACCATTTTGTATTAAAAAAGAAGATTTTACTTTGTTGTGGTTCAGCTTCTTTATTCCAGCTACCTTCCTACTGGGCACCTGTGTTTCAACATAAAAAACAAAGAGTTAACAACTAGAAGTAACTCAACTCCCTTCCATGGAACTTAAGGTTCCAAATCTGAATAAAAGTCACATTCAATCTACCTTTCCATTTCTCTTTTACTCTTTTACACCAATTTGCTTTAAGTATGTAGACCACCACCCTTATTTTAAATAAAAATGAAGGCTTTATATAGGTTATTTATAAGTATCCATTGTTGGCTACAGCTTAGCAAATGTATCAAATGACAGTAATTACAAATGGGTGTAATACCATCTCACAATTGGTAACTGTATCAACTTGCCCATATGTGCACTTTATATTCCTACTAAATACCAACCAGCACTAATGAGAAGACTCCCTCTAAGGAATCAAAATTACACCTTAAGAGGCAAGAAAGAAAAGAGGATAGTAGTTGGATCATTGTTTAAATGAGCCTTTTTTAGACTTTGTCCTGCCAGTTGTATCCATCTACCAAATGAAGTCAAAAATAATCTATTCAACAGTTTAAATCAGCATTAAGAAAACACTTTACAGTGTTAATATACATCATCAGCTGTATTTCACATCATATAAGATAATCTGAGGGATTCAATAAACCCCATACAATAATTTTCCACCATGATGCACACACAGTAGCAGCAAGTTTTAGATTCAGTAAGCATCATGTAGAGGCACATATTCCCTGCACAAACAAGCCACACACCGTGGCATGTCAATTACAACATAAGCAGACAAATTGAATGCTAATCAACCAATCCAACTTAGAGGATCTATTCTACAAGCTATAAATCAACTGTGTAAACTCCATGCTAGTTTTTCCTAAAAAATTCCAAAACATTTGGAATACAGCCACAGAAAGGAGTCTACACAGACAGAATGTTAGGGGCTGCTGCTGCTTTAATTCATTTGTATGTGCTACAGGCTGAAGCCAATGATGCTGCTGCTAATAGTTCTAGGCCAAGAAGGAGAAGTGTTTTCAAGCCCCATTTAACTTTTCACAATTTACATGATGTGGAAATTGTACAGTGCTACAGGGTAGATAGGGGCACACTACAGGAACTCTGTGACCTGTGCTATCCTCAACTCAGAGCCAGAGCCATCTAAGGGGAACCCATCCCAGTGGAGACAAAGGTATATGTAGCACTTAGAATCTTAGCTAAAGGTACATTTCAGAGACCAACAGGGGACATGCTGATGTGTCACAGGCATCAGCATCCAGGATCCTCCACCAATTCCTGAATGCTATGCTCCAAAATGCCAGTGACAACATATATTCTCCCCGTAGTTCTGAGGAGAAGGCTAGACATATGCAGGAGTTGTACCGTTTAGCATACTACTCCACTGGGTGCCATAATTTGCATACATATAGAACTTAAGGCACCATCCGGGGAACATGGTAGGCTCTACATAAGCAGAAAGGGCTACCACTCTATCAACTACCAAGTCATGTGCAATACCAAAGGAATCATCTTGAACGAGTGTGTTGGCAACCCTGGCAGTTACTATAACCCATGTATCTGGCATATCTCCCAACTGTACCAGATGTTTGCTAGGTGGGATATCCCACAGGGTCTTTTACTGGGGGATGCAGGCTATGCACTGGAACTGTGGCTGATGACACCCATCAAAAATGCACAGACACCCATGGAAGAACCCCATAATGAGGCACACGCTCAAACCAGAAATATCATAGAGTGTGTTTGGGCTGCTAAAGTCATGGTTCCAGTACATAGATAGAATCCATGGACATGTACAAAAATATTCACAGTATGTGCTATGCTGCACAACATCATCCCAAGGAAACAGTTTCAGTAGGATCAGCAAGGGAAAGGGGCACACACCCTACTACCAATGCCAAGGTCACCACAGCCACAGGCAGATGAGGAGTCAGAGAGGGAACCATCAGCTGCTGTGGGTGTAGGCAGACTTAGGAGTGCTCAGTATGCCCTTTCATTGCTAAGAAACAACATAGACCACACCCACTCACCACCTAGGGGCCTAAAACCTTCCTCCTACATACATACGTATAGTAACATTGATGCCAGGCAACTCACATACTCCTTTACCTTCCCATGTATCGATTGTGCACTGCTTACATCAGACCTGAACTACAACCATGTCAACTGCTGCATTTACAAGGTAAGTCTAAAACCTGGAGTGTATTATGTAATAATATGAGTGAGTAACATATCCTTGTATTTCACTAATTGGTACTGTAAGCAAGTAAAAGGTGGGAGATTGGTACAGAAATGATCTTAACATGTGACAACAGAGACTTATGTGACTTTTATGTGTTCATTATTAAGCAGTAGGCCTCAGGCATCAGAGATTCACACAGTCATACCCCTCAAAAGGAGTGATGGTCTCTTCATGGCCCAGTTTAGCACCACACATTTGTAATGGAAAATTATTAAAGAGAGAAGTTAGAAAGCAATGATACACATTGCAGTTTCTGACTTCACAACCCTCACAAGATCATTCACAATAAATTTGGGAAATGTTGATGTTATCTGTTGTGTAACTTTCAAAGGCCAATATAAGTCAAAGGTAAAATTACCATTTTAATACCACAAATGCAGATACACTAAACACTTTAAACCAGCTATGTACCCTGAGCATCAGACATAAAGCTTATGTATCCCTGAATTCAAAAGATAGAAAACAGGGATATGGCACAGTTATCATCACTTGCAAAGGGTGTTGTGTGTGGTGGTGGGGGTGGCAGGAGGCCTAGGTTGACACAAAAGGTCAGTGATTGTGTGTAAGAAAAAGAAAAAGGCAGACATTTGGATAAACCAACAAATGGCCAATGAAACAAAATGAGTTTTAAGCTGCATGGCTGAACAATGTAACTCTTGTATGTGTGTCTGTAGGAGCCATCCATGTGAAATTAATTTGTGAGTGTCTGGATGAATACAGCCAAGGTCTATGCTGGCTCAATGTTCTGGTATGTTGGACAGGTGGGAGGTGTGCATGGTAGCGGTGGCAGCTCATCGTTGTCATCTTTGACCATGAGAACTGGATCTACCAGGAGTTGAACTGGCATGTCCACACCCAGTCAGATGTAGTGCTGCTACCTGAATGTGACTGATATCTGCTGGATGAGCTCCCTTCACAAGAATGCCCAGGACCACAACCCCATGGCCTACTGCATCTAGGTGTGGACAACACACTCACTGATGTAGCAGTGGAAGTACTGCCACTATGGGACCGTGATTGGGCATGGCCACTTTGGCTAACAGCAGATGATGTGACTGACCTACAGACACAAGGATGCCATTCCCCTCCTAGCAGATGTTCCAACACAGACAACATTTATACCATGATAGACACCCCTTGTTCCATCACAGAAACCCTTCATTCCAACGTGTCATTCATCCAATCCTTTGACTCAGCAACATGATGGAGACACTTATGCATGCCAGGCTGTGCAACATCTACAACCCTGAGCATTTGTCTGGAGCACCTATGGGACATGTGTGTGCCTCCATGATGGCCCTAAACATATGTTGAGTGGCACAGGAAGAGACACCTGCACCAGGTGGAGGAGGGACAGCAGGCCCCCTCTGAGCACCCTATCAACCCTGCTGTGTGGCACCTCTCACATATTTTTGCTATGGCCAGAGCCAACAGGCACTGAAGCAGCTGTAGTCATACTTCCCTGATCAATGGCCTCACCCTCCACCTGTCCAATATCTGAGGTGTCACTGAAATGGGTAGATATAAACCTACTGGCTGTGTCAGATGGAATTGAAGGGGATGACTGTATGTGAACCTCAGTGTCAGATTCAACCTCTGCACCCCCGACTGTGCATCTGTTTAGCCACCATTATCATCAATCATTAGAGTCTGCTGATATACTGACATCAGGTGGCAGAGGTCCCACAAGTCTACTGTCATAATCACATGTGATGAAAAGCAATAAACACAGGAAAATGTTAATACTTACACTACTATAGTTCAATATATGGTAACAAGCTAACAGTTCTGTCACTATTAAAGGCAATACAGCAATACAAACACAACAGGCCTGACATCAACATCACACACTAAAATATTTCTTTAAATTGCACAACAGTGCTGCCATAAAAATATTTTACTTACCCTCTGCAGGAAATATTCCTCTCTGCAAGCCAGGTGGTCCAGGAAGACGTTAAGCAAAAGGTAAGGTCAATATCATCATGTAACAGTAATACAGTGGGTAATGGTTTTATCCCTTTATATGTCCATTAGCAATACTTTCTACAAGAATGTGGCTGACAACCCCAACATAAGCTAACAACTGTAACAATCTTAAATTCCCCCTCCCAAACAAAATTCATGTGACACAAAAGTAATGTATTGATTTCAATTGTTTTACTATACAACACTATTTAACTGTTGAGATAACAAAGCCTGCCTGGAAGCTCCTCCTGGGATGTGCTTGCTGTCTCTGTAACTGTTGTTCCGACAATTAAGACATGCTGTAATGCACTCTCCTGTGAGCTGTCTGGATCTTTGATATTGGCCAGGAACTCTTCATTGGGTGTTAGTCGTGGTTCCCTAGCAGGCCCTCCCCCCAGTAACCATCTGGTCACGATTCACTGCAGCTGCTGTCCTCCATGCAGATGTGATCATGTCGGTGGCCCTTTGGTGCACGTGCTCGTATGTCCTGCTGTGGCCACCCATTAGCATTCACATTATCAACCATCTGGTGTCAAATTTGTATCCTGCATGCCATATCTCCCTGTCCCTTCTCCAGCAGAAAAGCACCATGTTGCCTAAAGGCATCCACTATCACCTGGTTCTCAGCATCAGTGAAGAGGGTTTCTGAGGATTGACATGCCTGGGTGACATACTCCTAGGTGTCCTAAAAGACAGAAGAAGGATAATACACATAAGTATCACATAACTACAAAATAACTGTTTCCAGATAAAACAGAAAAGGTAGTCAGTCAGTATTACCCACTGGAGAAACATAAACAGTCTCAAGATGTGAAATACAAACAACAGGCTGGATGCACAACAAGGAGAGTAACAACAGCAACATATCCATGCTTGTGCCATAACAGTAACTCACCTTTGCTCCCCTGACAAAAGATGTCTATTCTTCTTTGTGCCATAACAATAACTCACCTTTCCTCCCCCAAGTGAATAGTCTATCTTTGTTTGTGTCAAAACAGTAACTCAGCTTTGCTTCCCCCACAAAAGAACATGAAAATGACACATTTTGCTAACAAACCATCTTTGAAATGCTCAAAGTGCTATCAAAGGAACAGTCCTGAAACATTTGTATATATTTATCTCAGAGCATTCCATTTTCATGTATTGGCAATCATGTATACCTGTGAAATGTAGTAAAAATTCAGAAATAGGCAACTAATCACAACGCCACTCTGCAAATCTGGCTGAATGATTCAAAAGACAATAAAGACTCCCTTTAAAATAAAAAAAGCAGTTTAATTTTTACTTAGAATTTGGAATTAACACTTTCATCCTGTTTAACAGGACTTCTTCAGATTCAGTTAAAACAAAATGGCCAACTTCCTTTTAGAGTTTCTAGAACCAGGAAATGACATCATACTTCTCTAAAATTACTTCCTGTGGCAAAGAACAAAATCAAAGATAAAAAAACAATTTACAACAATGAAAGCTTCCCTTACAAAAAATCATAAGATACCTGAAGTGGAATATTACAAAAAAATATAAAATAAACATGAAAATGAATTATAAGAAATCACTTTCAAAAGAAACACGTTATAGCCTAGCCTCTAATACTAGCTTTAGTGCAATAAAATCATTAAGTCCTGGGGGTGTTGCAAGCATTTAATTTTAACTGCCAAAAAACTTCTTTTTCTTCTAATAATAACTTACAATTGCCACCCCTCAGGTTAATGTGTACCCTTTCCAAAATGGCAAATATGAATGTATTACAGGTGTTGTTACTTTCCATGTGCCTGTACAAATCATTCTTCATGTTTTGTTTCCTAATTTCACAGTAGTGCTCATAAATTCTGTTATTAGGAACTTGTCTGTTTTCCCGGCATAAAATGCTGGACAGGTAGAGCACATGGCCAAATAAACTACACCCTTTGTACTACAGTTCCCATACTGAAAGATGACCTTAGTCTGATTTGTATTTTCTAGCTGATTTCTCCTTTGAGATATATGTATTCACACTGATTACAGCAGCCACACTTCTTAGTCCCCTTGTCTACTGCATACTTTCCTTTATTCTTACTGTCCTCTAAGTTAGACTTAATATTCCTACCGGTTTTATATACAAAGGTTCGGCTATTTCCGAGGAATTTATAAAGTTTGGTGTCACTCCTTAGTATATTCCAGTTCTTTGTTATCACATCTTTTACCATAGGAGAATAAGAGCAATATTTCAAAACCATAGCTCTACTAAAATTATTTTCAGATGTATTTTTGTGTACAGGGGTAAAATCCATTCCCAATAAGGGTTTGTACAAAGTTCCCCACTTAGAAAAAGTGTAGTCAATGATCTCTCTAATAAGTTTCTGGGGGTACCCCCTTTACAAAAACATATTACCCACTGTACCTAATTCTTTAACCACTTCGGTATAATCAGATGTCATTCTTGCTGCCCTAATACATTGTCCTTTAAGTATGCTTTTTTTCTGTGAATAGGGATGACAGCTATTAAATTCCAAGTAAGAATTACTAAAGGTGGGTTTACAGTGGATGTTGGATTTGAAACCTCTATCAGTGTGTGAAATGTAACAAACTAAGTAAGCTAAATCTTCCAAATCATAAGTATGACTGAACTTAAAATAGGAACATATGTTGTTAAGGTATATAACAAACTTCTCTATATCCTCAGTTTCTTCTTCCCATAAAATAAAAACATCATCAAGGAAATATACATACAGTTTGAGATTCATTTTGTAGGTACTGTTGAATACATTGGTGTTACCATTCAGTTAAAACTAAATTCACAAATATGGGGGCACAAGAGGCCTCCATAGCAACCCCTTTTATTTGCTTAATGTATTCACCCTCATAAAAGATAAAATTATTTTCTAATGCAATAGTTCTAATGTAGTCAATATCTTGTCATTGTCTAAATTGGTGTGCTTAACCATTGATTGGTGAAATAATTCCAACCCCTCATCTTTGGGTATGGAATTAAATAAGTCCACCACATCAATGGTAAATGAGATTTGGAACAAACCCTTTTGTCCTGGGACATCTTCAGTGGTGTTAGATACATAGGATAGGAGGGATTAAAAAATTAAGGGTAGGATAGGGTTAAATGTGAGGGAGGGGTGTTAGGAAGAAATGAGGTACATATAGGGAGGAGATTAGAGGGTTTGTCAAGTGTAATGAAAGTAGGAGTCACATTTTGGCGTGAACTTGGTACAGAGCAGGATTGCATCCGAGACAACCTGTAACTTGATTTGAAGGATTAGGCTTTGGCACATACTCCTGTTTGAACTGAAGGGTCAGGCTTTAGGATGCGGTCCTGCTTGATTTGAAGGATCAGGCTCTGGGATGGGGGTACTGTTTACTTTGTTGGTTTTCCGGTAGAGAGTTATCGCTCAGTAGAGCTGTGCAGCTTGTTGGACTTTGCAGGTTTTTTTTTTTTTTGTTTTGTTTTGTTTTGTTTGACAAACCAGTGAGTGATGGCTGTTGCCATCAATGCTTGTTCATGAGATTTTCAGGCCAGTGAGTGATAGCTGTACAGCTGCCTTGATGTTTGTTCATGAGCTTTCAGTCTAGGGAGTGATGGTGGATACAGCTTCAGTGATGCGTGTTCACGAGTGGCAGGGAGTGAAGGCCTTTACAGCTGGCTTGACTGCTTTGCGTGCCAGTTGGCTGTGGAGCCACTGTTTTGTTGAGGTTATCACATCTCTCATGATGCCCTGATGGTAAGGGGTTGTGGGTGTTTTTGTGGGATGTTTCACTGTTCCATCATGATTCGCAGTTGTATGCTAGAGTCCCTGCCCTGAAAGGGAAAATTTGGAGCGTGGCTGGTGTCCTGGGGTCGGAGACATTCCCTGTGCCTTGTGTCTCTGAGGTGGAGGCATTCTTGGAGGTAGTGGCTGGAAGGTGATTGGTTTGGGGGGTCATTGGTGGCTGTGTCGGTGGAGCTGAGAGTGTTTGGCACTGCAGTTGTGGCGGTTGGTGCCGCGAATCCCCCCTCCCTCCTCCTCGGTCTTGGTCACTGTTCTGCACTCTGGTGTGGTGCTGCGAAGGTGCAGAGCCATTTGCCTCTGTGATAGTGTTTGTTTTCATGGCCTTTCCCATGTTGGGGGAAGGGGTCTGTGGGTGTGACGCTTGGTCATGGAGTAAGAGGAAAGGAAAAGAAAGGAAATGTGTGGTCAGTGGATGGCTGTACCATTGTGAGGTGCAGGTCCTGGTTTGCGTCGGTGTGTCACACTACCAGAGGTGGTCTGGATTGGGGGCTCATGTACTGTGGTTAGTACAAGAAGCATAGTTTGTTGGTGGCTTTGGCACCTATTTATTGTCATGGGTTGCTATATGTTCGGTCGGGTCTTTGCTGGGTGTCATTTGCTGTTTGGAGTGCTTGTACGGTATTTGGCATTTACACCACTTTTCTTCTTCTCAGAACAGCCCTGAATGGTTTTCATGGGCTCTGATCATGTCAGTTGACTATTGCCATGCATGCATGGGGGCAGTGAGAATCATGTAAGATGATTAAGTATGAGACAATGTGCTACACCTTCTAATAATGGTGGTGCATGTTTGGCATATTTTCGCCTGGTCAGAAAATACTGTAACTTGAAATTACTTGGCTGCTGTGGCATTTTCTGTCATCACAGTCCAGAGTGTGAAAGGTTACAATTTAGTGTCTTCTGGTCCTTGTTGGTCTGTGTATGTATTTATTTTATGAAGAATGTTTCCCAATGTTATAATGTCAGGAATGACACATCTGGTGGTTTTGCTTTACTGACTCTCTTTTTTTTTTGGTAAAATTGTAATGTACAAAGGAAAGGAGAAGACATCTTCTGTATAATGCATAATGTATTATATATATGTGTGTGTGTGTGTGTGTGTGTGTGTGTGTGTGTGTGTGTGTGTGTGTGTGTGTGTGTGTGTGTGTGTGTGTGTGTGTGTGTGTGTGTGTGTGTGTGTGTGTGTGTGTGTAATCATTAGAAAACTTTTATCCTTCAGCAAAACAAGCTTCTAGATGCTAGATAATAGGGCCAATAATGCCAGGTATTACTACTAATGTACTTAATCTCTAAAAAATGTATTCTTTATGCATTGTGAAAGAGGAGTAGTTCACAAGTACTGACTAGATTTAAATAGACAGAGGAGCACAGTATTTATTCTCCTATTTAGTTCCAGGACTAGATATGGATGTTAAAGCTCTTTAGAGACATATTTTAGAAGGGTATGTTTATGTCTGATTTTGGAATAGTTTGGTTTGCACAATTCCCACAGATGGATATATTTTAATTAAAAATTTATTTTAATTTATATAATACTCTAATTATTTCTTGTATACATAAAGTTCAGTATCCTTGTCGTCTTTTAGAAATAGTAAAAAAAAAATGCAGGAAACTGGAAAAAGCCCAGTTCTCCCACAGTTTCAGAATTCATCAGTTTAAATATCTTGGTATATTGTATGATTAACTGTTATGACAGCAAAATTGTGAGTGTGTGTATATATATCTATATATATATATATATATATATATATATATATTTATATGTTTTATGAGAGTGATAGATATATGCTATTGTAGATGAATGACTCCTCTAAATTTAATTTAAGCTTTAATGAAACAAGGTGGTAGCAGTGTCATTTTAAACAATGTGGCTAAAGTATTTCCTTTCCTTTTTGCAGATAGTTATTACTCACCTGAAGCAAATGTTTTAATTGCACTTGTCTGTTTAGAAGGCTGTGTTTTGCGGTCGTTAGTGGTAGCATGGTGGTACGTGGGGATGGAATGTTTCCCCAAGGTGGGTTTGATTGCTTTGAAGGCTGTGGTAGTGCAGGGAGGGATCTGCAAGTTGACTGTGTGATGGGCAGGAGCAAGGGTACAAATGAGAAACCTTTGGGATTGTTGCGGCTTGTATTAATTCATTAAGAGATCCTTGTTAGAAGTAAAACCAGCACATTTTAACCATCCTATGACCTTCCTAGCTGGAGTTTAGTAAGCCGTTAATGTGTGTTACTCATTTTTCCTATTTGTTCCACAGTTCAAATGCTAGTGTTTCTTATTTTGGGATTTCTTTAGGTGTAGAATGTTCAACAGTTTTGGTGGTCTGGAATTGTAAAGTTACCTGGTTTATGGTTAGGGATATGTCCCTTCAGGTGTGGGGTTTATTTTTAATATTATTCCACTGGTAGTTAAATTTATCTTGGGTATTTGATAGGGTCATAGGAAGCATTGCTTCAGTTATGGCTGCATTGTCATAGATGGGAATGTTGGTGGTACATTTCTTCCCGGGTTGGCAGGATAGGCTGTCCTTGAAGATGTCTTGGAATGTATTATGTATTTTGGATGTTTTACATGTCTTTGCTTTCTTACAGATGGGGTCTTGGAATGCTGTGGCTGTAGTTTGGAATAGGTGGGTATAATGTGGAGCCTTCTTGTTCCTATTAGAGGGTTTAATTTTGTCCTTTTCTTTGTAGATGATGGTGTGCCAAGTTCCAGTGGTGAGATGCAGTGAGTTTGCAGATGATCATGCTTTGGGTCGATTAAGCGGTGGGGTCACTGGGTGAGTAATCAGAAATGGATAGGTGTAAAGACAAGCACAGTGAACTGGAAGAAGAAGAAATTTGTGACTGTCCAGAATGATTAAGCATAACCGACTTTTTGTTTACTCTAGAATAAGTATTAATGTTTTATGACCTCGTTTGATTTGTGTTACAGGATAATGTACAATACATGGTAGAATTAAGAGTTCCATTATTTAAACATCAAGGGGTGCAATGGTGCAGCGGTTTATGTCATTTCGCAGCTAGAGGTTTTCCAGTTCGTTTCTTGGGGGTGGCAGTTGTGTGGACTTTGCATGCCCTCCTTGCGTTTGTGTGGGTTTCACCGGGTAATCCTGGGTTGTCATTCCATGCTGCTAAGTTGCTAGTTACTTAATATTGGCTATATATTTGTACAGGAAGACATATAGATCACATACGTTAGATGGTCGTCATAGTGAGAATGGTTTTGCTGCATGTTTAAATTTGGATGCATGTTTAAATGGATGTCTTGATCACTTGGGTGGGCACATTGAGGTCACAAACGGAGTGCTGAGTGAGTAACAATCAATGCCCTGATGGAAATGGACTTGAAAGGTAATGTTTTTTTTGTGGATGTTTTGAGTGCTGGAGAGGCTATAGGGTAGTAGGTAATTTTATTCAATGGTCATTAAGGCACATTACAGTTGGGGTAATGGTGATTTTTTGCAAATATATGACATATTTATTTTGGACAGTTTGAGTGGGTTACTTTGGTAGAGTTAATAGTTGATGTAGTCTATCAGTTTTGTTGCTTGTGGCTTAGTTCTTTGATACGCCCTTGTTGCATATAGATAGGGTGGGTTATAGGGATTTGTATTTTGATTATATGTTTATAGGTGTTGGGTTTGGGGTGTATTTGTGGCATTTGTTATGGCTGTGGTTAGTCATTCAAAAAGGTGAGGTCCAGCAAGGGCAAGGATGGTTCTTAGGTGCTACTCTTATATTGGATAGCTGGAGGGATGACAGGAAGGTTCGTGATCTATGATGGGGCTGCTGTTAAGGTTAGTTGGTGATTGCCCTTGTCTGGTTTTAGGGGGCATTGGGTTAACATCAGGGAGGGACTAAGGGTTTTCTTTCAGTCATTTGGCCTGTTTGTCACTTTGGCTATGTATGTGATAATGTTTATAAGCTGGATGGTTGAGTCAGTGGCTTGTGTGAGGGAGGATGATTGAAGGGACATAGAGTATTTATTTTACTTTTGGTGTTTGTGTTAGCTGGTGTAGGAGCTTCATTGGGGTTGTTGGGGGATTATGCTTTGTTTCCAGTTGCCAATATAGAATTACAGAGCTGATGGTGTTTGAACAATGCCATGATTATGGTTGTTTAATCATTTCATGTTGTAAAGGCTAATTGGTTTAATGTCTGGATTGATATTGCACCTGCATTAAAGAGATCTTGTTGGTATGATGGTATGCAATTGGGTTTAATAACAAAATAGTATGGCTTGTTTTGTTGAGTTGCTAGAATGTCATGATGATTGTTGAGCTGTTTTATTGCTTGTAAGAGATAATTAGTGTGATGGCGGGATTGCTAAACAATGGGAGTTTAATGATACTAATTTGGTTGGTAGTGATGGGGAGTCATTAGAATTGTTATTGCTTTGGCATTAAGGAGAGCTCATTTGGTTATTACTGGATTGGGTGATACATGAGATTGAAATGTGGCATGATGGCATGTATTTGACTCTGTGTGGTTTTATAATGCCCTTGAAGTCATTGCGGAGCTGAATACATTGGTTGCAGGAGATGTTTTGGTCATCAGAGTGGTATGTAGTGAGGTTGTAGAGGGCAGTTAGAAGGAGCAATCCTTGCAGTAAACTGAGATGAAAGGTAACAAATTTTGTTGATTGGGTGTGGTACATATTACTTTATCCAGGTTAATTGAAGCACAGTTTATTTTACACTGATTTGGGATACTGGGGGTTTTCAGGTATTGCAGGTATGCAGGTATTTTAGAGGATAGTTCAGGATTTGGGTACTGTCCATGAGTGAGGCTTAAGAAAGGCACAGTCTGCTGTGTTTCTTTGCAGATGAGGGCTGGTCCTTATGATCTAGCTGAAGTTTAGAAAATGAGTACACTGAATGATGTTTGCCCTTAGGATGGAAGCTTTGGTGAAAAGAGGGGGAACAGCCTGGTCAGGCTGGTAGGCAGAGAACAGGGGCAGGTTTGCCCTCTTCTGTTCCTCCTCTGGTGATGGATGTGCAATTCAATAACTTTGGAAGGAAAGTGAGAGGTTGCTCTGGTGGACAAGTTAATCAGCAAGCTGAGCTGCTTATATGGATGGTGGGGCAATTCAATAAATTGAAGGTGAGTGGGAATGCTGCCTCGTTAGTGCAAGGATAAGTGAGTAAGTGGGGACACTGTTTATCAAGGGTGAGTGGTTGCATTGCCCTTATGGTTATTTCATGTCTTCTTCCATGGGTATTATTATCACCTGTGTCATGTTTTGGTTGAAATTTATAACTATCGGTTAACAATCATGTTTATGGAAGTTTAATAAAGGTCATCAAATGCCATTCGGTGCTGTGTGCTTATTGAAGTAGAACAGGACAAATGAGGTTTAGAATAGACATTTTTGTCCTGGGACATCTTCAGTGGTGTTAGATACATGGGATAGGAGGGATTACAAGAATAAGAGTAGGATAGGGTTAAATGTGAAGGAGGGATGTTAGGAGGAAATGAGGTAAGAATAAGGAAGGGATTAGAGGGTTTTGTCAAGTGTAATGAAAGAAGGAGTCACATTTTGGCATGAACTTGCTGCCCTCCCTCCCTCCCCCTTTTTACTAGCAGGGATTTGGTGTATTTTACTGGGGAAGGTGGAGACGAGGGGCAGGTTTTCCCTCTTCTGTTCCCCCTCTGGTGATGGATGTGCAATTCAATAACTTTGGAAGGAAAGTGAGTGGTTGTTCTGGTGGACAAATTAATAAGCAAGCTGAGCTGCTTATATGGATGGTGGTGTAATTCAATAAATTGAAGGTGAGCGTGAACGCTGCCTCATTAGTGCAAGGATAAGGGGTTTTTCAGGTATTGCAGGTATGCAGGTATTTTAGAGGATATTTCAGGATTTGGGTTCTGTCCATGAGGGAGGCTTAAGAAAGGCACAGTCTGCTGTATTTCTTTGCAGATGAGGGCACACTGCTTATCAAGGGTGAGCCGCTGCACTGCCCTTATGGTTATTTCATGTCTTCTTCCATGGGTATTATTATCACCTGTGTCATGTTTTAGTTGAAACTTATAACTATTGGTTAACAATCATGTGGTGGTGCTGCGGTAGCATTGTCATCTCACAGTAAGACACTGTCCGGTTTGATTCTCAGCTAGAGCGTCTTCTGCGTGGAGACATGCGTGAATGGGCATACCTTCGTTGAAGGTTGTGCATCAGGCCTGGCAAGCTGGTATGTAAAAATCAACTGCCAATCATTAGCGGACCGGAGTTCCGCTGTGGCGACCCCTAACCGGGAAAAGCCGAAAGACACAAAAAAAAAAACGTTGTCAAATGTCATTCGGTGTTGTGTGTTTATTGAAGTGGAACAGGACAACAAATTTTAAATCTTTATTCCAAAGTTCATGTTTCAATCTCCCTAAAAAATCCCATGAGTCTCTGAGTATTTGGGGGATATTGTCATATGTGTGTTTTAACCAATTATCCACCACTACACCAAAAGGGAATGTTTTGGAATTACTGCCAGAGACTATATGTCGGAACGGGGGATGTAAAATGTCTTTATACACTTTAGGCATTCCAAAGATGGTGGCTAACACAGGATATTTGACTTTCAAAAAATCATAAGTGTCGAAAGATATTCTTAGGTCAAACAAAAATTCTTCCAGCCATAAATCAATGTGCCTGTATGCTATATTGATCTCATTTAGTGAAATAGTTTCATATACTAAGGTGTTGTACAAAATCTCATGCATTTTGTTGGAATAATCCATCTGATCATATAGCACAACCCCCCCTGTCAGGTTTCATGACCCTGATCTCTGTATCATTACATATCTTTCAAAATAAATTTCTTTCTGTTCTGTTTAAATTAAAAGTTTTTTTCGTTTTACCCTTTAACTCTTCTTAAATTTTGTATAAATCTTCAAAAATTAGTTTGTCCAAAGTGACAAGAATAGGGTGTAAATGGGGAGGGGGTTAAATGTGCTTTTTTTCTTTAAGGCTGGAATTAAAGTTTTCTGTTCCTTGTCTTTAAAATATACAGCTACATTAAGCTTTCTAAGATATAATTTAGCTTCTATAAGGGAATCAACTAAATCAAAGTTAGTAGTGGGAACAAACTTCATTCCCTATAGAAACAGAGAAAAATGTTCTTTGGTTGCTTCTCTATGAGTGTAATTAAAAATTCTAAAGTTTTTGAAGCATTGAACAACTTTGTTAGATCTTTCTATCTCCATTCTTTGTTCGACTGGTATATCCTGTGTGAGGCCTTTTGTGAATGTTCCCATTTCCTCCCCTGACCCGAATCCCAATAATACCATTTGTTTTTCCTGTGGTAATGGCTCCTGCCATCCTGAAAATTTCCAGGACCAGAATTCTGGTTGTAATTTCCATCTGGTATACAATTCCTTTTGGGATAACTTTCCTTACTTCTACATTAGATTCACTGAACTTGCCATAGTTATTCTCTCCATTCACCTGCCTGTGACGATTCCATCTATAAGCATTCTGCTCCCTATAGTGTGTAGTGTCTCTAGCTATTTTCTTTTCTTTGCTTTTAAACTTAGTAGTGCTAAACTTGTTAACTATATCAAACTGTTTGTTGTAAAAGTGTACCCATTGGTCAAAGAGTAAATCTTGAGTAATATCAGTATAAACTTTCCACTTCAGTTAAAAGCATACTTAATTTAGCATCATTATGTTTCATTAACAATTTCATAAAATTGAACCCAGAATCATCAAATAAAGCATTAAAATCATTAATAGCTTCCACAGTGTATTCAATACCCAAAGGTTCCTTGAATATTCTGAGTCCCTGTGGAACTATTTTCAATTTAATAAATTTTTTGAAATAAACATTATCAATTTGTAAGCACTTAATACTAGACAATTTCTTTTCCATAAGTAATATTTTGTTCTTTAAGGAACCATAATTTCCTTTCTCAACACTTCGAAAAGGGGTGTTATTATTGTCAAAATTCAGAATGTTAGGGCCTCTAAAAGAGAAGCCAGTATTTAAAATATTGTCTAACTTACAGTTCATAGAGTCAAGGCCTGTATGCAAACAAGCATTCTCGGTAAAAGTCCCAGCACCCACTCCTGTATGGGTCATACCAATAGTGTATGTAGAAGCAGCTGCATTTGTCTGTTTGGGGACAGTTCATTTTGGCTTAGTTCCTGTACACAGCTGTTCCTCCTCAATATTGAATTCTTGGCCCTCAGTATGAATAATAGTCACTATCCTGGTTTCCCCTTCCACTGGAAAAAGTTGTGGTGAAAGTTGTGGAATATTATGGCCTTCACTTGCTCTTCTCTCCATGTTAACAGTTCCACTTCCTGTTTAAATGATTGGTTCTCTCACTTCTCCACCAAAGCGGGACAACTTCCTGAAGATGTAAGAATAGTTGAAGCATGGGGGGTTTGTCCATGGGTTTGACTCATCAATTCAATGAGTCTTGTAAGCTCACCCTTTACAATCTGTAACTCTGAATGTAGCCTGTTGAATTCATTACGTGGAACAGGCAAAAACAATTAAACAAAATTAAATTCATTCAAGCACAAAACCACCAAGGAAAATCCAGCAACAAAAACCAAAGTAGAATAGCAGTAAAAATGCAGAAATAGGCAACTAATCACAATGAAAATCTGGCTGAATGATTCAAAAAACAATAAAGACTCCCTTTAAAATAAAAAAAGCAGTTTAATTCTCACTTAGAATTTGGAATTAGCGCTTTCATCCTGTTAAACAGGACTTCTTCAGATTCAATTAAAGCAAGATGGCCAACTTCCTTTTATAGTTTTTAGAACCAGGAAATTGCATCATACTTCTCTAAAAACAGTTCCTGTGGCAAAGAATAAAATCAAAGATAAAAAACAATTTACAACAATGAAAGCCTCCCTTACAAAAACCATAAGATACCTGAAGTGGAATATTACAAAAAATATAAAATAAACATGAAAATAAATTATAAGAAATCAATTTCAAAAGAAACACTTTATGTCCTAGCCTCTAATACTGGCTTTAGTGCAATAAAATCATTAAGTCCTGGGGGGTTGCAAGCATTTAATTTTAACTGCCAAAAAACGTATTTTTCTTCTAATAGTAACTTACAATTGCCACCACTACTTGACCCTTTTTTACTTTTCTGTTTTTGTCTAATTTGGGGGGGGCAGTATTTGCATGATGTAGTGCATAGTTCAATGATGGGAATGGAGGAAGTGAATAGCAGGTTTGGCTGTGCTTATCTCATTTGTGTGAAGAACAGCAGTGTGCAACCTGGACAACTGGGCCACCCAGAAAGCAGACAGGACCCAACCAGCCAAAAATAGAAACCAGATGTATTGAAATAATTTTATTGGGCACCAAGAAAACCCACTAAGCGGCATTCTGTGGTGCTTAACAGAGAGACCTTAAGAATAATTATTAAGGGGGGGCATGGCCAAGATATGAACAGGTAGCAGCATACTCCAAGAGCTCTCTGACCTAAAATATATTTCTGACAGGAATTTTCTATCAAAAATGATTTTTACCTGATTTAATCATTACCAGTCTATTACTAAACCAACTGGAGTTCTACTGAAGATTTTTTTTATAATCAGAACTGAAAATTCCTGTCATATTCAACTGGAAAAAAAAATTCACTCAGCTCTTCAGAATGAGTCACACCAAAACTTCAACTCATGATTCTTCTCTAAAAAAGGAATTGCAGTCTTTGCTGACAAATATACAGGACTTATCACTGAAAATAGACAAAACTGATAATAAGCTGGACACTTTCAAAGATAAATGTTCCCAACAACTTGAACAATTACAGGAGATTATTAAACAGCAGAAGTCTCAAATAACAGCAATGGAACAATATCTTAATGACATGGAAAAAAGATTAGCTGAAGAAGAATATCACTCAGAATTTTTATTAAAACAAAACAACTACTTACTGGATAACCTGGATGACCTGGAAAATAGGTCCAGGAGGAGCAATCTTCGTATCTATGAACTACTGGAAAAAGCAGAAGGTGACAATATTATTAATTTTCTTACCACTTGGATACCATCCACACTTAAACTACCTGAATCACTATTCATCATAGGTCTTTAACAACAAATGAAACAACAATTTCAACAAAATCTAGACCAAGATATATTATTATGAAGATGTTTTCCTCTCAGGATAAGGAATTGATACTAAAAACAGCCTGGACTAATTACCCAATAAAATATCAAGGTTCAGTTATCAGATTTGACAATGATTATTCCTCAACTGTAGTAGCAAAAAGAAGAGAATTTTATCCCATCATAAAAACACTGAAGAAAAAACTACTTAAAACACATCTAATATATCCAGCAAGACTGAAAAATGTCCTTCCTGAGGGCATCAAAATATTTGATTCCCTAAAAGCTGCAACAAAATACCTGCTTAACAACACACTAGAACAAGTAGAAGTTATGGATTGGACTAGCAGTACACCTAAGAGAAATGGTGAAAAAATGAATGGCAAGTAGTGGAACAGAAGAAGAAAAAACTGAAGGATAAATAAATATACTAATTTTCATATGTTTACTTTGTCATCAAACCTCTACTTAATACTCTTTACTGAATACAGGTACATTCTTTTTTGTTTTTTGTTCAAACCTACATATTATATATTTCATAAATATTAGTAAATTATTCATTTTTATACAGGATTTCCTTTACTCACTATAAAAAGGTGAAAATTTAGCGTTATCAGTCAATCAAAAACAAACTACAGAAATATGTTATACTTAAAAGTCATCTCCAACTTAATTTAGTATATCTATATTGCTATTAACTAAATTAATAAGACCAAAAAGGGCTAAAAATATGAAGCATGTTGTTTAAAATTGTAAAATATTGTTATTATCAAACAATAACTCCCACAATTTATGTAACATCAGGTAATATAAATACATACAAGCTTTAACTGAAATGAGCCACTTAAACAAACATCTAGGAATGATTTTCCAGATGGTTCAGTTACATATGTAAAATGTACTAGTGCTTGTTTAAAAAAAAGGGGGGGATTTCAATATCTGCTATTATTAGAAACATTACCCTATGACTGAATCCATCATATTCCTCTATATAGAAAATATTACATGAGCAGATATGTCTAGATATCATGCAGAATCATATACAAGATCATTTAATCTTTTTACCAAATATCTTCTATCAGACGTTGAAAACATATATATTAGAAAATAAAAACTTTAAAACTCCATCACATTTTATAAACCGTACACTATCCTTATTTAAAAAGTTTGTAAATACTAAGCTTACTATTAAATCTTGGATATTCTTAATTTCTCCATTAGCTTATACCTCCAATAATTTAGAAACTATTCAAATAAATAAGATGGACATTTTAAAACAAGGAAAGCTACTGTTCTGGCATCAATTAATAGAAATGGGTAAGGTCCCATCCTCTACCTATCTCATGGATAAATATAATATAAGTAATGACTTGTGGCTAACTTTATTGTTTGCAATCACTGAGACAATTCGTATTAAATAAAATTGAAGTAATGCAAATTTCAGTCAGACAAGATATACCTAAATTTATTGAATATTTTATATTCTTAACAAATCAACCTTACCAGGGGAGTGGACACTTGTCTAACATTTATAAAATTATCAAAAAGTGAAGATATATCATAAAAATTCTTATTGGAATTACTTCACATTGGTAAATGGACATCCTCCAGAAGAAGATGTGAAAACATCTATTCTAATATCTTCGAAACACACCACACTACATTGGCAATTGTACTCATGGAGATTCTTATATAGAAGTTTAATCACTCCTCATAAGATAGCTTTAATGTTTACTAGTGAAGATATTTGCTGGAGATGTGAAAGAAAATGAAAATTAATAGCAAACTGGGAACATTTTTTATGATTGTATTAAATTAGAAACTTATAGGAGTAATGTAAATTATTTTTTCAGACTATATTTAATGACAATTTCAATCTAATAAAAGCAATGCTTTTGTTTAACTCCCCTACACCAAAATGTGTTTAAAAAAAAGACTATCAATTTTTGGACTTTACTAACCAGTGCTAGAAAGATAATTACCATAAATTGAAAAAAGAAAGCTTCTCCATTCCAGAAATTAAAAAAATCTTTAACTGTTGGTGAAATGGACATCAACACACTAAAGAACAGATCCAACAGAGCAACATCATACTTAAATACTTGGCTGAATGTAATGGAAACACTGGAGAAAATGGACAACATTCCTAACTGAAATTATGCAATTATATCAGAAACAAATATTTACTTAAATTAATTAGACACCTTTGTAAATAGTTATGTTTTAATGTTATAATAGTAATTTTAATTTATTGTTAGTTTCTATTTCTATTATCCTGTTGTAAACATGATTTCATTATTGTACCATTTATTACTTGTTTAAAATTGTGATAAAATTGGCAAACTAATAAAAAAATTAACAGAAAAAAAGAATGATTATTAAATTATGGAATGTCATGTAAGTAGTACGGTGGCAGCAGGTGTAAGTATAGGACTGGAGTATAGATGGTCCTGGGTCCCAGTACAGGGTGTGCAAAATTTTTTCACTGTTGTGACATTGCCTTTTATAGGAATTAACTGAAAGACAGACAACTGGTATTTTAACCTTCTTGTGACAACAGGTGTAGTTGTAGGACTGCCGTACACATTATCCCGGGTTCAAATACAAAATGTTGCATACACTTTTACTGTTGTTCCACTTCCCATTATAGTCACTCTCACTTATAACACTTGAGATAGTGGAGTTGATATTAATTATATATATGAGAGATGAGGCACTAGTGTTGTGTCAGTTATTTATTTATCTATGTACTAGCTGTACCTGGCCATGCGTTGCTGTGGCTCAGTCTGGTTAAATGGAAAAGAAAGAAAAGAGAAAGCACACATTTCTAATATGTTTAATTTCACAATGCTTGTGGGTATACAAAATTTTTTGTTGTTCCATTGTCTGTGCAGATATAGAGATTGTCTGGTTTGCCGACTCTAGAACACACAACATATAATTGTCCATGTGAGAAGCAATCCGTGTGTAGATCTGAACCACACAATTCTAAAGATTGGCCCTGAGCTTTGTTGATGGTGATTGCAAACGCCAATTGAATTGGGAATTGCAATCTCTTAAATTGAAATGGCATATCCGTTGGAATCATAGGAATGTGAGGAATGAAGACATCTTCACCTTTGAAAGGTCATGTCAAGATTGTTACTTCTATGACGTTGCTAATTAATTTTTTTACTGCAAGCCGTGTGCCATTGCAAAGCTTTGGCTGGTTGATATTTTGCAACATGATAATTGGCACGCCGATTTTCAATTGCAGTACAAGCAGTGGCATCCCTGGCAGATTGAGTGAATTCAAAAATTCTGTTGGATAATTAACCGCTTCATCTGCTTCCACAACAGTGTAGACGGACTTGTATGTGACTGCCTCGCTTTGAATGTTAGACTGAATAATATTAAGTTCATAGACGTCTTTGTTCTTGGCCGCAAGAATAGCTCGTTCAGTCAGCCAGTCGTGATTCTTATAATTGGTTTGAATATTGGGAAATACTTTTTCAACCAATTCTTCTTTTGATGTCACTAAATTGCAGAAGTTATGAGGCAATGAAATTCGTCCTGAGGTCAGATCAACCGGCAACTTTCCGTTCCCAATTTCCAGCAATTGATATGAGAATATCTCAGCTAATCGATCGTTTTGCAACTGGACACGCATATTTGTAGTTAATTTTAACGTCTTTACGTGTCGCTACAAAGTAGAGTATTTCAGGCAAGCATTTATTTCATCCGCTGGTGTCGATCGAGGAGAGTGAAGCAGATCTCTAGCTGCAGAACACGATCGCCGTGCTCGCAACCGTGCATCCTCAAGTCTGGCTGCATGTCACTCTGCTGCTTCCTTGGCATGTATTTGAGCCATTCTTTGTCTGTTTTGCTCCTTCGCTGATGCCTGTTCTTCCTCAGTTTGATTTGCAATTACTCGTCGCACTGCTTCTGCTCTGCACGTACGACGACCTAAGTTTGATCTTCTGCGAGACATTATTTGGATGAACTAAAACAGATCGATTACACTGAAAAAGAAGAAAGAAAGTACAAAAACATATAAAATTGTATATTTGTATACAAATATATAGACTCCATAGTAGGTATATAAAAACACGCACATATTCGAATGTGACGTGTGACATCTATATAATAGTAGGTATATAAAAACACGCGCGTATTCGAATGCAACATTGTGTGAAAATTTTTAAGTAATCGGTGAAGAACTTTCGGAGATTTAAGATTTTGAACAAATGAACATTTGCTTTTTTATTTATATAGATTATCACGTTTGTTGTGATTGGAGCAGATTTCATTGGGCATGTTGGTGAAGGGAACAGAGGGGATGAGGAAGTGATGGGTAGGTATGGTGTTAAGGAGAGGAATGCAGAAGGTCAGATGGTAGTGGATTTTGTAAAAAGGATGGACATGGCTGTGGTGAATATATATTTTAACAAGAGGGAGGAGCATAGGGTGACATACAAGAGTAGAGAAAGATGCACACATGTGGATATATCCTGTGTAGGAAGGACTGTTTGAAGGAGATTGGAGACTGTAAATGGGTGTCAGGGGAAAGTGTAGTTAGGCAGCATAGAATGGTGGTCTGTAGGATGATGTTGGTGATCAAGAAGAGGAGGAGGAGTGTGAGGGCAGCAGCAAGGATCAAATTGGTGGAAATTGAAAAAGGTTGATTGTGAGGTGGAGTTCAGTGACAAGTTAAGACAGGCACTGGGTAGCAGTGAAGAGTTACTGAATAGCTGGGTAACTACAGCAGAGCTAGTAAGGGAGATGGCTAAAAAGGTGCTTGGTGTGACATCTGGCCAGAAGAAGGAGGACAAGGAGATTTGGTGGTGGAATGAGGAGGTACAGGAGCATATACAGAGAAAGAGGTTGGTGAAGAAGAAGTAGGATTGTCAGAGAGATGAAGAAAGTAGACAGGAGTATAAGGAGATGAGGTGCATGGCAAAGAGAGAGGTGGCAAAGGCTAAGAATAAGGCATATGGAGAGTTGTATGAAAGGTTGGACACTAAGGAGGGAGAAAAGGACCTGTACCAATTAGCTAGACAGAGGGACCAAGCTAGGAAAGATGTGCAGCAGGTAAGGGTGATAAAGGATAATGGGGGAAGCATACTCACAAGCGAGGAGAGTGTGTTGAGCAGATGGAAAGAGTACTTTGAGAGGATGATGAATGAAGAGAATGAGAGCGAGAAGGTAGGATGGTGTGGGGATAGTGAATCAGGAAGTGCAACAGATTAGCAAGGAGGAAGTCAGGATAGCTATGAAGAGGATGAAGAATGGAAAGGCTGTTGGTCCAGATGACATATATGTGGAAGTATGGAGGTGTTTAGGAGAAATGGCAGTGGAGTTTTTAACCAGACTGTTTAATGAAATCTTGGAAAATGAGAGGATGTCTGAGGAGTAGAGAAAAAGTGTTTTGATACTGATTTTTAAGAATAAGGATGATGTGCAGAGCTGTAGTAACTACAGAGGGATAACACTGATCAGTCACAGCATGAAGTTATGGGAAAGAGTAGTGAAAGCTAGGTTAAGAAGGGATGTGATGATTAGTGAACAGCAGTATGGTTTCATGCCAGGAAAGAGCACTACAGATGTGATGTTTGCTCTGAGAGTGTTGATGGAGAAGTACAGAAAAGGTCAGAAGGAGTTGCATTGTGTCTTTGTGGACTTAGAGAAAGCAAATGACAGGGTGTCTAGAGAGGATTTGTGGTATTGCATGAGGAAGTCAGGAGTGGCAGAGAAGTATTAAGAGTGGTACAGGATATGTACAAGGGTAGTGTGACAATGGTGAGGTCTGAAGTGGGAATGACAGATGTGTTTAAGGTGGAGGTGGAGTTACATCAAGGATCAGCTCTGAGCCCTTTCTTATTTGCAATGGTGATGGACAGGTTGACAGACAAGATCAGACAGGAGTCCCCGTAGACTATGATGTTTGCAGATGACATTGTGATCTGTAGTGAGAGTAGGGAACAAGTTGAGGTGACCCTGGAGAGTTGGAGATATGCTCTAGAGAGGAGAGGAATGAAGGTCAGCAGGACTAAGACAGAATATATGTGTGTGAATGAGAGGGAGGATAGAGGAATGCTTAGGATGCAGGGAGTAGAGTTGGTAAAGGTGGATGAGTTTAAATACTTGGGATCAATGGTTCAGAGTAATGGCAAATGTGAAAGAGAGGTGAAGAAGAGAGTACAGGCAGGGTGGAGTGGGTGGAGAAGAGTGTCAGGAGTGATTTGTGACAGATGAGTACCAGTAAGAGTGAAATGGAGGGTCTACAAGAGGGTAATGAGACCAGCTATGTTATATGGGTTGGAGACAGTTGCATTGACAAAAAAGCAGGAGTCAGAGCTGGACGTGGCAGAGTTAAGGATGTTAAGATTTGCACTAGGGTGTGACAAGGGTGGACAGGATTAGGAATAGGTATATTAGATGGTCAGCCCAGGTTGGACAGTTAGAGACAAAGCCAGAGAGCCAAGATTGCATTGATTTGGGTATGTGCTGAGGAGGGATACTGGGTATATTGGGAAAACGATGCTAAGGATGGAGCTGCCAGGTAAGAGGAAAAGAAGAAGTCCTAAGATAAGGTGTATGGATGTGGTGAGAGAGGACATGTAGGTGCTTGGTGTGATAGAGCAAGATGCAGAGGACAGGAAGAAATGGAAACAGATGATCCTCTGTGGTGACCCCTAACAGGAACAGCCAAATGAAAAAGAAGATTATCAGATGCATAATTGTGGGTATACTGTGTACTATATTCCTGTAAGTGTAATACTGCTATCAGGACTGGCATGGCCTTCACATTTGCCTAAGACATACATATCTACCTGTACATCCAATAACCTTGCAATTGCAACTGCAATTATGTAATGCCTCACTGCTTGGCACTGCATGGTGGTGCACACTCCCGAGCAATGCCTTTGCGTGATGGTAAGCAGAGCACAACAGTGCCAAGCAGTGTGTCCACTCCAGTAAATATAACTGGAATTGGAGAGAAAGTATCATACTCCATTTCTCTAGATGTATGGTAGACATGGCAGGCATTTGTGGGGAAGTTTCCAGGTTTAGGACACAGAGGTGGGGTGTCCAGGAGTCCAGGATAGTCACTGAACTCCTGCTTATGCACCACAGCCAAAGGCTCCTGTGGGGGTTACTATTCTTGCTCCTAGTACAACTCTGAGGCTTGGGATAATTTAGTCAAGGCTGTATCCAGTGCCAATGCATCCTGCACACTGGAGAGCAATATAGGCATCATTATAATGACCTACGGAGGAGGAGGAAGAGGATACACTCAACCAGTGGATTGAGGAATTTAGGACTGAGGACATCCCACACCTGTGTAAGTATCATCTACAGAGAGTACTTGTAAGATTTAGAAAACAGAATATAGGCAAGACTGGTATTCATAATGGTCTTCTGTTCTGTTTTTGCCACAGCTACCACTGATCAGGATTGCAATGTCAGAGCCCACAGAACTAGATTGGTGAGAATGATGGAAGCATGTGGTATGTATGCAGCAGAATATGGTGTTATTGTAGCATTAAACGTTAAAGATAGCTTTTTATGGTATTTTATAGAGTTATTTCATATCCCAACTGTAAAAGCAAGTATGCATGCATTAGTCTGTAGCACAAACCAAGAGTACAATATTAGACTTTAGTTGCGGTTGTGGGTTCAAATACTACACTTCACAACTGTACAATACTGTTATTTCTTAAATAATATTTACATTCAAGTAACACCTCTACACCAGTGGCAAAAATGCCCTGTTGTAAACTGTAATCTGTATAACTGGAACTCTCATATGTGCAATATATGCACATTTCAAGGATTACTTGCTGCAATTTATAGTATAGTGTGCATCTCTTAAGAGGTGGTAATCTTAAATATAAATGTTAAGATAACAGAGTCAAATAATTGTATTAATGCATTGCATGTCACATATGAAGGCACAAATCTTATCTCTATTTTTCTCTCACTGCAAGCCTTATCTCTGTTTTTTATTTTATTTTTATTTTATTTTGCTTTTTTTTCATTTTATTGTGTCATCAAAATGTGTCCACATCATTTATGTCTACCACATCACTAAATGCTCCACAGCTCAGTGGGGTAGGCCTGTCCCACAGGATTCACTTGCCCTCCCTCTCCAGTAACACCAGCACCAATGTCCAGTATGTCTGGGAGCCAACCTGACAGCACTGTCTCTGCTGCCCCTGCACTACCTGCACCATCAGGTAGTCCTGCCCCGGACTGGTCCAGGGTTACCCTCTGGGAACAGTGGCAGAGGTGGTGATTTCATCACCTGCACTAAGTTGCTAGGGATGGGGAGTAGGGTTGTGCACCACACAGTTGGTGTACACCTACATCAGCTGGAGAGGCTGTGCTCCCTCATTTTGTGTAGTACTAGGAAGAAGAGTTGGAGACATCAAGCACTTCAGCTACCAATGGAGTGAGGTGACAGTGATGTCAGTCCCATGAGTGAGGACTCGTTTCCCACTGTCACCCAGCTTGATGACTGTGGGCTCAGGATGTCCCCACCCTCACCCCAGTCATGGTGTCCCCCAACCTTTTTGTGTCCATCTCAACTTTCCTATCTCTCTGAAATAAAAATTAAATTGGCACTTGTTCCACAAAAAAAAAAAAAAAAAACACCCCATACATAGCTCTTTAGTTTGCATACGTGTCCTCTTGGCACACTTGATTTGGTCCATTTGGCTATACAACATGATTGTGTTGTGGTCATCCCTTTATCTGGAGGTGACAGTTCAAATTCAGTTAATATTTTCTGGAAATGTTCAGTTTACACTGTTAAAGAAATGAATAGTTATTGTTCTTTCCTACCTCCCTCCTGCACATTCCTGTCCTGCTTTCCCTTTGTTCTTCTTGCTGCTTGCTCCCCATTTCCCACCTCATTTCACCACTTTAATCTGGTCAAAAAGTAGAATTACACATGACATACATATGTTCCAGGTAAAGCAATGGATCCCTTCATTTTTGGGCTCCATATTTGTGTGGAGGTGCACAACACACACCAATGCACAATAATGGTAACTGGCGGCAAACTGCTGTGGTTACCACAGTGCTATGGCACTTATCACTGTTGCACTATGCCAACACACAGCAACACATTTCTTATGTCATTGCATTATCACTCTGTAATGAAAAGTATTTAAAAGTATTAGATACAGCTGTATTCGAACCCAGTACCATCTGGCCACAAAAGGGAATGTATCAATGCATTAACACATGCTGACACAGAGTTAGTTAAGCAGCAGATCTGTTTCATAGACTCAGTACTAACTGTCAGGCTAACAATGCAGCTCATGTTTGTGCCCTGCTTAGCTGCACACAAATGTGTATCTCGCATGTGCATGCACTTTGCCAACTGTCACTCAAACCCGGTGCTCGCCATGCTATGGAAATGTACATATTATGCTACATTACTACTGTTTGCTCTCCATCTCCTGTCTAAGACATAAAATTACATGTGTAAACATTATAAACTGGAGCCCTATCTAACAATATGCCACATATTTACAGTACATCAGTGTGTTGCCAGCCCCCCAAGCACTTCAATCCTGGTGTCTCAGTACTTTTCCACACATATATCAACCACACTACAAAATGTAATATTAAATGTTGTGTGCTGTACAATGCATATCAATCTGGTAACATCCAGAACTACAACTTTTGACCCATATGCCTAAAAAGCCTTATGTGCAAGGCTAGGACAGGAAGCAGCATGGACCATATTCATAGGGACATAGCTGACCTTCAGTACACTTGACCTGACCCATTTTGTTTTTGTCAAGGGTAGATCTTGCTTATTGTACCTTGTGGATTTCTAGGATACGGACCCTAAAGACCTGGATGAGGGATAAAAGGACATAATGCATATGCTGAGTTATCCAAGGCCTCATAGTGAAGATCTCCCATGTGGGAATTAAGCCATATAGTAGTAAAGGGATAGGCAACTGGCTCACTGACAAAACAGATACTCTCAAAGATGGGGACTGCACCTCCACTACTCACCACTAACATTAGAATACCACAAGGATCTATGCTGGGCCCTCAACTGTTTGCAAACTGCTTCCCTGAAACAAAGGCAATGGTAGATGGCCTATGGTTTGCCAGGAATGCAGATGACTGGTAACTGGATGCACTTATATAGAGTCCCCCCAATGATGGTAACATATTACAGACGGGGCTTCCACACACAAATGATTGATACCAAACTCACACACTGAACACTAAAGCATTCAGTCCCTCATTGTCCCCTATCACAATGAAGTACCTCTGCTAATTATGATATACCAACACCCCTCTAAGCTCAAACACAGTATTATGACACATGGGAACACATGTTGATAGAAATCTACACTTTCATCACTATGTGTCCATAGCGGTGACACACACATTCTGCATTGTGTGCATCATACATATGGACATCACATCCAAAACCAGAGTGGTCATACCTCTGCTGTACCTTATCAGACCACTATTTTTTTTACAATGCTCCCTTCTGTCTGTACCTCACCAGACACCTGCAGCAAAAGTTTGTGCCTGGGAGACTACAGGGCCTCCAAACATGACATACATGGAAAGACTGAAATACCTGTTACTGTACTCAGTATCATGCAAGCTTCTGAAAGGTGAGTTATGTTTGCCCTACAGAGCAGTCTCAGACCCTGCCTTTCTGGAAATGCTGGACATCTGCAAATCAAATAGGACAAGAATAACTTTCCCCAGGGTTCTCAACCTAGCTTGTGATATAAGCAGAACATGGTAGGGAGACAGATATATTCATCAGAGATTCACACTCCTTTGTAGTAGGCTCCAACTGTATGAGAAGCAGTGCTCCTCAATAACCCTGTTCAAGTGCAACCTTGACTACTGGTTGGGTGATTGTAAAGTCACCTCTGGGGTAGCACCTATGTCCCTCATGGACAGAGCCAGTTTGTGCTGCTCACAAAATTGCTCTACTAGAAATGACCATCCAGCTATGCTTAATAAAGGTACTAGCCTTCTAAATACCATAGGGTCATTAGGCTAGTAGACTCCTATGAATCTGTAAAGCTATGAGCCTATGCAAGGGTCTACATCAGTTGAGCGAAAACCCTTTTCTTTGAACTCCTATTTGTCGCACCCTAATTGAAGAAAGTATGCTCCATCGAATGGCGATTTTAGTGAATTTTTTCCTAGGGAAAAAAACACTTGCCCATCATCAGGAATTTGCCCCTTTCCCCACTGTAGTGCAATCTTGGAGTTGGTATGTTTAGTTAGGGGGATGTGGGGGGCACAGCCCCCCCCCCCCACCTTGCCGGGTTTTAAATTTTGTGACATTTTTGGCATTTGTTAGGCTGGCCAAGTGTTTTTCCCCTAGGAAAAAAATTGCTAAAACAGACATTTGACAGAGCAAGCATTCAGCAATTAGGGTTCAACAAATAGCTGTTCATAGAAAATGATTTTCACTCAAATGATATAGACCCCACTATGCAGGCATCCCAACATGTTGTCTCCCACATGGCCTGCTGATGTCATCTACTATAAGTTCACCTGCACTCTTATAAAAGTCAGACCTGTGTCATGGCACTTGTGTAAAGTACTGTGTTCTGTAGTCTGTGTACTTAGGTAGGGGTTCTGTTCTCACTGCAGTCAACTGTGTGTGTGTGTGTGTGTGTGTGTGTGTGTGTGTGTGTGTGTGTGTGTGTGTGTGTAAGCTCTTGCTTCACATTACAGAGACCCTTTTACATGAGCATTATATATTATATTCACCTCAACAGACACTACTGATGTAATCAGCTATAAAGTGTTGTCTGAGACATTTCAATCAGACTTCAGCTGTGGTGCTTGCCTTAAATACAGAGGTCTATAGTTTGTGTATTTAGATAGATAGGGGTTAAATTCTCACTGCAATCAATAGAGAGAGAGAGAATGTGTGTGTGTGTGTGTGTGTGTGTGTGTGTGTGTGTGTGTGTGTGTGTGTGTGTGTGTGTGTGTGTGTGTGTGTGTGTGTGTGTGTGTGTGTGTGTGTGTGTGTGTGTGTGTGTGTGTGTGTGTGTGTGTGTGAGTGTGTGAGCTCTTGCTTGACATTACAGAGAGCTTTTTACACCAGCATGTGGGACACTGTTATTACTATATTCTCCTGAACAGACACTCCTGATGTCATCAGCTGTATCAAATGTTTAGATATGCAGTACTTTCACCAGGCCAGGGTCAGACACTGGCCTGGAGTCCAGGGTCAGACACTGGCCTGGAGTCCAGGCAGATGTCACCTCATCCTATACCAGACAGATTACAATGACATGGCTTTAACTCTAGGCCCTGTGTTATCTTGCTGAGAAAGCCCTGAGGTCTCTTCAGCTGCTGCAAGCATTTGTATAGTACATACAAAAGAGAACATTATGCTGTATTACTGTTCTGATAAGGTTTGACTATAGTGCTGTCATACAATCTTAATATCTGAATATGATGGCATGTCATATGATGTGCACAACATAGGCTTTCAATACCAGTGTGGACACTTGGTGGTTGAAGTTCAGAGTGCTATCTAGATGTATTCCCAGTACCGGCATCACTGGGTGTCAGTATAGCAGGACTGTTGTTAATGCTGCCATTAACATGGAATTCCACTTTTCAGATGGACAACATAAAAAAGACACATTTCTGTATTTAGTTGTAGATCGCGTGTCTTTGTCCCCATTCATTTTTCTGTGTTAGCTCCTCCTGTACTATGTTATCATCATTGGTGGACTCAATGATTGCACCCAATATGCAAGAATCAGCAAACTTGGTAAGCCAAAGGCCATATACTTTAACCTGAACTGTTGAGAAATAGAGTTGAAACAGTCAAGGGCATTTGACACAAATCCACACTGAGGTATTCACTTAACACTGTCATATGTCAGATCCCTGGTGTTTGCCAATGGTGACAGTTCTACTGGTACAGGTTTATTCACCAACTTTCACAGTATGTGTTCTGTCAGTGAGCTAATCAGTTACCCATCTACTGAAGTAAAGGTTAATCCCCATCTGGCAGTGTGTCAGAACCCTAGGCTCAATCATGATAGAAAATATGAACTGTCTTGCCTTCATCCAGGCCTTTTCCATGGAATCAATGAACTGTGACAACATCATTGATCACCTATGCTGTGACTCAGTACATGCACCTTCCTTATATGGTTGAATACACACTTCAACACACCCTCACTGCAGGCTATATTCCCATACAAGGGTGTACATCAACATGCATCCATCTGAATAGAGGAGACAGCACCTGATGCATGCTTGTATACAGACATCCTGACTCTCCTTACCTGTGAGGTAGACCAACATGTGATCGTGGGCCTCTTCTACATGTACACTAGTCATATTCTGGCTATGTGCAACATTCCCGTGTGAGTTGTTAATGCTATATCATGTCTGTTACATCTGATAGATGTCCTCAAAGAGGTCATTGAGGGCATGCATGATGACAGCAGTATCATCTTGTGGAACTTGACCATGTCAAGGAATTTGACACAAATCCACACTGAGGTATTCACTCAACACTGTCATATGTGGCCATAAACAAGTATATCACCAAATGTGTAGACCAGTGCATTACATACATGGCATCTTACTATTTTGACATGTGTAACATGACCTATATCTCAGGTCCAGTGATCACATCTGTACATCAGGTCTGTCTGCTAGGCCCTTTCCTGCCCATTAGTTAAGTGATGGACACAAAGATGACATACACATGCTGTGTCCACACAGCTGCCTGAAGGACTACAGAATGTGGGCAATAATTTATTCCAACTGTGATATTACTATAATACAGACAGTAGCAACACATACCAAACACTGCTGCCACAGGCATGACAACACTTGCATTGACAAAACACATGTGATGATTTGTTAATTTAGGAAACAAACACACCACCCAAGTATAATGTGGACATCATACCCTATAATCAGACCAATAGGTATGTGACCCATGTGCTGGAGTAGATAGCAAGTGGTACATCTACCAGCAAGTGGTCACAGTGCTGATTACTCCCTTGAATGTAGCACAAGTACTGAGTATGTGAAGGACATCCACATCAGAGACCATAATACCTTCATAGTTCCCAGCCTTCACCACACTGATAACTGTGTACAGTGCACCCTTCTTCATGTACCTCCTGTCACATCTTCCAGTGATATGCAACTGAAGTGTACCTCCTTTGTCACAGTGTGCTGTTACACAGCTTATTGACCATATGTAGGTATTCTTTCTGTGGAATATACATGACTGACTGCTGGTGTAGAACACCAATTAAGTTTTTACACCAGATGGATGTGTGCTAGCTGTTCTGCTTAAGCACACACTATGTACATCGGTGTTTCACAACATTAATGGCATGTATATCATTCATGAGAGTGTGGATTGTGCTATCTATCTATATATCTATATATATATATATATATATATATATATATATATATATATATATATATACACACACACACACACACACACACACACATATATATATATATATATATATATATATATATATATATATATATATATATAGCTATAGATATATGGCATGCCCACAAGACAACTAGCCTGTATTGCACATGGTGTCACATATAGGTATACCAGTGTCCCTCTTAACACCTCCAATAGATGTTACAGTACCAGGACAGTGTGCATGGTTACCAACATAGAGTGTGGCTGTATCATGGCAATTGTTCATATGTTATGTCAGAGGCATGGGATTACTGGTGGTATTATTCTGATATTGTCCATGATTGTGTCTGGTTCTTGTAATATTTTCCATGAGATTTTTGCTGTGCCCACCTTACTGGAGACCTCTGGTAAGTGTACACTCATATTCAGGCATATCAGTTTGCACAGCTTCACAATATGCATCCTGCCACAGTTGTTTGTCAGATCTTTGATAGATGTCCTCTGCGTTATTCATGTAAGACTGCTTATCTCACACAGACATCCTCCCCATTGTTATATCACTTTGTGTGACAGTCATATAATATGCATTTTCACTGTGCAGTCCCTACTGTACTATATAGATATGTGATTGGTGTTGCTGCTGCAACCATCATCCATTGACATGTCCTCCTCTGCTGTACATTTGGTAGTGTCACCTGTCCTCTTTCCTTGTGTTCATTCCTACAATTCATGTGTGTGTGTCCCTATTCAATACACACATTTTCCCTGAGTGTTCATTTTACATGGCAGTCCATGTCCCATTACAGATCATTTATACAGGTTCAGTATACAGTGCCAGGAATAGAATATCACAATACTCTGCATTGCAAGTACAGTGTCCTTTACTGTGTTTGGACCATATACTGCACATTCATACCTCTCAACTGTCCAGGATGTCCAGATGTGTTCCTTATCAAATTTGTGGCTTTCTGCTATATCACTGCGATGATCTCAGGACTGATGTGAGTCAATATTGCATACATTTGACTTCATAAGTCTCAGCTGTCCTGATTTGTGCAGAATGTCCAGTTTTTGTCTCATATTTTTGATCTTTTACTCATGACGTTTTGGTTTTCTGGCAAATCATTGGCATGTCTTTGCAGATTGAAGTCAGAAACTGATGACAGACATTTGAGTTTCAAACTTCATGCTCTTAAGAAAGTGCAGACTAGAGGTGTGGCCAAGGATGAACACAGGATGGCAGCAGATTTCTTCAGCTCCACCAATTTCATTACACTGACAGGAATTAATTACTTAAAAAATTAATTTTTGAAGTAATTTTCTTTCTAAATACGTTTGTTTTATATAGTTCTTGAACTATATCTAAAAAAGAAAGGAAATCTTAACAATATTCCTGTCAGAAATCACTGTGGAAATTTTCCTGTCAGTTTATCAGTCTGAAATGAGTTCCAGTAAGACAAATTCTCAAGACTCCAGCATCAAGAAAGAACTTCAGTCTCTGATAATTATAATCCAGCAACTTACTGATAAAATGGATAAAATGGATACTAAAATAGACACCTTCATAGAAAAAACTACAAACAAATAGACCTGTTACATACAGACCTGCAACAACAGAAGAACCAGATGACAGGCATAGAAGAAGCTGTGAATGACATGGAAAATAGAATCCAAGAAGAGGAAATCAACATTGAGTTTCTGCTGAAACAAAATACACATTTACAAACAAAGCTGGATGACCTGGAAAATAGATCTAGGCTAATAACATTAGGATAATTGGACTGCCAGAAAAAATTGAAGGTAACAACATTACTTCTATTTTAAGAACTAGGCTCCCTAAAACTTTAGAGTTAGCAGAAGCATTCTCTTTGGTATCGAAAGAGCACATAGATCTATAGCTAATACTAACTCTAACAAAAATATCCTAGATCAGTTATAGTTAGATTTCTATCATCTTTTGATAAAGAGATGGTTCTTAAATCTGCTTGGGCTAAAGCTCCTGTTAAGATTAATGAGACAACTGTGCTTTGACAATGACTATTCTTCCATGGTAATAGCTAAAAGAAAAGTTTTTCTGCCACTAATAAGGTAGCTTAAAGAAGTACAGCTTAAAACATACCTTCTGTTTCCTGCCAAGCTTAAAATCTTCCTTCCTGATGGTCCTAAGGTTTTCGATGATTTAGACTCTGCTTTATTGTTTGTCAAAGAAAAAAGGATTTTGGATAAAATAGAAGAAATGGAATGGGCTAGTTCTTCATTAAAGAGATTGGCAACTGAAGCTGTGGAAGACTTCAGAGAAGAAGAAGAGACTAAAAACAAATGATTTGTTATATGTTTTTTCTCTCATCATTTTAGTTCATTATTAATCTTTTTGAATATAGTTCCTGCATTTCCAGAAAGCCACAAATATTTTGGAAAAGATTTAATCAAAGTTATTCTCTATGTGCAAAGAAATGTTTTGTTTCATAATCAGTCAAAATACCTGAAGATTTAATGGCAAGCTGTGATTCAATTTGTTTCTCTTTCTGAAAAGAAGTAAGGTTAGTAATTTGATATATTTTTTATCTTTACCTTTTTTTTCCTTCTCCTTTTATTATTTTCTTTGTTTAAACAATGACATTCTATTTAGATTATGTAGTGGGTAAAGGGTGGGGAGGGCAGGAGAGAACAGTAATGAAAATATCATTAATAGAATAATAACATATTTATTCCTTGTAAAAGTTTTTATAAGTTCTTCAAATGCTATTTCTAATTATACTTTCTTGATTATACTGCTTATGCCTGTTTGTAAATAATCTGTTATGCTTTAACTAATAATAATCAGAACTAAATAAGAGTAAATAATATGTTTTATTTTTAACTCTATTAATATAAACAGTAAGTAACATTCCATTGTATATACTTCTTACAGCTTTCTCTTACATTTTTTATTTCTGCCTCACTCCCTTTTATTTTCTACTCTCTTTTTCTTTTCTTTATTAATATATAGAAATGTTTTTGATTGTGTGGGCACAGTGAATAATAGGATTTGTATGAAAATTGAGTTGGGAGAAGAATGTTGAGTTTTATTGCTTGTTGGTAATTTTGGGTTTAATTTCACTTACATAGAGGCTGTAATGATCTGTGGAATACATTGTGAAGGTTTTGTCATGTTTAGATGCATTTACACTGCTAAATGAATGTTTGTCACTAGTTTTTAATAAGTTTCCAAAATGTTAAGAGAGACAATCTGAGATGTGGGCTGTCTCATGCACAGTGTTCATGAGTTACTTCAGAAGCTTCAGCTCACAGAATTCTCACAGAGAAACTGAAAGCAGTTAGTATAACCTTTGACATAGTTATCACACTGACACACCACAGATTCAGGAAAATACTCTATTCATAAAATATGTCAGTTATAATGTTTTGTTTCATAACCAGTCAAAATATCTGAAGATTTAATGGCAAGCTGTGATTCAATTTGTTTCTCTTTCTGAAAAGAAGTAAGAGGCTGTAATGGTCTGTGGAACACATTGTGAAGCTTTTGTTATGTTTACATGCATTTACACTACTAAATGAATGTTTGTCACTAGTTTTTAATAAGTTTCCCGCCAAAATGTTAAGAGAGACAATCTGAGATGTGGGCTGTCTCATGCACAGTGTCCATGAACTACTTCAAAAGCTTCAACTCACAGAATTCTCACAGAGAAACTGAAAGCAGTTAGTATAACCTTTGACATAGTTATCACACTGACACACCACAGATTCAGGAAAAATACTCTATTCATAAAATATGCCAGTTATAATGAGTCTAAATGATGTAGTTTCTTGTAGTAAGTAAATGTCTTATTTTAGAAGGCATAGAAAATGAAACATTTATTTAAATGTTTTGAAAATCTACTTAACAGCAGCATAATAATCTGTGTTAAAAGTTTATGTTCCAAACATATACTTTACTATAACTCAGTTAATTCATCTGATTGACAAGCATAAATAATCTTATAACTCTATTCTGGAAGAAATGTCATGTGATATATTTTAAAGCAGTAGGTTAGCATGATTGTAAAATCTGGTTACTAAAATGTGTTTGCTGTGCATTATTTTGTATAAAGCAGACAGATTTATTCTAGGGACAGCAAGTAGGATAGTGCTCAACAAAGACACAACTCAGTGAGATCAGATATATATATATATATATATATATATATATATGTGTGTGTGTGTGTGTGTGTGTGTGTGTATATATGTGTGTGTGTGAGTGTGATGGCTTTTTTTATATAATAATGCAAGTGTTTCTGAGAATCTGCATAACTATCCAATATGATTTATAATAATTTCTATGAATACAATATTTTACTCTATTGACAAAATGAATGTTTGCCACAAGTTTTAATAAGTTTCCTGCCAAAATGTTAAGGGAGACAATCTGGGATGTGGGCTGTCTCATGCACAGTGTCCATGAACTACTTCAAAAGCTTCAACTCACAGAATTCTCACAGAGAAACTGAAAGCAGTTAGTATAACCTCTGACCTAGTTATCATACTGACACACCACAGATTCAGGAAAAATACTCTATTCATAAAATGTCAGTTATAATGAGTTTAAATGATGTAGTTTCTTGTAGTAAGTAAATGTCTTATTTTAGAAGGCATAGAAAATGAAACATTTATTTAAATGTTTTTGAAAATCTACTTAACAGCAGCATAATAATCTGTGTTAAAAACTTCTGTTCCAAACATATACTTTATTATAATTAATTTAATTCATCTGATTGACAAGCATAAACAATTTTATAATTCTATTCTGGAAGAAATGTCATGTGATATATTTTAAAGCAGTAGGTTAGCATGATTGTAAAATCTGGTTACTAAAATGTGTTTGTTGTGCATTATTTTCTATAAAGCAGACAGATTTATTCTAGGGACAGCAAGTAGGATAGTGCTCAACAAGGACATAACTCAGTGAGATCAGATATATATATATATATATATATATATATATATATATATATATATATATATATATATATATATATGTGTGTGTGTGTGTGTGTGTGTGTGTGTGTGTGTATGTATGTGTGTGTGTGTCTGTGTGTATGTGTGTGATGGCTTTTTTTTTAATAATGCAAGTGTTTCTGAGAATTTGCATAACTATGCAATATGATTTATAATAATTTTTATGAATACAATATTTTACTCTATTGACAATAATGAGTTTAAGTAAATGCTCATATACAAACAATTCAAAAATTTTTTTTTTGGAAGCTGTTAATAGTATTCACATGACAGAAAATAGATGCATCTTAATATATGTAATGTCTGAATCATATTAGCCAAAGTTTTTGATTTAAATGAATGTTAGAACCTAATTTTCTCTCCGCTTGATTTCTAACATCAAGATTATTTGAATGCTATTTGAATACAAGTGTTATATATTACATAGATCTATATAGTAGTATGAACAGTTTAAAAAAAAAGTTTATTTTAGTTTATATGATGCTGTTTTACCAAATGTGTAGTTTTGTCTTGATAGATAATTGAATTGAAAACTGTTAACCTCAGTTAAATATAACTAGTATTAAATTGATAAGGTGGTAGCTGAGGTACTGCTGCTTAGGTAGGGGTTAACTTGAGTAGTAAATACTATTTAAGTTGGAGTTTTCAACTCCAGGCTGGATGCAAGGTTTAATCCTTACATTATTTTCACTTGTTCATTGTTATATGTATATAGTTTTGACATCCGCAATATATTTTGTGTACTCATTGTCACTACAAACAAAATTGAATCCTATACAAAATCCCATAAGAGATTTAATAAATACAGCTATATTTAAAGGTACACCTAAAAGAGGAGATGTAACATTATTTATCTTGTTATTTGTTATTTCGATCATAAGATTCTTGAGTTTTAAAAATGCCAAATGACATCTTTAAAAGGAATTTCTTTAAACATTAATGGATTGAATAATCCGTGTAAAAGGGCAAGCCTAATAAGATACATTAATTTACACAAGGCCAATCTAGTCTTCCTGCAAGAAACCCATCTCTTGAAAAAAGATATTGATAAACTAGCCACCAATAAGTATACAGTATTGGTTAGTTCAGAGCACACTCAGAAAAAAGAGGAGTGGCTATTTTATGGAATAAAAGTATGCCCATTCCTAAAACCATTAAGTCTTTTCAGGATGACAAAGGAATGTTTTGTATGGTTACAATACAAATTAATGGGAAGACTTACACTTTAATTAATGTATATTGAATACCTGGAATTGGTATTAATACAGTGAAACTTCATATTGATAAGATCATATCATTCTCTATAGGGGATATTATTTTAGCTGGTGATTTTAATTGTATACTACATGAAAGTGATACTACCACTATAAGGAAAAGAAGAATTACATCTAATGCAAAACATTTAAATGATTTTGCTAATTCTTATCATTTGAATGATATTAATAATCAGATAGATTCAAAATCATTACCATACACCTTTTTTTCTAACAGATACAAAACTTATTCAAAAATAGATAGGGTCTTTATTTCTAACCAGATGGTAACAGATTTAATTAATTCCAAAATCATTTCATGTCCTATATCTGATCATAACTCAATTGTTTTTGAATTCATGATAAAAATACTCATAATGTTCAGATCAAAAGGATACCAGCATACTTAACTCAGCTAAAAGACTATAAAGAATATATACTTTCAGAAGTACAACATTTTCTAGACATAAATAATACTCCTGAAGTCTCCATTGTCTATGTTTGGGATGCCTTAAAATCATATCTATATGGACAAAGTATCAGATGGTATAATAATAAAAGGAAATCTTGGGATAAGGAATTGTTAGATATTCAAAGTAAATTAGACTCTTATAAACATAATAATAAAGAAAATATTATGGACAAGAAAGTTATTGAAGAAATAAACAAACTAAATGAGAAATACAAAGAAATTTTAACTCATAAAGTTAAAATAACTTTAGAGAAATACAAGTTTTTGTCTTATTCAATAAGCCCCAAATACTTACATAGACTTAAAAATAAAACAAAAGATTGAATAAACAAAACCATATCAAAGAAATCTTTTCTCTAAGGAAAAGAAGAATGTTTCTAGTATACCAGAAATACTGGATGAATTTAGAAATCACTTTCACAAGATTAACCATAACAACATTAACATGGAACCTAAAGATAAAATAAAGGAGTTTATAACCACAAACATGAATAAAAGCTTAATAAACAACAGATTAAACTATTGGACAAGAGTATTTCATATACAGAAGTTATTACACAAATAAATAAGCTTAAATCAAACAAAGCACTGGGTAATGATGGTATTATACCAGAGATATATAAAATCCTTTCTAAAACTACATATTCATTAATACATAAGGTTTTTATTTTGGCCCAAACTGAGTTAATAACCCCCCCATCTTGGCAATATACATTTATTTCACCAATTTTAAAACCTAATAAAAATCCAACTAGATGTTCTTCATATCGACCTATCTCATTACTTAATGTTGATTATAAAATGTTTATGAGTATTTTTGCTGATAGATTGAAGACAATCATCCCTGGCATTATAGATATAGATCAGACGGGCTTCATTGTAAATAGAAATACTTTTGATAATATAAGAAGAACTTTAACATTAATTGATTTTGCAAATAGGAAAAAGAAAGATTTAACACTTATTAGTCTTGATATAGGTTCAGCATTTGATTCAGTAAGTTGGGACTATCTGTTTACCTTACTGAAATGCACAAACTTCTCTGATGCATTTGTAAATTTAATTGAGCATTTATACAAAGGAACACTGGCTTATGTTAAGGTAGGAACATATGTTTCACAAAAAATACCCATTCTTAAAGGTACAAAGCAAGGATGTCCACTTTCTCCACTATTATTCACTTTAGTAATGGAGCCTTGGGCTAATTTGATTAGAAACAGTACTGACATAGAGGGTTTTGAAATAGACGAAAATACAACATCAAAAATTCAACTTTTTGCAGATGATGTTCTAATTACATCAGCAGGATCTAATTCTTCTAGCAGTCTTTATTTGATAAAATGATGAATTTTAAAAGTATTTCTGGTTTAATATTCAATGAAGAAAAAACTAAAATACTACCTATATATACACGAAAAAATATTCTCATTAGTGATTTTACTAAATATGTACCCAATTCCGATCAGATAACTTATTTAGGTATAATACTATCTAAAGATATTAAATCTATTATATATAATAACTATAATACCTGTTTTCTTAATATACAAAATCTTTTTAATACCTGGAATAATATGTTTTTACTATGGAGGAGAGACTTACAATTATTAAAATGATAATATTCCCAAGATTTTATACTTAATACAATCAATAATACTTTCACCTACAAAAATAATTATCAAGAAACTGAATACACTAATGTTAAATTTCTTATGGGCACCTAATAGACCTAGGATTGCATTAAAGAAACATACTAATAGCTGGTCTCAAGGGGGTATTTCTTTTCCAGACTTTAATTTATATATTATCTCTTCTATTATAAAAGTTATTACTTTATTAATAGATCAGTCATATATCAAAATGGAAAGATTATTGGGAGCTAATTAGTATGCACTTCATGAAAATCTCCTTAACACTTAAAAATATGATTGTAAATAACTCCATGTTGTGGTTGCTAAAGGAATTTTGTACTTCACCTATTACACCTAAACATATGGTTTGTTACCCATTAAATATTATTATTAGTTATCGTAACTTTATATTCATGCACCCTAAGTATAGGGAATGGAATTTTATTGTATTCCTATAATGTATACTCAGGGTATGCTTATGTCATCTACTTCTGAAGGAACTCATTTAGCTATAGATAATGATCTAAAGTACTGGTATCAGCTGATATCTGATAATAAAGTTAAAAATCTAGATTTCTTAAAACAAGAATTTGATCTAAGAGAAACTTGCTGGTTAGAGGTTCAGATCTTTAGACAACATCTCATTGATAGAATAGATCTAATGTCTATAACAGTTAAAGAATCTATTCCAAAATTGATTGATTACTTGATATTAAATTTACAGCATAAAGTTTCTGATAAAGGTAAACTTTCATATATACATAAAATTATCAGACAAGAAACTTTTTACAGTGTAGATTCATACTGGAATTATTTCACCTCTATTAATGGGGACCCACCAACTCAACAAGATAAGCAATATATATTGGAATCTGCTTATAGAACTACATCTTCCATTGTCTGGAGACTTTATACATGGAAATTTTTACATAGATCTTTTTATACACCTTTGATGATGAATAAAATAAATAATAAAGATAATCTATGTAAGAGATGTAATGTAGAAATTAATGCTGACTGGGCTCATATGTTTTATGACTGTATGAAGTTGAAAGAATACTGGAAGTCAATTAATGAATTTTTGCAGGCTCTTTTTACAGATAATTTCATTATTTCTAAGTCTCTTATATTATTCAACACACCTGTACCTCAATGTGTTAAAAAGATTAAGCTTCCCTTGTTATGGTCTATCCTAGCAGTGGCCAGGAAAATAATAACTAGAAATTGAATTTCAGATACACCTCCTTCGTTCAATGAATTTAAAATGTTATGAATATAATGTGCCATATGGAAATAAGCACAATTAGAATGAGAACAACTAGAAAAACATCATATTATATTGTATGGGATAATTTACAAAATTTGTTAAAAAAATTCTAATTTCAATAGCACGGTATTTTAGTTTAATTAATTGATCTGATTGTAGTGGATGTCTTTGTAAATACTTCAGTTGTTTTGTTGAATATTATAATAATACCTATTTTTAATTACTTGTATAAAATTGTTATGATATTTCTCTTATATGTTAAAACAATAAACCTGTTTTGAAAAAGAAAGTGCAGACTACTGTACAATCTATTATTCTATCAACTTTCTAAGTCTGGTAGAGCAATATTAAAGATCTGTCCCTATTTTGGGGCCTTTATCACCCCATTATTTATGGCTTTGTCCAAATTTCTTGCCATATCACAATGAGAGGTATGCTTGAGTTTCCTTCTAGCACATTTCTATGTGACATCTAAGTCAAATATGTCCCTATTTGTGGTTAAAAGTCCCGCATTATTTTGGCCTTTGTGCAGATGTGTTGCACTAACAGATTGACAGCTATCTCTAAAGCCCTGGTGATAACTGTTGCATTTTGTGCAAATCCACAGACTGTAGGTGCTCTGCTTGAAGCAGAATTGACATCCGCACTGTTGCTAGCCATAAAACCTAATGTAGACATGCCACATGGCATTAATATGGATTGTCGTTATATTGAACTTTAAGTACTCAGTAGCAAGTCCACCCAAACATCATTCTAAAACCAAACTCCAAACAGTTATAGTTATCCCTGCCCCCAGAGTAATTCCTGTCAGTATCACGGGCCAGCACTTCTCCATAACTTCTCTAGCCAGCCTTATTGAGATGGTTGTCTTGAGACAATGTAAGAGCTGTCTCATGCTGTCTGACAATCATCTATTACTCAAACAGCATAACACAGTGAGTGAGAGATGTCCATACAAAATATCCTTGGAGGCAGAAATTTCAGACACCAAAATTGTCAGCAGTACACCACACATTACACCTCTCCAAGGTCAACACAATGCACATGCTCCATCATATGCTGAGGTTCTAATGATTATCTTGCCTAAACCTCAAAGATCTCCAAAACACAACACTGACACAAAGCACACTGAGCATATTAAGCCTGCTTCCTCATACAGCATAAGAAGTTCCAAAATCACAGATGCTGAGCCCATAAGGCAGCCATCAACCCATCTAAACATTCTTGTTATAGATGAGTCCACTGTAAGAAGTACAGCTGTGCCTCTTACCAGGCTAAGCAAAGAAAGAGTGATGGTTAGTTGCTTGTTTGGCACCAGGATCCATCAGATCACACATGCGCTCAAGTCCTTGAACAACAAGTACCAGCATAGCTCTGCCATGGTTAATGCCAGTCTTAATGATCAAGGTATACCTCCCTAGATTATATGAAGAGAGTTATGATGGAGCAGTCAGACTATGTGTCCAAGGCAGGTATGAGTCTAGCAATGAGCAGTATTCTACCTTCTCCAAGGATGATGCCACGATATGAGAAAAATAATTGACTTTAATAACTGACTTAGTTTTTAGTATCTGTCAAAGAGAATCCAATATTTGTCAGCCTGGGAGGATATGATTGACAAGCCATGCTGCTTCATGGCCTATATTTGTCCCCTTTAAGGTTCTGATTATTGGCAAAGACATTGTTCATCCCCATAGTGCCTTTTTCAGGCAATACCAACCTGATAAACCTAGTAACATAAAGAAAAAAGGAAAAGAAATTATGAAGGCGTTACTGATCAATGCTTGGAGAGTGCACAAGAAACTCCACCCCCTACAAACTCTTCTCACCCTAGAAGACACTGATGTCTGTGACTAAGACATAGTTTAAAATAGCAGAGAGCACTCAGGCCGTGCAGGGCTATAAAGCCTTCCACACACTTAGACCAGCTACTGTGCAGGAGGGAAAAATGGTGGAGGTATAGTAATCTATATTCAGAAGAGACTCACATCAAGGCTAGTAAAACAGCATGATGCACTAGAACTGTCTTATCAACAGCTATCACACAAGACCAAGTCCTAAAAGTGCTATCAAAAGCTAAAAATACTGCATAAATGTGTCTTGACAATGTCCCCTTTGTGTTATGGTGACAGCCTCCTAACTGCTCAATCTCAGCCTCCATACAGATTTTTATGCCAAATAAATAGAGAACAGCTATAGTCATTCCCCTGCATAAGGGAGGACCTTCCACAGACCCAGGCAATTACAGACCCATAAGTCTGACCAGCATCATATACAAATCCATAGAAAGAATTATCATGGAATTAATCAGTCAGGACATAGGGATCCTCCAAACAGTGGACCTGTCTTAGTTTGGATTCATCAAGGGCATGTCATGCTTACTCAAGCTGGTGGATTTTTTGAAAAGGTCACCAAAGCAATGGATGAAGGGAAAATAATGCACTGCATACCTTGATTGATCAAAGCTTTTTATGCAATTCTCCATTCAGGCATAGTAGGAAAAACTAAGTAAACTGGGAATAACTCCTATGTAACTTGCTGGATTTTCAATTAGCTGACAGATAAGACACAGACAATAAAAACAGGGGAGGTTACCAACACAAAGAGAACAGTCACCAGTGGAGTCTCCCAGGGTTCTTTGCTAGGACCTCACCTGATTGACATTTACTTTTCTGAAGTAAAATCCACTACCAAAGGCTCTGGATGACTAAGTTTGCAGATGACTGTAAGCTAGGAGCAGTTATTGAATCTCCAAATAACTTAGCCATCCTGCAGGAAAGTTTGTCTGGTTTGTTTGTTGTCAAAATCATGGTCTGAAACAAATGCCAAAAAATGCATTAGCATGTCCTTTGGGAAGTTGTCTACCCAGGGAACTGCCACGTTGACATTACACCCCTAATTGTTGACCCAGTTGTTCAAGATTTGGGAACTTATGTGGACAGTGACCTACATTTTAACTAACACGTGACTATTGTTGTAAGAAAGTCCTTCTATATTGCACAGGTTAGGAATAAAGGAATTATCAAGATCTAGGGATGACATTGTCTTCTTTTACTCAGCCCTCATTAGGCCAATCATTTATTATAATGCTCCTTTTGGCAGGTATCTGTTCAGACACATGTAACAACAGGAACACCCACAGAGATACCTTACTAAAATGATACAAGGGTTAAACAATATGCCTTACATGGACCGACTCAAAGCCCTGTCACTATACTCGGTATCCTACAGACTGCTAAGAGGTACATGTGTCTGTCATAAAAGGCATGCTCTGAACCATTACTGATGGATTTACTGCACATGAGCAAGTCAAATGGCATCAGAAATACTCAGTCTAGGGATCTAAACTTCTTCTGCAACATCAGAAGAATGGTTTGGAGGGACAGGTTTATTTTGCAGAGGCTGTCAATGTTGTGGAATAGACTCTCCATCCACATAAAACAAAGTTCATCCCTATCCATTTTCAAATGCAACTTACATCTATGGATGGGAAACAGAAAATTTACCCCATGTACTACTAATGGACAGAGGCAGCTCCTAAATGTTTCATCACATGCATGCATAAATGATCTATGACATAATCCCAGTTATTCTCATTAGGGGTAATATATAATAAGGCCACTCTATAACCAAATGGAATAGGTTATGTCAAGGGAAAAAAAGGGAAACTGACTAGGCTAAAAATGGCCCACAAGGGCAGCTTGCCAAGTACTTACCTATGAACCTATGAGGAGACTTTCCAGTTTTCCACAAGTTGCAGAGAACTGCCTGGTTAAATAACCTACTTAGAGTGACATTGTTGGGTGATGAAGGTAGAGGGGAATCAAACCCTCAACCATAAGAAACAATATGTTAACAGCTCATAGTTTCAGTCTATCATATTAACTGCCAGGCTTCAGACTCTTCCCAACACTCCCATTATTACCTTTTACAAGACTGTTTATGTTCCATATTCTATAATAGTCACTATAATATATGTGATATTTCAGTTGCATTGCATTAATGGCTCTGTCTGAATGCTTAAAGCATATACATACTTTCTTTAACTAATATGTATTAACAATATTGTACAGGTAAAACATCATTTACTTCAAAACATGCTATTAAAATGTAGAACCTAAACTAGAAATCTGGAGAAAAATACTAAAGTTGCTGTCTTTGGAACCAACAGAACTCCAAGAATACTTATGATTTGCCTACGTGACTATTAATGGTCACATTTCATACCTCCTATGTTGTCAGTTACAACAAAAAGGAGTATTCTGGCATTACAACTGAAATGCAAGTAAAATTTTACTGTCTGTTGAGGAAAAATCTTGACAAGTGTCAACCATATATAAATACAGTCTTTGTAAAATCGGATTAAAAACTTAGAATTTAACATTGTGAAATATGGAAAGAAAAGACAGGAGAATAACTGTGTGTATACAGATGCTACTATATATGGAGTCAACATTCAAAACCAAGCAGTTGCACATTCATATAATAACAAAATATATCTTAAAACATGATATGTCTTTAACCATTATATTTCTATCAGAGTATTTTGTATGTCTATTAATGTGCATATTATTTCATCAGTTAAAAAAAAATCCCAGGAATCCAAAAACATTACATCCACAATTGCAGCTAACCTAACACAGTTTATAATGCATGTACAATGAGTCGCAAGTGTAATTAACAATGCATGCCATAGAAGCAGTCATACTGAAGCTGTCAGAGAAGCACATAGCATGTGAGTGTTGCACACTCATAGACTGAAAGTGGGAAAAAAGACAGGTGTCAAGGGATTTGACACCATTAACCTTTCAGTGACATTGTACCAAACACTGCATTTATAAGGTGAACCATGGAAGCATTAACAAAGTGTCAGGTAAAACACTTAGCAGGTGAGTCTTGCACTTTTTATAGAATGAAAGCAGAAAAGTCACAAAAAAATGTAACCCTTAGTAGTATTGAACCCTCAACTCTCTTCATTTGAACTCTACAAATCGCTTCATGAATAATGCAGAAGCAGTCATGCTGACCTTCTCAGTGAAGTACAACAGGGAAGCAGAAAAGTGAAAATAAAATCTACAGCCTCCATTCTGAGCATTAACACTCTACAAATCACTTTATGAGCAAGCCGAGGCATGGAAGCAGTCAGACTAAAGATGTCAGTGTTTCTGTATTTCATATTTGTCAAGTGCTGCACAATGATACATTGCTCATTTCAGAGAATGATGGCAGCCAAGACCAATATACTTAGGACATGATATTGATTGAATGTCATTCTTACTATACAGTGAACTTATGAACATTTCTTATCTGTTGCACATGGGTATCGACTTTGCTCTTTGAAACCTGTCATGTGCAGTATGTCCAAATAAAGAAAAAGGATTTTAAATCCCTTTTGGGCATGTGTGGGGAGCATTTATCTATTTTTGACAAGATTAAATGTTCATATAGGAGTATAGGAAAGAGATGAAAAGGGGGACTAAGCAGAGAGTAGGCTAGAAGGTGAGCAAATAAGGAATCAGCAGATTGGAGGTGAAGTAGGAAGGAAATACTTTTTGTGGGACAGATGCCTATTTTATTTTTATGAAGAGAAGGGAATGTTGGGGAAGGAAGGAAGAGGAAGTTAAGAGGGGTAGGTTAGATAGAGGAAGACAGACATAACTAATAGGATGTGGGGTAACACAATGAGGGAGGGGGAATACAGTGGTAAAGTAGACATCACACAAACAGAGGGAAGGGAATGGCAGGTTGGGACTGAAATGTGTGGGTGCTTCCACTGGTTGTGGTGGTGCTGGCAGCACTGCTGCCACCTGTGGGAAGCCAAAGGCATTGCCGATGGGATAGGTGCAGGTTACTCTGCTTCAGCATTTAATGGTAAAGGAAATGGAGAGAAGCAAGAAAATTAAATAAATAAATGTATGTAAGAAAACAAAAATAGCAAGAAAGAGGGCAGGAGAAGAGAACTAGAAATACAATGAAAAACTGAAGTTCTAACTTTTCCATTAACATTTGCTATTAATTTGTATTTACGCCGCCGAAGGGACATGGCAGCAACACCGAATACTGTTGTAGAGTTAAGCCACTGGAATCTTCACCCTTTGGTGGTGTGTGACTTTTTCATTAACATTTGCTATTTATTTGGATTTACGCCGCCGAAGGGACATGGCAGCAACACTGAATACTGTTGTAGAGTTAAGCCACTGGAATCTTCACCCTTTGGTGGTGTGTGACTTTTTCATTAACATTTGCTATTTATTTGGATTTACGCCGCCGAAGGGACATGGCAGCAACACCAAATACTGTTGTAGAGTTGCTGGTGGATGTATTTATCGTATTTCTGCTTTATTGTATTTGTGAAGCCACTGGAATCTTCACCCTTTGGTGGCGTGTGACTTTTTCATTAACATTTGAAGTTCTAACTATGTTGATACTGATACAGTTAAAGATAATACCCTTGTTGAAGATGTAAATGCTGATGAATTTTAGAAGCCTGCTTGTATATATACATGCAGAGGGAACCTGAACTAACAACCATAATCCCATGCAGTCTGTTAGATAGATGATCAAAGGGAGGAGCTATTTAGACAGCCCAACAGGTGACTTTAGTCAGAGCTACAGTTTGATTCATTGCTTCCTACAATAATATAATCATCAGGAAAGCAGAACTCCTGCGTAACCTTCAAGAGTATATTCGTCTGTACAGGAGACTTCCCCATACTCCTGAAACAGTAATACTCGACACTGTTTTCAAAGTCTAACTTCTGACATCCTGGTAAAGGTACATACATAAACCTAAGCCAGCAAGGTGAGTTTTACAAGCTGACTTGATTTGCCTGGCATGACAGTGAAATGATCTGCATGGGATCCATAGAGCTATAGTTATTAAGTAGTGTTTACAAAAAATTATAAATAAATAGGATATTTCCATGTTTACATTAATGATGAAAAAATAGAGTGTGATACTATCATGTTGGAGGTGGTATATTTAAGCATGATGGGTAATATGAAGACATTCTGAGATATAAATGCTCTTTTGGTAAAGCAGTTATGACTATTAATTATATTTTCGTAACTGTATTAATTTCAAAAAAGCTGTGGGTTCGACAGGTAAACAAATTATGCCATCTTATATAAAACATTAAGGCACACAATATTGACACTGATACATACCATCCAACATAAATGGCTCTGTAGGTTAATATTGTTTTGAAACATTGTAAAATGATATGCATAATTTGGAGAGATTCAGCAATATCCCAAAACAACAGTATACTATCCCTTTGTATCATGCATCATTGGAAAGATCTCAGACAGATGAACAATTCCTTGACTAATATATTAGATCCATCTTGCACACTTACAGAGGTATAACCCTTTGTCTGACCATAACACTGGTATTTTTAGCAAAATTAAATAAATAGTTAATCTGCAATATAAAATCAGCACTTACAGAGCATTGATACTAACATCAGTGTATACCCCATTGTCTACCAAAGAGATGCTATGTTTTTTATTTTTTTTTTTATAATTTACACCATTTGTCAGATATTATGCATCTAATGAAGTGTGGTTTTTGGTAGAGGATTTTGGAGAAAAGTTCACAGGAAGCAAGTAGTTTCCTAGCTTAAAAGATCTCAGGAAGCAAAGGTGTTAATTATCCTCCTTCTGTTTAGGACTAATTAAGTTAATGTCTGATGCTACTATATATGCTATGCAATTAGCATATTGATCACATTCAGAGGAGTGTATCTACATGATATAAGTGCAACGAGAAACACAAACCCTCATTGTGCTGTGGAAGAAAACACTGGTACAAGATCTGATTGCTGCTAAGAGTGATTCTGAGAAAACCTTCTTCTGGCTAACATTATCTTCTTATGTAAGGTAAATACTATGTCTTACAAATCCATTCCTTTGCTTAATGGTTGCTTTTAACATCTCTTTACCTTGCTGCTTGTAAAGGATGTCAGTTTGTCTGTAGTTTTAAATGTGTTAGCCAAAGTTTCATGAAAGATAGATTGCAAGGGTACTGAATGTAGTAGCCTGCCGGATTGTTCAGCTAGATGGGCGACTCCCTTCCCTCCATTTCAAAGTACTGTGCAATACTAATTTTGTGTTGTATGCCTTGAACATATGTAATTAAGTACAATATTTGTAACAGTGCTATTATAATGGTCATATGTTCTTGTTCAGTTGCACTTCTGTGATTGTTTTATGGGTAATATCTGCACACTTACATGCCTGACACTGAAATTCAGATATTTAACTATCAGACAAGAATGTAGCATACCATATGGTCTCACAGGATGGTAGTAGTGTAAGGATTTGTAAATCCAATGCAGGAACAAGGCTATTCATTCTACTGTTTTTCATACCACCAGATTAACACTTAAAAATTAGGGCACTCAGAAAAACCTGCTACATTTGGGGTGCAATCCACATCCACCTACAAGCCTACATTCTCAGATGATGAGAATGAGGCAGTACTACAGGTACTCTATCTCTGAGGCCGATGGCTCATTGATGTTTATCCAGCTGACCTGCCCTACCATGACCATGCCAAGATTGTGATTGTCAGCAATGTGACAGGTACAGCCTGAGCTGGTGTTGCCTGCATTATGTTTACTTAACTTTGATTACCATGCTGTCAAGCTATGGGCAAGTCACTGCCTCATTGCTAGTGCCATGGCATCTGGCATGATCATCCACTGCCATTGGATTTTCTTCTGACACCTCATTCTGACTCTCCTTCCATTACCTGCTATGCTAGGAACAGCTGGCTGTGCAAGAGCCCATCCTATTCTAACTATTAACTGCAGGGCACCACTGGATGAATCCAGACAGCAAAAGCATTCCTTCAGCAGCCTAAACAAATTTGCATTAATGATTCTGGTTTGTAATAGTGCATGGTTGTACCTGTTCCATTTGATTGCGTCGATTTCTTATGGGTGTCATGAGCCAGAGTTCTAAGCTATATCTAGTATTGCCAACAAGATACCACTGTGGGAAGTCAACCTTTGCAAACCATTGGCACAGATCACATCTGTACTGTATATGAGAGTTGTGAAAAAATTTCTACGTGGCTTGCTACCACATTGTAGATGATACACTAAGCATTGCAGACCACCTAACATTTCATGGAGTGAAACCATTTGGAACTCCCATACTGCCTTCCCGGTTCACCAGCTGGGGCCTTTATTTCACTGAGGGTATAGTCTATGGCCCCCAGTACCTAAGGAAAATTAGATGTATCTTAGAACTCCCGCATGGTATTGGCTTTCTGCTCTGGGATATGTGGGAACCACATATGCTTCCCCACATGCTGATACATGACATTGCTAAACTGTTGGAGTATTCCTGAGGCAGAGGCTTGAGATACACCCACTGTGCCTCCTGTGGGTCACTGAAAGGTCCCTGTATCTAACACAGATAAAACCACACACATCTTTGTATCCACTGGAATTGGTACTCCATGACTCCCACAGGGCTTTAGATGAGGCTGACACATTCTCATGGCATGTTGGATGGGATCTGTCTTCGACCTAATATATATGTACTTGCCAGTCATCTCAAATACTACCTCCTTCTCTCCACTATCACCTCCACTAACTACAAGATCTCTTGTATCGTGTCCTTCCTGGGCCCAGTTTTATTCAAGATCTCCTGGATCTTGTCCCTCCTGAGCCCAGTTTTATTTTACATTATCCTTCCCTGTTAACAGTGCCACTCACTTTACTCTGGCTCAAGGCACTATGTCCTCTCTACCTACTTTCCACAGCTGCTAATGCACCAATCTATCAACCCTTCATGAGCTGTTTATACTCACATATTCCCAATTTTTACTCTCAAATATCTGCTGTCATTACTACACTACTTAAATATTATTTCTGATTCTGACCTTATTTGATGTATTTTGGTAATCATATATTAATAGTGCTGCATTTAATTTTTGTATCTTAGACTTGTGCCTTAGACTTATTTATATATATATATATATATATATATATATATATATATATATATATATATATATATATAAAACAGAAAACACTGCCTTTGGCATACCAGTAGCAGAAATAAGTAGTCCATAAGTGTAATTTATTTTATTTTATTTTATTTTACATTTGTTTACTGGGAAAGTCCAACTGGACACAGGTCCTTTTTCCGGTCTGGGGAGAAAAGCTCCAATTAATACATAATGCTTACATAGCATTATAAATCACATGAGAATAACATACAAACACTACGATGCAATTATTAATTAAAATAGTATCAATATGAAATGGAATAGAACATAGCATAACACATATAGAAATGAAATAGAAATGCAATGGTACATGGAAAAAATGAACAACCAGAGTACATGCTTTCATGTAATTTGTGCAATCAATTTAAAAGTAGGACTGGAGTACAATGGAATAGTGCAAGAGTATATTGAATAGGCAGTATAAGATAGAGAGGTTAGGTAGCAGATGTAATAAAGCCCCCGGCTCAAAGGACGTTCAGTTTTACTATCTAGTTCTATGTAGTTGAAAAGCTAAGATGCTAGTCTAGATATTTTATACTGAGTTCTTGATGGTGAAGTAGTGAAGTTGAGCCAGGGGAGTGCGTGTATGAGGGTGTTTTAAGTTGAGGATGTAATATCTATGAGGTGGGAGACAGGTTGTTGACTTATTATTTATCCTGGGGGGGTTACAGGAGCATAGCCAGATGTTCATAAAGTAAGCCTTGAGGAGTTTTTTAAATTGTATGATGGAGGTAATGGAGGTAAGGTGGCAGGGTAGGTTATTCCATGCTTTTGAGATGGAATAGCCAAAGAGAGCTTTCCTGGTTTCATTGTTATGTTTAATGACTTGTAGCTGGTTTTGGGTTGTTGATCTTAGGGTTATTGTTGTGGAATATGGTGTAACTAGCTCTTGGAGTGCTGGGATTTTAGTTGGGTAGTATAATAGCTTATGTGCAAGTATTAATTGGTTGATTTTTAGTAGGTGAGGCAGTTCTAACTGGTTTTAGCTGTTTGAGTGCTACACAGTGATGGGTCCTATAAGGGGTTTCAGTAGCAAATCAGGAATTTTGTTGTAACAAGATTCTAGTTTGTTTAGGTCAGTCTTGTGGAGGTTGGTCAGTATTGGGGTAGCGTAAAGGAGGGTGGACAGTAAATATGTCCTAGCTAAGGTAACTTTAGTTTGCATAGTGAGATATGGTTTGTTCTAATAGAGGAGTCCAAGTTTTTTCTGTACTTTTTTAATAGCCTGGGCTATATGAATATCAAATCTGAGGTTATTATCTATTTCTACCCTTAAGAGCTTGGTGTGGAAGGTGGGGGTGATCATGGTATTATTTAAGGAGGTTATGGAGAAGTTATCAGATGGAGGGTAATTGCCTGGTAGAAGGATGAGAAGTTTTGTTTTATTTAGATTTAAGATAAGTTGGGAGATGCTCAACCAAGTCTCTGCAAGGGATAAGTTTTCTTGGGTTAGTATGTGTGGAAGTCATGTATTGTGTGGGCTGTACATATAAGAGTGGTGACGTCTGCATATTGAATGACTGAGACATTGGGTGTGGCAGTGGAGAGTTGGTTAGTAAATAGAGAGAAAAGTAATGGATCGAGTATAGAGCCCTGAGGTACTCCTAAGGATATTGGTAGCAGAGGGGATAGCTGATTTTGCCAAAATACCACTTGTTGTCTCCCTGATAGGTAGTTTTTAAACAATGAGATGGAGTGGGCGCTCATATTTAGGTTGGATAGTGTTTTGAGGAGAATATTATAGTTGACTATATCAAAAGCTTTGGACAAGTCTAGAAAAATGGCTGAGACTAGTTGTCCCCTATTTCTGTGATTATTGATTGTGTTGGTAAAGGATAGGAGAGCAGTGGTAGTGCTATGGAAGGGTTTAAATCCACGTTGATATTTGGATAAGAGGTTATTTTGTAGAAGGAAGTTCATTAGCTGTGTGTATGACTTTTTCAAGTATTTTTGATAGTGGTGATAAGATCCCAAATTCTTTAATAAATCACAGCAAGTAAAACAACTGTTTAGCACTTTCGTTCAAACACCTTGAACACCATCAAAACTGTTATTTATATATATATATATACCATTTTCTTGGAAGATACTCTGTCTTAAATGTATTGAAACTTACTTTCTGTATGTAGTTTTTTTCCCCCCTGAATCTCTGTTGAAAGGAGGCTTTTGGCTTAGATGGACTCCCCCTGTTGCCAAATGCAATACATAAATAAAATACAGCTGTTGTTGTTGTCTTTCGGCTTTTCCCGGTTAGGGGTCGCCACAGAGGAACTCCGGTCCCTAATGATTGGCAGTAGATTTGAACGAACGCCGAGGTGCCAGCTCGATGTTCAACCTTCAACAAAGGCACGCCCATTTACGCATGTCTTTCGAACACCCACCCAACCACTTGGAGGACACGCAGACTCCACACAGAAGGTACTCCCCGCACTCCACCCAAGAATCGAATGGGAGAACCTCTTGCTGTGAGGCAACAATGCTACCGCTACACCACCGCGGAAGTATAAATAAAAACAGTACTGGTCCAAAATGTTGGAGTTCTGCAGGCCATTAAATGTTAAGTGTAGTCAGATAACCCAGTGTTTCCAGGAGCAGCATTGCTACCCATCAGGCATAGAGTGAGAGCCTCTTGTAGCTGCACATTACTATGACAGTGGCAGCCCCCTAACATAATTCTGTAATTTAGTCCATTTGATCATGGATATATGTCTGAGTTCAAATGTACAGTGGACGTAGCATCATTGTGAGGCATTTAAACATTGTAAACACTCCTCCATCTTGTTTTGCCTCATTATCATTCATGGCACCTCATTCTATAGTTATTTGTTATTTGGCCTAGCCACATTGTTTAGCTTGGTTTTCTGAATCTCATACACCTTGAGCATGACCACTCATCAAACAAATTTGCTTAGCATACTGGGATAAAGTTTTCTAAATTCAGCCCAATGCCTTCAGCACTTTTATTTTCACACACTGTATCTGTTTGCATACCGTTCTGTCACCTCGCACTGTGCTTTATTCAGTCTTCCAGTGAAGATCTAATCAAGCAAATAAGAAATTCTAAACATACTTTAAGACATTTGATGGATTTCTCTTAAATAAAAAGTTATATAAAGCATGTAAACTTTTTTCCTGCTCAACTATCCACCATACAGGAAGCTGAACCCTGGAAGGCCCACTTACTGTGCAGTGAAAAGTCACAGCATGGTTTCACAGCTTATTTTTCATATCTCTAAGCTGACTTATATTACTTAAATAAATGGGTGAACTCAAGCATAATCTGAGAAAAAAAATATATTAACAGAAAATTGTGAAAAGTGCAAAAATGTATATTAATAATCCAGTTTGCATATTAAATATGCAAATTGCTTAAAGCAAGAGTTAGGGGCCGATAATGCTGTATTATTGAAAAAAGGATGATTAATTACTGTAAAACACTACATTTCTACTTGACAGAGTATTCTAAAAATGCCAAGTAAATACACTCTGCACATTAATTAAGTGACATATATCTGTAGACTTTATGTATGTAAATAAAATATGTTAAAATAAGGAATAAAACTCACTGGTGCAGAGCTTACCAAACAATAAGTGATATATGCAGCCCTTGTCCTAAAGAATAAAGGACACAGTTTGAAAAGGAATACAATATTTAAGCTGACCAAATAAAGGAATAATCATACTCATGTTTTAAATATTCACAATGATGATAATAATAATAATAATAATAATAATAATAACAATAACATACTTTATTTATATAAACACACTACTCCATTTATTAAATTCCCTACTCATCTTTATTTATTATTTATTTATTTTTTCTTTGTTAGAACAAACAGTTTTCCATCCAGGTTTCTCTGTTTGTTTCTTTAGGCTTCTATGGTTGCAATCCAAACTTGCTCCATTTGAAAGAAAGACTCATAATCTTTCTGGAAATAAAATGTGATACTCAATATCCCATTTTAGGGTCTTTACCAGCAATAAGCATGTCTTTCATTTTTTCATGTGAATAGTCATTGTCAAATATGATGGCATAATTACAAATTTTCAAAGGGGGATTTGCTTATGTAGTTCTAATAACAAGTTCTTTATCCAGATGTGAAATTAATTTGAAAGATATAGACCTGGGCAGGACTCTTTCCTTAGATGAAAATTTTGTGAGAGATCTATTGGCTCTCACTGCACCATGTGCCAAGCCCTCATGAAGGTTTAATATTTTAAAAATACAGCTGGTTAGGAAAAGAATCATATTTCTTTTTACATTTTCTCAGGCATACCACATATTTTTCCTGGTGTGATGAAAGGAGATACTGCCAGCCCAGCTAGCCAGAATTTTGTAAATAATTATATGTCATTGGTGAATATCAAAATGATTTATGCAACATGTTTGTGTTACAAATGTATTAGAACTGTATGTCATGTGTATATCAAACTGCTTGTACAGATGTGTGTGTTGAAAGGGTATTTGTAGAGTACTGTGTTTGAAGTATAACCACAGTGAGCCCTACTGGAAGAGAACAGAAATGTACAAGCGCTATTGTAACTGCTTAAATGCATATATTTTAACAGTGGAAACTGGAATACAGGAGGTTAGCTTCAGTCCAGCAACTTCAGAAAAAATAACTGAAATCAAATGACTTTATGGCTAGTCCATAAAATATGGTATCTTTCAGTTGTCAATGCAGCAAAAGACACAATGTCTGTACTAGGAAACTTTCTGTATTGTCTTTATGGTGAACTAATTGCTAGTCTTGAAAACATACAGGAATGCATTTGTTTTATGACTTCCAGCATCTGCCAGAGATCTGAGGAGAAGCCCTTGTCTTTATATTTTTATAGGTAGATGCTAAATACTTTTTCCTGGGAACTAGGGTCAGATGACAAAAAGTGATGTCATTCTGAAAGCTATACCAGCAGTAATATTTTAGCTATTGTTTTAAGAAGTCTCTTAGTAAGACAGAGCATTCTTCATTATGTCTTGGACCTGACAACAACAAGATCCACTCACCACATCTGGCTTGCTCTAATAGTAAGTTACTAGGGAATAGTAATTATCTTAGATACAGTCAGGAATATAGTGAAGCTTAGTTTAGCTATTTTTCTTTATTTATTTGGGACTGTCCTGCAATGTTGTTTTAAATATTTCCTGTGGTTTTGAACTCTGATGTCACTGTGAATATATATTTAGTATTATTTTGTTCTTTTATTATTTATTATTAAATATATTTAAACCTTTCATTGTGGCTGATCTGTGTAGAGATATTTAAGTTTTGAGAATAATTGCATATTTACTTGGTGACTGTGTGGGCCACTCCTAATAGCCTTGCTCTTATTCAAACTACCATTTGTGTTAATATTAATATTACACAGTAAGACTGGACACCCTTTGTTAAAGGCCTTAAAGTAGCTGATAAGGAGTGACTTATGGCAGTGATAACTACATTATAGTCTGGGTAGAAGGGGGCATCACTAGTAAACCTGTAGGAGCCTTTCCCATGTGTTTGTGTGTATAAATCAAACCTCAAAGTGTGTGTGTGTTTGTCAGCTACTTGGGCAGGGACAAGAAGCACTGATCAAACAGAGAGGGTGCTGGGGGTCTTGGCTTATTCACCCAGCTGAGATCTCAACTCTATAGCTGTGGCAGTGGGGAGTCTTATTGGGGATCTGGAGGAAGAGTGAGAAAGCCCTGCACTGACTGTGGTCTCTGTGTGCTCTTAAGGGAAATTGCACTTGATGCAGAAAGCTACATCTGGAGATACTGTATGTGTACCTGTCATCTTCCCAGTGAACGTTCCACCACTGTTGCAAGTGGTGAGGATTGAGGCTCCTTGATTACCGGTCCAGTGGTGGGATGTCATACCTGGCATGCTAGCTCATCATCCACTTTAAGTGGTATCCTGTTGCTTGGTTCTAGCAAAAATTCAGTGTGATTATTTAATAACTTAACTGATGAATATCTGCAATTAGCTGCAGAAGCTATAGCCTATCCTGTTACTATACATATTAACAGATCTATCTCAGAATGTACAGTACCTTATGTTTGGAAAATATCCCACATAATACCACTACACAAAGGGGGTAACTCCTTGGAACTTAATAACTACAGGCCTATAGCTATACTATCCCCCTTATCAAAAATCCTAGAAAGGGTAATACACACCCAAATGATGGAATATCTGCTAGAAAACAAATTACTTTCAAAACAGCAACATGGCTTTAGACCCTTCCATTGTACCACCACTGCACTTGCATCATTCACTAACACCATCAATCATCACATAAATAATGGACTACTCATATCTGCTACATTCTTAGACTTATCCAAAGCTTTCAACATGGTTAACCACCTTCAACTTCTTCACTCACTCTCTACCTTAAACCTTAGCAGCTCCTCTATTTCATGGTTCAAGAGCTATCTATCAGGCAGGCAGCAGGCAGTACAATGGCATAACCAAATACCCTCCCTGCTTCCTGTTTCCATAGGGGTTCCACAAGGCTCCATCTTAGGACCATTACTATTCACTCTTTTCACCAATCAACTACCATCTGCCACACCTAAAGCTTCTATAGTCCAATATGCTGATGATACCACTATAATTTGTGCAGCCCCTACACTCAATCACCTCGTCTCCGAAACAGGAATCCTTCACACTACCTGAAGCTTGGTTCACCAAATGTAAACTAATTTTTAACCCATCTAAAACAAAACTACTCCTCTTCAGCTTTCACAAATCCTTTCCCCTAACAGACAACTTCTCTATCACCTCCAAAAACAAAGCCATTATCATCCCATCCAGCCACACCAAACTGCTAGAAGTCAAAATAGATAACCACCTTAGATTTCATACTCACTTTGCCCAAACCATAAAGAAAGTTCACGATAAACTTGGACTGCTGTATCATAGAAAACACTATCGGTCAAAGCAATCTATAATAACTATAGCTAGGACACATCTGCTATCTACCTTGCTTTACGTTTCCCCTATGCTAACTAACCTTCATAAAATTGAACTGAACAAACAAGAATCCTGCTATAATAAGATAGCTAGATTTACTACAGAATCATCCTACAGAACACATCACTGTGAGTCTCTCAATAAGCTTAACTGGCTAGAACTCCCACTATTACTTCAAACAAATCAACTCTCACTAGCACACAAAATATTAAACCACTCAGACAAAATCCCAGCTCTTCAAGATCTTATACATCCTCACACCACAACAAGACCCTTGAGATCTAGCTCCCTAAACCACTTAGAGGTCACCAAATTTAACAATGAAGCAGGCAAATCTGTCTACAGCCACTATATTGACAAACTCTGGAACTCCCTTCCTGCCCACCTCACAGCCAACAACTCTACAACTCAATTTAAGAAACTCCTTAAAATTCACTTCTTGAATAACAGGCTATGCTCCTGTCTTACCCCTGGATAAAACTGAGATTATAGCTAACTACCATATTACACTACAACAACTGCGTGTTTTTTTCATCCTATCTACAGTCCAATTGTGACTAAATATTATTCAATCCTTTACTCTCTAACTTTAATAGCAGTACAATAAGTCTAATAGCCAATGTATGGATTCAATGTATAGCCTGTCATGTCTGGAATATATTGTCCAATGCCCTACCCCACGATGTTCAGATTCACTTTGAGAGAGTGCAATTTTCTGTCATTTAAGAACAATGTTAATCTGCCTGAAAAAATGTTGATTCTAAATCATTGAAGATGTTGTGCATGCATGTGTGTACTTGAAGCTTTTCTCCCTGGGCCTCCACCGAAAATGGACCTGTGTCCAGCCAGACTTTCCTGGTTAACAAATGTACAATAAAATAAAATAAATTGTTTACCCAACATTGCCTTAATGTCATTTAAACTTTATTTCTATATGAGCATTTTATTGTTCAGTCATAGTTTATAAAAGTTCAAACTGATTCCATTCTCGTGTACATAGTTCATTATTTTATCTATGTTTTGTATTTTAAATATAATTCTTGTATGAGTGACAATATCTTCTGGAAATCCTTTTTTTGTAGATATGTTTTCTTGCTCACTAGTTTTGGACATCACCATCCATTCAGAGGTCTGTTGATATATTTTCTGACAGGAGTTTTTTAATTATTAATTTTTGTTTGATATAATTTGACCATTAAACAAGGTACACTTTAGTCCTGACTGGATCAAATTAGTTAGTTAAATCCTATCAAAAACTTTCTTGTAGTTACAGAGCAACTAAAATCTGTTACACTCAAGCTACCAACTTTCATAACCATAACATCTTAAATGATAAACATAGGCTTTTATTTTTTTTATTTTATTTTTATTTATTTTACATTTGTTGACCGGGCTAGTCCAACTGGATATATGTCCATTTTCAGTGGAGGCCTGGGGAGAAAAGCTCCAACATAGATGATAATAAAACATAAACATAACATAAGAAACAATATATTTGTAATACTAGAACACAATTATAAATAACTTGTACAGTATCCTTTTAAGACTAGAGAGAAATTAAAAACATAGACTTAGAGATCAGGTAATTATCAAATAAAAAGAAGGAAAGAATAATATACATTAGCTGGGAGCATGTATATAGAGTAATGAGCTAGCAGATTAAGTCACAATTCTTTGGTAGTGTAATTAAGAGCAGGATTAAGTTAATATAGATGCTGAAGACACATTCCTACTGTTGAAAGCTAAGAGACCAGGTTAATACTCTGAGATGGTTATAAAGAAAAGACTAAGTAAATACAGACTTAGTTAACTATTTATGAACTATCACTTTGTTTTGAAATGCACAGAACAAGACAAAGCAAATAAACTAGAATGTGAGAAAATGATTATGCAGATTTATGAATTTACAGACTTGTCTCCTGACACTGCAGCTCTTCTTTTCCCCATATAGAGAGCCTGCCCTTGTATAAGTATATCAAAAACGTAACCTATCTTGCCCTTATAGTCCATCAAACTCCTTTATTAATAATAATAATAATAATAATAATAATAATAATAATAATAATAATAATAATAATATCAAAGACACAGTCAGTAGCATGCATTAAGTGTTAAAAATGAATTATTAATTCTGGAAAATTTCAGCATTCATTGCAATCATTTCTTGGATCCATTTTTACACCCTTCCACACAGCTGTGTTGACTTGTACAACTAATTATGCCAAATACAAAATAAAAAAAAAAATAGTCTGACAGAGAAAGCATACTAGGTTTTATCCTTGACTTGCCTTCTGATAATGCTGCAGTAGTTGATGTTATAGAGGATACCATCAGTGACATCTGCCTATATTTGCTGGCAAAGTGAAAATGACTCAAAAACAGATCAATGCAGCTTCTTCAGAAATCAGAGGACAGTTAGTATCAGTACATTCAACCTTATACTCATTAGTCTTCATTGGACTTCCCTGATCACCCTACTTCATGGATCTGCAGTTGTATATATTTCAACTCTACATTTCTTGCATTTCTCATTACTTATTCCTTAGCGGACATCATTCAAATAGAATGTAGTTCCTTGCTCTGGATCACTGTGGAAATAAAGGTACATTTTTCTCACAGAGACAGCCTGTGATATAAGTACTACAAAAATAAAGTTTCTGCTTCTTTAACCTTTTTACAAAATACCTGAAATCACATCAAAACAAAAATAATCAACAGCAAAGACAAGACATTGTAGCCCATCAAAGCAACTACAGAAAGAACAACTACAGAAACAACCCAAAGTAAGTCTAATCAGGTGCACAGTATCTTTTGTACTGTGATAAATCTAAATAGCCCAGTTGCTTCACCTCTTGTATTCTGCAGAAAGTGTTGAATATTACCGTGTCAATTTTGACAGCACAATACATCTGTCTACATTTACTAATTTTGGCTATAAACATTAAATTCTGCACAGCTTTAACTTCCCTGCACTTTAAATTGTGCAAGTCAGCCTCATGGAAAAACTTTGCTAGAGGTTATGTTCGTTTGATTTTCTACTATCCCATTTTTTTTTTCATTTTATTTTTTTTTATTTCTGCTTTGGTGATCAGGTTAGTCCCACTAAGTCAATGATTTTTTTAGGGGAGATCTGAGGTGGTATTCATACTGACTAGGGGAAGTTTGGCTAGGGCACTGGGGAACTTCCCCTACTCTTGGTAGTCTGGGAAAGGTTTGTGTGTTACACATCTGGACTTCCTGTTTCCTGTCGAGGTGTGGAGGCAGCCAGGAGGAACAGGGAGAAAACATAGCAGATTCAGCTTTTGCTGAAACTGAAGTGAAAGTTGCTGAAAATGTAGTTGAAATGGTAGAATCACTACCAGACATTTTTCTGATGATGTTGGTGTAGAAAAAAACAGTGACACTGGGGGAAAAGATATTGTAGCTGAAAGAGAGATGGATTCAGAGGAATACTTTCAGAGGATATTGTTTGAAGGAGAGACAGTTACCTCTGAAAAATGCATAATTATAACCCTCTAATCAGGGGGTGGACTGTGGGATAATTGTCTGGAATAAATGGTAAACCAAAGTAAGCCAGAAAATGGAGCAGCAATTTCATGGAGCCACAAGGAGAAAAAGAGACTGTGCCAGAAGACTTTCCAGAGACAAAAATGTATGCACAAACTGTGGAAGAAAGAACAAAGAAGAAAGAAGAAATAAAAGAAACAAAAATGAAGTATACAGTATGTGTGAGCAGTAAAAAAGAAGAAAGTCTGGGCAGATAGGGCACTGGGGAACTTCCCCTACTCTTGGTAGTCTGGGAAAGGTTTGTGTGTTACACATCTGGACTTCCTGTTTCCTGTCCAGGTGTGGAGGCAGCCAGGAGGAACAGGGAGAAAACATAGCCTTTTCTCTTCCCCTTACTTCTCTACCTACTATTCTGCAGTGCATCCACTTTTATTTTCACCACTTTCTATTCCCACCTTTTTATAATATTTTTCCAACTTGTTAATTGAGAATTGAACTGTATGGAGTGTTTATAGTAACTAACTCTTGTTGTAGTTTTTTATATATAAGAGTTTTATCTTTTATTTTTAATGTTTGCTTGCAAACTCTATTACTAACTCTTAGATTTTCATTATAATGAGTACTGCTATTACATTTTTGTATGACAATTTTTGTTTGTATGTAAATTTTTTCATCTCTGAATGTATCTCACTCTGTGGAGCTTTTCTCCCCGGGCCTCTACTGAAAATGGAAATTTCTCCAGCTAGACTAGCCCGGTCAACAAATGTAAAATAAATAAATAAAATAAAAGATAGGAAGTTTGGGGCTCTGTCATAGCACCTCTGGGTGAACAAAAGAGGTAAGAGCATTTATTTTTACTAATAAAGAGACTTTTTGTGACTTGATATTTGAGACTGGGCAGGCCATGGAAAATTCTTTGGGTGCATATGAACAAAAGAAAAATATTTATCCATGGTCAGAGTATGTGGTGCAAGCTTTTTACAGACAAACAACAACAACAACAACAACAAAAAGAAGAATGATCCAGTTTAGAACTGAAGTTGAAGCAAAAGAACTGAAAGAACATCTGTTAACTATATATAAAGAAGTAATGGACACTATAGGAATATATGATGAAAGAGACCTGTGGACTGGGGGATGAGAATGTGGAGTAATACTGAAAATGGAAAATGATAATGTGCATTTACTTAGTTTTGTTAACGTTCAGGGTAATAGGAGTTTTGTGAATTACATGGGTCAACCAAAGACTTGTTATTTTTGTGAAAATAATGATCATTTAATCAATTAATGCGATAAAAAGGTGTTATTTATATGGTGAAACAGGGAATAATGCAAAAAAATGTGATTTAAAATGCAAAAAAATGTGGCAATGCTGTTCATTCATGGCTAGAATGTGAAATGAATGTGCAAGAAAATGAAAATGAAGTTATACAGAAGAAAGAGATAGACAAATGTGTTATACAAGAAAATGTACAAAAAGATGTAACTAATAAAGAGGTTGTACATGAAGTTAAAGAAAGTAACAGGGAAAAAGAAACAGAGAAAATAAGTGAGGAAGAAGTTGGCTTGCATACAGTAAGAAATAAAAATAATTTTGATAGGGAAAAAAGTTAAAGAAAGGGAAAAAAAATCAAAAAATATAATGTTTAGAAAAAATAAGAAAGGAAAGGGATAATTTTATTATACTAACTGTTTTTAAAAGCTGAAAATATTAGCTTTAAATGTAAACAGTAAGAAAAATCTTAAGAGGAAAACATGTTTATTACAATGGTGTGCTGCAGTAGATGCACATATTATTGTTTTAGAAGATATCAGATTATTAGCAGAGGAAGAAAGAACTGAAAAAACTTTGGAATGGTATGGTAGTTTGGAGCATGGGGAAAGAAACATGCTCTGGAATATGTATATTATGTCAAGAAAGCATTAAAATATTAGATGCAACCATAGTAGAACTAATACAAATTACAGTAATAGATTTGAGATGGAAAAAATATGTGTATAGAATTATAGCTTTATATGCATATGTAACAGAGAGAGAAAGAGAAAAATGATATTTAAAAAAAATTCTTGAACATGTTTGTATGGGTGATTTTAATTGTAATTTAAGAAAAATAAGAACAATTGAGATGTTAAAGTGGTTAAAGAAATTATGAGTAGTGGAAAGTTGTGTATGGGAGAATAACCATTGGACCTACAATAGGAATGAAATTAGGACAGAAATTATTATTTTTAATATCTGATAGTTTAAAAGTTAAAGAAAAAGGAATTATGTGTACTGGAATTTTGGATCATGTGGCTATATGGGTTAAAGTACAGGAAAATGAAAAATGTATAAGATAGGAAAGGAATAAAGAGAATTCATAAAAAGGAATTAGATTTAGAAGAGAAAAAAGAACTTACAGAATTATGGAAAAATCATATGAATATGAGAGAGTTTTATGAGAATTGGACTATTTGTTGCAACAGTTTTAAACAGAAATATAAAAAAGTGTTTTTAGAATGTATAAGGAAAAAAAGAAGAAAAAGAAAAAGAGAGATATAAGATATTAGGTCAAGAAACAATCAGCGACTTATTAGAGAAACTAAAACAAAGAGTGAGAAGGTCACACAGAAAAAAACAATCAGTAAAAATTAAATGAAAACTCCAGCAAAGCTAGAACTTCCACTGAGTGACCTTTCACACCTCTTGTATCAGAGGCACATGGGATATATGCAAATGACCCATATTAACATCAAGTGTTTCAGCTATATGGCAGTTCTGAATGCCCATGACATATTTCTTTTTAAGTCATTTCAATTGACAATTTCAGACCAATAAAGCCAACCCCCACTGGCTGTGGATATGCATATTTCAGCCTTGTTATGACCTCATCAGCACAGCGCAAGCAGAGTGTTTGACTAAACATAAGAAACACAGGCCTGTTATACCAGCTGATGTCCATTACCATTAGGATAACTGTAAAATATCCCAACTAACAAACTAAAACAAAGAGTGAGAAAGTCACACAGAAAAAACAATCAGTAAAAACTAAATGAAAACTCCAGCCAAGCTAGAACTTACACTGAGCGACCTCTCAAACCTCTTGTAGCAGAGGTACATAGGATATATGCATAAGAAACACAGGGCTGTTATACGTGGATATAACAGCCCTGTGTTTCTTATGCTTAGTCAAACTTAGCTGAAACACCTGATGTTTATAAGGGTCATTTGCATGTATCCCATGTAGCACCATATATGAATAAAATAATAAAAGAAGGAAAAATAATATGATAATTAACAAATAATGAAGGTAAGCAAATAAGCGAGCAAGAAGGAACACACAAAATAATGAAAGAATATTTTTTTATTTATTTTTATTTATTTTACACTTGTTGACCGGGATAGTTTGACTGGATCAAAGTCCATTTACAACAGAGGCCCAGGGAGATAAGCTCCAAACATATACAAGTACAACACAAAATGAAAAAAAAAATAACATAGAAATAAAAATAATATAAAAATAGAAATGCAGATAAAAATAAAAATGCAGAAATGCAGACAAAAAATACATTCAGACTAAAATAGTACAAAGTTACATGTAGGTTATTTCCAAAAGTGCATAGTTAAGCATTGAATAGACAAGTATACAGGATAGAAATTACCCTGGATATAGTCAGGAGAAGTTAACAATAGCTATTTGATAAGTAAATTACGTTCATGTTGTTGGCTTAGCCAGGCTTGTCACAATGACATATCCAGTTTAATGCCAGATGTTGTTTAATTGTGGCTTCAAATTGGCATGGGGAGGAGAGCATGGTCATACCAGCTGGAAGTATGTTCCATATTCTACTTAGAGAGTTTGCAAATAGGGCCATGCCAGCTGCATTGTTAATTTTAGTTGTCTGGATTTGTAGCTTATTAGATGAGTGGAGCAGTCGCGTGTTGCTATGGGGGAGGATAGAATTTACCAAACAACAATGAAAGAGGCACGGAAACCTTGCACCAGCCAACGAAATACAGTAATAAAACTGTCACGTAAACCAAGATGTAAAAGTCCTGAACGCTAGTTTATTTAATAAGCAAACAAGCTTGGCTTCATCAGAGAACATGTAAAAAATACAAAGTGTAACTTTTATACAAATCAATGGAGGAAGTGATGTCAGTCAATAATATCAGCAAGTTAATTCATCTTAGCAAATCAAATATAGGCAATTAATTAGGGTGTTGTTAAAAAAAAAAAAACAGTTTTAAAAACACAATTCATTTATTAACTTAAAAACAAATAACATGTTTACAAAAATCTATGCTATATGTTTCATAAAAGTATGTGTGTATGTATATAGATGTATACAAATGTTTGATACGACAAAGTAGTGTAATACATAAAAAGAAATTCAAAGAAGGTTTTTTTATATATATGTAAGTGTAAAGGATAGAATTTCTAAGAGCTGGAGTATTATCTGGGTTGTAGAGGATTTTGTTAGCCATTATCAGCAGATTGTACTTGATAAGATTAGGAAATTTCAGCCATCCAAGCTGTTTGAGATTGATGCAGTGGTGGGTTCTGAATGGCAGGCCTGTAGCAAACCTGACAATGTGATTATAACTGGTTGTTAGTCTATTAACTTCAGATTTATTTATATTGGCTAGAAGGGGGGAGGCATATAGGAGTGCAAAAGTAGGTGGGAGCGAGCAATGGCTATTTTAGCTGGAGGGGTGAGGAAGGCTTTGATTCTATAGAGTGACCCAAGTTTTTTATTAATGCTCTTGATTGTCTGATTTACATGGTGATCAAATTTTAAGTAATTGTCTATAATGACACCCATTAATTTTGTATTGGGTTCGGGGGAAATGACTGTCCTGTCTTTTGCATTTATGGTGAAGGAGAAGGGTACAGACCTTTGGGATGGTGGGAATACGAGCATTTTAGTTTTTTTGGGATTAAGTAGTAGATGACACTTGGAGAGACAATTTTCTATGGCAGTGAATGTAGACTGGGTATCCGTCTTTAAATCAGTGGGAAATACAGCTGAGCTGACCAGAGTGGAGTCGTCAGCATATTGGATACAGATGATGTTTGGTATAGTAGGCAGGTCATTAATAAAGATGGAAAACAGTAGTGGTCCTAGTATGGAGCCTTGTGGTACTCCAATAGTGTTTGGTTATAGATTAGAGAGCTTATTCTGTGAGAGGACAGCCTGTTGTCTGTTATTAAGATAGGATGTAAACCAAAGAAGGGCTTTAGGATCTAGGCAGAGAGTTTGCAGGGTATTAATCATAAGTTGATGATCAACCATATCAAATGCCTTGGAAAGATCCAAGAAGAGGGCAGAAGAAGTGTGATTATTGTTGCAGTTATTGTTAATGGTGTTAGTGAAGGACAATAGGGCTGTGGTAGTACTATGATGTGAGCGAAAGCCATGCTGGGTATCAGCCATAAGGTGATTCTGGCTTAGGTGTTGCATGAATTGTTTATGTATACATTTCTCCATAATCTTAGCAAGTGGAGAGAGTATGGCTATGGGCCTATAATTTGAGTATTCAGTAGAGGAACCTCCTTTATGTAAGGGAATAACATAGGATGTTTTCCAGACAATAGGAATTTTGGCTTCTGATATGGTGCGATTGATTAGAATAGAGATTGGATAGGCAATGGCATCTGCTGACATTTGCAGGTATTTAGCTGGGAGTTGGTCAGCAGAGAGTGTGGTGGGTTTTAGTTTTTTGATCAGACTGCAGATAAAGGAAGTTGACACAGGCTTAAAGCTGAATAAGTTTTGGCTATTAGAGTTAGTGTTATTATAGTCAGGGGAACTAGGAGGTAGTTGGGTGGCAAGAGCTTGAATAGTTTCAGTAAAGAAATGGTTAAAACTATTTGCGACCTCCTCTGGGGGTTTATTAGTAGTGGCAGCAGGGCTAGGTGTCGATGTTTTACCAGGATACAGTAACTTGTTGATCCCAGCCCAGAACTTTTGAGGATTTTTCTGATTAATCATCTGTAATCTACAATAGTAATGTTTTTTATCTTGTAAGACAAGTATTTTAGTTTCATTCCTAGCTTACCTATATTTATTATGATCATGGGGGTCTTTGGTATGGTCTCAGGTAGCCCAGAGTTTATTTCTACAGGTTATTTTTAGTCTTGATTCTTTAAAAAGCCAAGGTACGTTTTTACCTTTTGTTTGCTTTAGGCGGGCAGGAGCATGTGAGTCTAGAATTTCAAGAAATGTATTGTTAAAATAGGTGACAGCCTCCTCTAAGGGAAGATGCTTTCATTTAGACCAGTTGCAGGAGTTAAATTCCAGTTGAAATTTGTCAGGGTCAAGGTCCCTTTTGCTTCTAACTTTCCTGAGCAAGAGTTGTTGTGGGATAATGGCTTTTTGTTTAACTATGTAGGTAAGAAGATGATCACTTAGATCATCGAGGAGGGTACCAACAGTGTACATGTGGGGGTTGCTATTTACAAGTATCCAATCCAGTATACTTTCTTTTTGGATGTGTTTGCCTAATCTGGTAGGGGGTGACTATAGTTTGAGTGAATGCATGGAGGTTGATGTGGGTGTATTGGGTGTATATGTATTGGAATTATCTGTTAAAAGAAAAGAAAATGTAGAACAAATTTATAAAGGTGAAAAATGAAATAATGAAGATAATGAGTATTTAGAACAAAAAATAACTATGAAAGAATTAAATGAAATTCTAAAAGATATTGACATGAATTCTGCAACAGGACTGGACAGAATTGAATATGGTATGCATAAAGAAATGGAGTGGCAAAAATAATTTTTATAGAAGTTATGAATGAATTGTTAGAAAATGGAATTAAAGAGAGAGATATGTATAGGAGTTATAAAATTTATATTTAAAAAAGGAAATAAAGAGGAGATAAAAAGTTGGAGACCTATAACATTGAATAATACAGATTATACAATTTTCATGAGAATAATACCAAAAAGGTTACAAAAAATGGATAGACTATAAGACCAAAATGCATTCGGAAGAAAAGGAAAAGGAAGTCAAAAGTTATTATGGATAATAAGAGAAATAATTGATGATATCATAAATAAAAATGTAGAAGTAAAGGTTATGATAGGGGATGTAAGTAAAACCTATGATAATATTCCATATAAATCATTATGGAGAATTTTGCAGGCATATAATGTAAGCAAAAAATATTACAAGTAATAAAATCAGTTTATGAAATTGAACTATGTGAAACTAAATGTAAATGGCTGGATTGGGGAAGCAATAAAAATAGAAGGTAGAATAAAGCAGGGCTGCCCAGCTAGTAGTTTAATTTTCTTATTAGTTACGAATGTAATAGTGAATGAAATTAATAAAATGTCAAGTATCGGTAGATATAAAATGATGAAGGAAGTACAATTGCCAATAATGTATAATTATGCAGATATTGTACTAGTTGTTAAAAATAAAGTATGTATGGAAGAAGTAAATGAAAAATTAAGTATAAATTTAAAAAGAAAAGTTGGTTTAAGTATAAATAAAGAAAAACATAAAGGATTTGGTTTTGAAGGTATAATTGGAGGTATTGAGTTCAATGAAAAATATACAGATATAATAGGAATAATATTTGGAAGGAATGAATACAGACAACAGCAATGGGATAATCTAATTAAAGAAGTAAAGGATATGACTAATTTTTGTAAATCATATAGATTTTCATATAGAAAAAAGCACACTTGTTGAACACCATGGTAATAGGAAAAATTGCTTATGTTACTAACATCTATATGATTTCTATTAAGTATGAAAAGGAACTAATGATGGTTGTATTTTCCTTTATATGAAACTCTAGACTGAATTCAGTCAAGAGAGGGATTCTATATATAAAAGAAGAGCAAGGAGGTTTGGGTTTAATAAACCCAATAGTACATGCAGCATCTTTAATTTTATATAAGGTATTAAAATGAATTATGAAGGAAAATAAAAACTTGATAGAAATTATACTATATTATAAATACAAAGAACTGTGGGAAGAAATGGAAGTTAAAAAAAGAAGTAAAAGCATTGTGAGTGAAGAAATGAAAGAGTACCAAAACACAATTGTGTTATGGCTAATAAAAAAGAATAAACAGTAAAGTCTCACTTAACCGGCACCCATGGGGATTGGTAGATGCTAGTTAAGTATATGTTCCGGTTGTTTGAGATATGCTTTGAAATTTTTGATTGGCTTGTATATTGGCATAAGAGCCAATCAAAAATCACAAATCAGGGCCTCTTGGTTTAATGTGGAACAGCCCACTGTTCCGCATTGAACAGAAGAGGCTCCACTTTGCCATTTTTAATTGGCTCATATACTGGCATAAAAGCCAATCAAAAATCACAAAGTGGAGCCACTTCTACTCAATGCGGAACTGTGGGCTGTTCCCCATTGAATAGAAGTGGCTTCATTTTGTGATTTTTTTGATTGGCTTGTATGCCGGCATATGAGCCAATCAAATGCCAGTTACTTAAGAGTGCCGGTTGCTTGAGTCACGGATAATGGGGATTTTACTGTATGTGAAAAAAAGAAAGGAATGGTAGTTAAATATTATGAAAGCATTTTATTTCATTGATCTATGGAAAGATGCATAAATATATAAGAAAAAGCCATACTGATGAGATATAATAAATATAAAAAGATTAAAGAATGTAATGATTTTTTATTGAAATTGTCTATTAGAAAATTGCTGGTTAAGGCAAGTATGCCATGCAAGAAAAAGTAGGATAGAATATGCAATAAATGTGGAGAGTTTGAGACTACTGGGCATGTGTTTTTGAAATGTGAACGAGTTAATAATTTGTGGAAAGGAATATGTAAACATAATAGGATGAATAGTCTGTTAAAATTTGAGCAAATAAATATGGACATAATAGAGTTTGGTTATTATGGTGCACAAAAACAGGAAGAAGTGAAAAAAATGGACAGAGTAATAGTTTATGTTTCATGGACTATATGGAATGAGAGACTAAATAAAATCAAATACAATGGGAAATGGACTTTGACAAAGATTCTGGAGAATATAATGTTTTGGTTGTTGATAAAAGAATTGGGGGAAATGCTTAAATTGAAGTTTATAATGTATGGAGATTTGTAAATAGATGTAAATAATGTAAATATGTAAATAATATGTAATGTATATATCAGTAAAAAACCCTACTCTATTTTCATAAGTTCCATTTGATCATTTATATCCACCTTAGCTACGACCAACTCCATCAGATGGGTCCTCAGTGTGATGTCTTATCCAAAGAACAGCACACTCAGAAATACAGCATCTCCCTTATGCTGTACTGCAGTGTTAGTATCATAAAATGAATCCATGCATCTGAGATGGGAATAGAACTGGCCTCTTTTGGAATATGTGGAAGCATGTGTGCCTCCAGAAGTTTATTATATTAACATTCATAGCATATTATCTAACTCTCAGCAGAGATTCCATTATTTGGATAAGATGTTAAGTCAAGGCCCCATTTACTTGAGTTGGTAGTAGCTCAAGTGGGTGTATAAGATCCCACATAACTTACCAAAAAGAGAAGGTGAAGTTCCCTGACACTCTGGCCAAATGTCCTCTAGTCAGTATGAATACCAGCTTGTGTCTCTCTGGAAAATACACCAACAAAGTCTAAATAAAGAAAATAAAACCTTCATTCAAGTCACAGAAGAAACACAGCTCTTCTTGAGATAACAGACAATATGCATGCTAAAATTAAGTGTGGCATTGTTGTCACTGCATTGCTTCTTGACTTGCCAAAGACCTTTGATACTGTGGACCAGGAACTACTAAGGTTGCTGGCATTGATCTATATATTAATATCACCAAGGTTCAGGGGCTAACCTTGAAGGAATATTTCAAGCTGTAAGATGGGACAGTGCCATCTTCCTCATGTTCTAATCCTTCTGTTAATCCCTTTGGATGTTCTGTAGAGCTCTGTGATTGGCTATATCTGTTTTCCATTTTTGTGAATGACATGTGGAAACATAGTGGTGCTGCCAGGTTAATCCATACACTGATGACTTAACACTGGTCTGTTCAACCTCTTTGCATAGGCTGTACAGTCAAAACTTCAGCTTAGATTTAGTTCAGTTCAAACCTGTCTTTCAATCTCAGATCTTCACTAATACAGCCTGAAAATAAAATACATACTTTTTTAGGTATGTACAAGCCTGGTTTCACCTGTTTCAGACTTTCTTATTATTTCCATACACTTGTTCAAATATGAAATCTGCTAACCTTCTTGAGGATCATTTTGGACAATAAATTCAAGTCTGTCCTCCATTTCAACTCTTTAATTATAAAAACAGCAAAAAATGGCATATTATGTTATAACAGACTGTTGTCTTTGCTACAAAATGTCAGAGGTCTGCTATTGGTGCACATATGCTTGTATAAGCTAAAAGTAGTGTTTTGACCTCATTTCAAAACCTAAAGTCAGAAAAGTGTTTAATTTCTTCTACCCTTATTGCCACCTGTTTATTTTATGTCATTGTTGGTGGTATTTAAGCAGTTCTTGTTCTTTGTATTTTGTTTTTTTTGCTAGAAGAAGAGCTGTGTTCCAATGGTCACCTGGCAGATTTATTAGGTATTATGTTGTTTCCCTGTACTAAATGTAATGATATACTAAGTACAATTTTGTTCACCTGTGATAAATCTACTTTTATACAACGACCCTCCATTAAATATTCAAAAACGTGCATGCTTATTGGTCAGCATGCACGTTGTAAATCAGAGTTATAGTAATGGAAAAAGGTCCGGTCGCCTGAACTTTATCCATTACTATAACTCTTTTTTTTACAGCAACGGAGAAAGCAAGATCTCAGTTGCTTCACACTGTCTCGCTATGTTAAACAAGTTTAACATAGCAAGACACCTTTAAAAAAGCAACAGAGATTCTCTGTTACTTTTTTAAAGCTGTCTTGCTATGTTAAACTCATTTAACATAGCAAAACAGTTTTTAAAAAGCAATGGAGATCTTGCTTCCTCCGTTGCTTTTTTCAAAACTGTCTTGCTATGTTAAATGGGTTTAACATAGCCAGACAGCTTTAAAAAAGCAATGGATATTCTCTGTTGTTTTTTTAAAGCTGTCTCGCTATGTTAAACTCATTTAACACAGCTAAACAGTTTTTAAAAAGCAACGGAGATCTTACTTTCTCCGTTGCTTTTTTCAAAACTGCCTCGCTATGTTAAATGGGTTTAACATAGCGAGACAGCTTTAAAAAAGCAACGGATATTCTTCGTTGCTTTTTTTAAAGATGTCTCGCTATATTAAACTCATTTAGCATAGCAAAACAGTTTTTAAAAAGCAACAGAGATCTTGCCTTCTCCGTTGCTTTTGCCCACAGCTCTGATGTACTGCGTAGGCATGAGCAGTACATCAAAACTGCCTCAGAATACCAGACAGCTGCGGAAGGGCAGCAAGGAGGTATTATACAATGCCATTATTTAAGAAAAGTAATTATTTTTTTTCTTAAATAATGTCATTGTATAATAACCACTTCTGGGTGTGGGCAATGCTGGATTTACCCACGGTTGGCTTTGTTTGGCCACTCGGGCTTCACCCTCGTGACCAAACCACACCAACCGTTGGTAAATCCAGCATTACCCACACCCAGGCATGGGTTATTGCTATATTATTAACTGCTGTGTTGTTCCCTGTACTACATCTACTAATGTATTGAGTAGTCTGCTGTTTCTACATGTTAAATCTACTGTTTACCCTCTATTTGCATCTTAGTTACTGTTACAGCAGTGTTTTGGTAAAGTGTGTGGGCTGTCTGGGAGATAGCAGTACTGATTATTCTTTGGGAGAAGATAAGCTACTGCTATGTCTAGCAATCTAGCATTGTTGGCTGAAGACAAAAGATTTTTATTTTTTTCATTGGTTTCTTTAGATTCTTATATCAGCTATATTATTCTAAGCTGCTGCTTTAATCTCACTAGGTAGATGCAAGCACTTCAACTGGAGTTTTTCTCTTAGCAAGCCTGCTTAAAACTATACCCATTAGCAGGCTGTGCTAAGGTGCTTTGTCTCAATTCAGGACTAAGCTAATCTATTGTAAGCTGTTCTACCTTACTAGAGTACTTCCAATAATTGACTATTATACTACAAACTTTTATGCTACTCACTTCTTCTTCTTCTCTTTCAGCTGTTCCTGTTAGGGGTCGCCACAGTGGATCATCTGTTTCCATTTCTTCCTGTCCTCTGCATATTGCTCTGTCACACCAACCACCTGCATGTCCACTCTCACTACATCCTTAAACCTTATCTTAGGCCTTCCTCTTTTCCTCTTACCTAGCAGCTCCATCCTTAGCATCCTTTTTCCAATATACCCATCATCCCTCCTCAGCACATGTCCAAACCAATGCAATCTTGCCTCTCTGACATTGTCTCCAAACCGTCCAACCTGAGCTCACCCTCTAATATACTGATTCCTAATCCTGTCCGTCCTTGTCACACCCAGTGCAAATATTACCAGCTTTAACTCTGCCACTTTCAGCTCTGACTCCTGTCTTTTTGTCAATGCTACCGTCTCCAACCCATATAACATAGCTGGTCTCACTACCCTCTTGTAGACCTTCCCTTTCACTCTTACTGGTACCCGTCTGTCACAAATCACTCCTGACACTCTTCTCCACCCATTCCACCCTGCCTGTACTCTCTTCTTCACCTCTCTTCCACACTCCCCATTACTCTGAACTGTTGATCCCAAGTACTTAAACTCATCCACCTTCACCAGCTCTACTCCCTGCATCCTCACCATTTATCTATCCTCCCTCTCATTCACACACACATATTCTGTCTTAGTCCTGCTGACCTTCATTCCTTTCCTCTCTAGAGCATATCTCTCCAAGGTATCCTCAACCTGGTCCCTACTCTCACTACAGATCACAATGTCATCTGCAAACATTATAGTCCATGGGGCCTCCTGTCTGATCTCTTCTGTCAATCTGTCCATCGCCATTGCAAATAAGAAAGGGCTCAGAGCTGATCCTTGATGTAATCCCACCTCCACCTTAAACGGATCTGTCACTCCCACTGCAGACTTCACCACTGTCACACTACCCTCATACATATCCTGTACCACTCTTACATACTTCTCTGCCACTCCTGACTTCCTCATACGATACCATAAATCCTCTCTAGGCACCCTATCATATGCTTTCTCCAAGTCAACAAAGACACAATGCAACTCCTCTGACCTTCTCGATATTTCTCCATCAACAATCTCAAAGCAAACATCACATCTGTAGTGTTCTTTCCTGGCATGAAACCATACTGCTGATTGCTAATCATCACCTCCCTTCTTAACCTAGTTTCCATTACTCTTTCCCATAACTTCAAACTGTGACTAATCAGTTGTATCCCTCTGTAGTTACTACAACTCTGCACATCACCATTATTCTTAAAAATAGGTACCAAAACACTTTTTCTCCACTCCTCAGGCATCCTCTAACTTTCCAAGATTTTATTAAACAATCTGGTTAAAAACTCCACTGCCATTTCTCTTAAGCACCTCCATGCTTCTACTGGTATGTCATCTGGACCAACAGCCTTTCCATTCTTCATTCTCTTCATAGCTGTCCATACTTTCTCCTTGCTAATCTGTTTCACTTCCTGATTCACTATCCCCACATCATTCAGCATTCTCTCTATCTCTTTCATTTCATTCATCAGCCCCTCAAAGTACTCGTTCCATCTGCTCAACACAATCTCCTCACTTGTGAGTATGTTTCCCTCACTGTCATTTATCACCTTTATTTGCTGCACATCTTTCCAAGCTTGGTCCCTCTGTCTAGCCAATTGGTACAGGTCCTTTTCTCCCTCTTTAGTGTCCAACCTTTCATACAACTCTCCATATGCCTTATCCTTAGCCTTCACCACCTCTCTCTTTGCCATGTTCCTCATCTCCTTATACTCCTGTCTACTTTCTTCATCTCTCTGACAATCCCACTTCTTCACCAGCTTCTTTCTCTGTATACTCTCCTGTACTTCCTCATTCCACCACCAGGTCTCCTTGTCCTCCTTCTTTTGTCCAGATGTCACACCAAGCACCTTTCTAGCTGTCTCCCTTACCATCTCTGCTGTAGTTACCCAGCTATTCGGTAACTCTTCACTGCCCCCCAGTGCATGATTTAACTCTTCCCTGAACTCCCCCTCACTCACCCTTTTTCAACTTCCACCATTTGATCCTTGGCACTGCTCTCACACTTGTCTTCCTCTTCTTGATCACCACCATCATCCTACAGACTACTATTCTATGCTGCCTAACTACACTTTCCCCTGTCACCACTTTGCAATATCCTTCAGACTGACCCTCCTGCATAGGATATACTCCACCTGTGTGCATCTTCCTTCACTCTTGTATGTCACCCTATGCTCCTCCCTCTTCGTAAAATATGTATTCACCACAGCCATGCCCATCCTTTTTGCAAAATCCACTACCATCTGACCCTCTGCATTCCCCAACTTAACACCATACCTGCCCATCACTTCCTCATCCCCTCTGTTACCTTCACCAACATGCCCATTGAAATCTGCTCCAATCACCAGTCTCTCACCCCTGGGTACACTCACCACCACTTCATCCAACTCACTCCAAAATTTTTCTTTCTCCTCCATTGCACACCCAACTTGAGGAGCGTATGCACTAACAACATTCATCATTACACCATCAATTTCCAGCTTCATAAACATCACTCTGTCCGACACTTTTTTCACCTCCAAACACTCTTGGCATACTGTTCCTTCAGGATAACCCCTACCCCATTTCTCCTCCCATTCACACCATGATAGAACAATTTGAACCCTCCTCACGCTACTCACTAATATTTAATATTCTGCACCCATAAGGATTTATTAAAAAACAGAAACATTTCAGTAAACACAGTACTATACAATGAATTCTTCTTCACATAGGTTTTTATACTTTTGCATTAAATGGAAAGTCGGTCTGCTTGTCTTCCTTCAGCTGCCAGCACAGTCAGTGTAGCAACTGGCTGCTGCTCACAGACACTGAACTGCTACTTATTTTGTCACAAAATACTTGTGACAGATGCAAATATGTAACCAAGAGGGGGGCATCATAATCATCAAGGAACAAAATCTGGAAGCACCATGCACTTTCACAACACTCTACACAAATAGCACAAATACATGTTACATTATCATATGGTGAGGCTGTAAAAAAGTCATTGCCTAAACTTCCATGGTCAAAGGGTCTCAGCACTAATTAAATACCACAACACATGCTGCCAGATCCATACCCTAGAGGTACAAGTAAAAAATGTATGCCATGCCCAGTAAAAGTTAACCCTCTAATAATAAAAATGTACTGGTGACTGGGAATTCCACAGTAAGACAAACAGAATCCACCCTCACAAAGCTGGATGAAAACAGGGTGACAGTATGTTGTCTATCAGGTGCCAAGGTGTCCTACATTTCAAGGGTCCTCAAGACTCTGAAAATGAACAGCTATGACTATGATGTGGTCTAGGTCCATGTGGGTTTAAATGACCTGTCACACAAAACCCTGAAGGATATGCAGAGTAAAATTTCCGAGCTCTTCGTACATGTCACAAATGCCTGGTTTGTAACAGAACCTTTTCTTCTCCAAGAATGAAGCCAGGATACAAAAAAAATGACTGGTTTCAACAACTGGATGACTAAATGGTGTCATTCAGAGGTGGGATTCTGCATGTATCAGCATGGGATGAGCTTCTGCACAGCCCTACTTGCTTCACCAAGAATAGCTTGGACCTCTCATTTCTTGGCAACCACACACAGACTAAAGCCGTTGCTAGTCCCCATAGTGCTATTTTAGGCAGAGTCTACATAATTAATCTTCCAAACTATACTAAATAACTAAATAAATAAATAAAACAGGCATGAGACAATATCAAAGTGGTACTGCTGAATATTTTGAGTCTAAATAACAGAACTGCATGAATTTGAAATCCTCCTACATTTGGAGCACATCCATCTATGTGATATCAATGAAACTTCATTTAAAAGTGCAGAAGGCAGCCCCTCTTACCAGGGTTTAGCACCTACCATGCTTTTAGACCCAATGGGAACTGCTGTGGAGGATCCATATTTATTAAAATTCACATTACTTCAAGGCTGATTTCTAGAGACTCACAAACTGAACTTATTAAGATTCGTGCACTGTAAATAAAACTGACTGTCAGATCATAGCATGTGACAGGACACCATCAATGACCCCCCCCCACTCTCAAACCGTTTACAGTTCTTAAGTATATTCAATGAATTTTAATTACAAAAAAAACCCATAATTCTGGGTGACTTTAACAACCTCCTCAGAAACTAGGAGACCTCTACCTCAAGGGAACAAAAGATGGAAGAAGAGTCCCAGTCTATATTAAAACCAACCTCACATCCAGACTAGTTAAAGTATATGACCCACTGGAACTCATACATTTGCAACTCACCATAACCAGGGTCTTGTACCATATCCTTGTAACTTATAAGTCTCCCTTCATTTTCCAGGAAACCCATACTACCCATCTCAATGTACTAGAGTCCCTCACCATTCAACCTTGTACGATATTCATGGGGGATTTCAGCTACCCTTTTATAGACTGTGGAGCTACACCACTTCTAATGCACAAACCCAGTGATTCCTAAACTTTATTAATATCAATATCCTGGAACACTTGGTTCATTCTCCTATCAGGGGTACAAAATCCTTTACCTTGTACTCAGAAACATGGGGGGGTGATGTTCCTCACCCAGTGTAATGTCTTTGTTCAGCTGATCTGACCATAATGCAGTATTGCTTGAAATAAACATTAAATCCGGGATCCAGTGAAACTAGAAACCTTCATTATTCGAAGTCTAACTTCTCTCCACTAAGCAACAATATGGATAAATTTCAAGCACCACCATACCCAGTAAACACCGTAGCGTATGCTGAGCTATTTACAAAATCTCTGTACAATCATATTAATAACTGTATAGAGTGATCTGTGCCCTCTCGTATTAAGAATAAGACAAACTCAAAAGACAAGCTACCCTGGTGGAATCAAAATATCAATTGGTTACACGACAAAAGAGACAAATCTTGGCCAAACATAGGAGGAACAAAGCCATACATACTAAAAGCCCTCTGAGCAATCTAAACAGGCAGCTAAGAGGGTTTATTAATACTTTAAAAGCTAAACATGAAGAAAAAAATAGCATCTCAGGCAAAGGGCAACTACAAAGTTTTCTACAGCTGTGTCTGTAACTTTAGGGAAAATATGCAGCAATATGCAGAACTTATTGTAAATAACATCACCCACACTGAACTGGAGCCATTTCCAACTTTTTGGCTGATAGGTTCAGTTCAAATTTCTCCTGACTCCCCCGCCCCATGATAATCCAAAGTAAATATCACATACCACAGTCCCCCAACCTTTAGTAGGGAACAGGTCATCAATGCACTTTCCAAGGCCAAAAACACTACATTGATGGACCCTGATAACATTACAGGATGTTTAATAAATAGCATGAAACATGACCTCCCTGGTCCTCTTGAATCACTTTTCAACTGGAGCCTACAGTCAGGTTTTGTAATGAAGGAATGGAAGATGGCAACAGTCATTCCCATCCATAAAGTAGGTCTAACCACTGATCCGGGTAACTACAGGCCCATATGTCTGATCAGCATCATATGTAAGGCCATAGAAAGAATCATCATAGACATGATAAAAGAGGACATATGTGACCTGCAAATACTAGACCCATCACAGTTCAGATTTGTTAAAGGAAGGTCATGCCTATTAAATCTGGTGGACTTTTTTGAGAGGGTCACCAAAGCACTGGATGAAGGTAAGACTGTGCACAGTTCTTACCTTGATCTGACCAAAGATTTTGATACAATACCCAACTCAAGCATTACAGACAAGCTCACTAATTTAGGTATAAATCCTTTTATCAACCACTGGATAGCCAATTGGCTCACTGATAGGACCCAAGAGGTCAGATAGGTGAGGCCACCTCCACCAAATTGTCAGTCACTAGGGTAGTCCCCCAGGGCTCAGCACTGGGCCAGCTCCTTTTTGGCTCTATTTCTCTGAAATGGAAGCAAATGCTGAAGGTTTATGACTGACTAAATGTGCAGATGATTACAAGATGTGGGGGGTTATCATTGACTCACCTGCAGACACTAGCATTCTTCAAGAAGGCCTACCTCTGACTAACAAATGGTTCCAAAACCATGGTGTTAAACGCAATGCTAAGAAATGCATACTAGTGCCCTTTGGGAAGTCAACCATCCCGACTAATTACCATATTGATAATATGCCCCTAACATTCGACCTTGTGGTTAGGGATCTGCGTATACACGTAGATAGTAGCCTTACCTTCGATCATCACATGGTCACAGTGGTGAGGAAATCCTTTTATGTCGCACAGCTTATAAGTAAGAGTATGGCATCTAGGTCCAAAGAGGTCATTATCAACTGTATTCTGCCCTTATCAGATCAATCATTGAGTACAATGCTCCCTTCGGTATGTACTTGACCAGGCATATGCAGCAACTATAGCGACCTCAGAGGTTTCTTACAAAAAGAATATAAGGTATAACAAACATGCCTTATGCAGAGCACCTTAAAGTCCTTTCCCTCTACTCAGTCTCCTATAGATTGCTGAGGGGTGATCTATGCCTGTCTTATAAGGTATCCACAAATCCCACACTTATGAATCTCCTGCATATTTGTAAGTCAAACAGTACCAGAAAAACAAGGTGTAAGGACCTGAATTTTGTCTGTGACTTAAACAGAACATGCTGGAGAGACAGAGAGGTGTCCCAGAGACTGCCCCTGCTATGTAACAGGCTTCCCATCCACGTGAAGCTGAGTTCATCTATTACCCAGTTTAAGCACAACCTAGACCAGTTGATGGGGAACAGGAAATTTATATCAGTACTTGCATCCATGTCCATTATAGACATAGAGCGCTTATAAATTCCTGGCTCTCAATGTCCCACTTGGATACAGGGCATCATTATTCTTTTGAGAAAACTTGGCTAGGCTAAGAAAGGTCCCCTGGGTCATTAGCTTAGTAACAATCTATGAATCTATGAATGAGGTGCAGGCTATGTCCAAAAATTCTTTGATTTTATAAATAAGAATCCCTTGGATCAAAAAGTCAAAGACCCTACTAGAGGACAAAATATTTTTGATCTGATGCTTACAAATATAGCATTTACATGCAGTACTCCATTGGTACACCCCTCCCCAGTCATGTCTGACCACAAAGTGGTGGCCTTCTCCTTCACAATCCCCAAACCAACAAGTAAATATATCACAGTATTCAAAGACTTTAAATGTACAAACCGAAGTCTCAAAGTTCAAGTATAACTGTGAGTCCCCTAAATGTTGTTACAGCTTGTAGTTATGGAAATAAATTCTACACTCACCTAGAAAACTGCATTAATCTGACAATCTCTACCAGAACTAAACAAAACAGAAAGTGTAAGAGTAAACCAGCCTGGTGGCACACATGCATAAGTAAACAGTACAATAAAAGGAAAAATCTTCTTAAAATATACAGCAAAACTAAAGACCCCAAATAAAGGTCAACATCAAACCTTTATCTAATGTATGGAAAAACACCATCAGGAAAACAAAACCATCCCATGGACTTAGGTTGCTATCTGAAAAATTACAAATCCTTCTTACTTACATCAGGAAGTTATGAAATAACATCCAGTTGTGCTCTAAACATATTTATAATGGCACTACCACCTCAGATTCAGTGAACATTGCAAGTATTTTAGCAAACAAATTCAGTGCAAACTTCACCCTAGAACGACATATATATATATATATATATATATATATATATATATATATATATATATGTATATATGTATATATATATATATATATATATATATGTATATATATATATATATATATATATATATATATATATATATATATATACATATATATATATACACACACACACACACACACACACACACACCCCATGTGTCCCTAAGGATCTCAAATCCTCTATCATCACTAAATAACACTTATTACAAATACTCTAAAAAAATATACATCCTCTGTGGGATCTGATAACATACCTGGCTGCCTGCTGGACAGCACTAAACATGCACTGGTGGATCTGCTCCTGTGTCTATTCATCTGAGCTTAACCACTGGTTTTGTCACAGAGGTATGGCACACAGCCATTCTGATGTCACTTCACAAAAGTGGGCCAACCATGGACCCTGGAAATGGCATACCCATTGGCCTGACGATCCTCATCTGCTAGGCCATGATACGGTCATAACATACAATTAACTATGATATTAAAAATGTTATAAGATTTGACTCCCAACAGATTGGATTTGGTAAACAGTAGATCTTATCTGATGAATCTGGTAATTTTTTTTTTTTTTTTGAGAAGGTGACACAAAGCATGGACTGTGGTCATGCATGCCAGCCATATTGCATATCTTGACCTTGCCAGAGCATTTGATACTGTACTGCATGGTAACACAATTAATAAGCTAAATTAACTCCAAATTGGAAATGACTACCCCTTCTCTAGAATAAACTTCCACTCTAAATCAAGCAATGTAATGCATTGCCTTCCTTTAAAAAGGAATATTTGAAAAATTGCCTCCATACAAGGATTCAGAATGGCCGTCAGCTCTTACCCTGCCAGTGACAGATAGGGTAACTGTGAGTTTCCATAACTAAATATTCACAACCTTCCCTTTCCTTTTCCATGTATCATTTCCTATTAACCTTTTGTTCTCCCTCCCTCCCTTCTCTGTTAGACACATTCTGTAATTCATTACTCTGGTTCCTTTTGTATTTTCACTTCCTTTCTCATTCCCCCACCACACCTACTCTCACATTTTCTATTTATTCTAATAGTGTAATTCACTTTATCCTTGATATTGTACTCTAATACTGTACTCTGATTTTAAATTATCAACTGTGACCCTTCTATTTTATTGTACTGATCATGCTGCTCTATTGTACTGTATTGTATGTTACATATCGTGTATTGTTTATATTATGTATTGTTCATTTTCGTGTGGAGCTTTTCTCCTTGGGCCTCCACTGAAAATGGGCTCGCTATGGCCCAGTGGACCATTCCGGTAAACGAATGCAAATTAATCAATCAATCAAATCAATCAATCAATCAATCAATCAATCTAGCATCTTCTAATTCCAAAGTATTCTCTTCAACTTTCTGCCTTCTCCTACTTTTCTATCATACTCCCTTTGAAGATAGGTGAAGGCTGCCAGCCTAGCCAGATAGAAGTTTGTAGATAATTCTGCCATTTGTAAATATTAATTTAAGCCACAGGCCTGTTCTCTTAAATGTGAAAATACTGCATTGGATATTGAACTGCAAAAATGTAACAACAGTGCACTTTGCTGTAAGAAAGCTAAGTCAAGAATTTTATGACTGTCTTTGATGTCAAAATTCGGAGCCGATATGTCTGGATGAAGGAAGTTTGCTTATTGTTTTGAAGCCAAAGTTAATGGCTAGAATTTGCATGTATAATTTCTTTTATTGCTCTGGTTCCTGACCGGCTGCAAGATCAATCTGTTAGCCTAGGAACCAAAAAGAAATGATGTAATCTGAAATTAATCAGTGGTACTGTGTTATCAATTTATGGAGAGAAAGAATGAGAGCATGAGAGCATTTGTCTATAGAACATCCAACATCACCAGCACTGCCTGTTTCTATATGTAAGTTTATTTTAGAACTGTGTTTTCTCTTAGAAATAGCTAGGAAACAGGAAGATTAGACTAGTTTGTTTTTCTATAATGTCAGAACGTTTCTACTGGATTATTTTAAACATTTCTCTGTGATCTCTGAACTCTTGACTAGCACTGTGTAGTAATAAGTATTGTCTTGTGTTTTTATTATTTATTATTAAATATTTTTAAACCTTTCAACTGTGTCTGTTTTGTGTAGAGATAATTTAAGCTCTAGACTACATTGCATGTATATAGTGATACTGTACCAAGTCACTCCAAATAAGCTTTCCTGTTCAGTCACACTTACCATTTGGATAATAATATTGCACAATAGTAATTGGATACCCTTTAATAAGGGCCTTTGAGTAACTGATACATATTGGCTGGGTGGTGGCAGTGATTTCTACTGTATAGTCTGGGTAAAAGGGGCACATCTGGAGAACCTGTGCCAGCCTTTCTCAGAAGTGTCTGTGTGGTTGTATATAACTCTTATCTCAAAGTGTGTGTGTGTCAGCTACTTGGGCAGGGACACAAAGCACTGGTTGGACAGAGAGGGTGCTGAAGGTTTTAGCTTGCCCACTAGTCTGAGATCTGGACCCTATAGCTGTGCCAGTGGGGATTCTTCTTGTGGACCTGGAGAGAAAGGGAGAAACCAGCCCCAGACTGACTGTGATCTCTGTGTGCTCTTAAGGAAAATTGTACTTTACTGTGTCTGTGTTTATTATCCTTTCCCTATATGGATACCCCTCACTGGTGTTAGTGGTGGGGATTGAGGCTCCTTGATTGCTGGGCCAGTGCACGGGCATCACATATTAATTATTTAGCAGTGGTGGGATATCCACACCGCATATTAATTAGTTGGCAAATACTAACTGGCATACAGTGGTGTGGGTAGAGTGAATTACTATAGCTTGTGTACAGTGATCACTGAAGGTGTTTTGTACTCTAAATTGGCCAGGCAGTGAATACTCAGAGTTCAGATCACAATTGTTTTATTTCTTTTGTTAGCTTAGTTCGTCAGGGAGAGCAGGCAGCATGTCATCAGAGGAGTACGGAAAGCTGACAAGGAGCCAGCTGGCTGAGATGTGCCAGGCAAGGGGACTGGTGCATGGAAATCTGTCTAAGGCAGACATGATTGCAGCTTTGGTCACAGCTGCATCAGGAAACAGCAACCAATAGGATGATCAGACTGACAGTGGAGACGTACCACACTCAGATAATGGACAGCTCAACCTTTCTGCAGAGGACTTAAAAATCTATCTGGAGCTAAAGAGACTTGAGTTGGAGGCCAGCCATTTGGAAATAGAATCAGCTGAGAGACTGGGGCATCTAGAGAGTGAGGACAATGAGAAACTGCGATGGTTGCAGGCTGAGGAGAATGAGAAATTCCTATGCCTGAAAGCTGAGGAAAAGGAGATGCAGAGGCAGCATGAGAACCAGATGCTGACTCTTTGCCAGAGTCATGGAGGTAATGAGGAAGGGAGTAACTGGACCCCAGAAGCACAAAAGATACATTTCTTCCACAGTTTAAAGAGGGGAATAATTTTGATAGTTAAATTCATGTTTGAGAGAGTATGTAAACAGTATGATGTTGACCAAAGGCTCTGGGTATGGTTCCTGACCCCCTTACTCCATGGTAAAGCTGTAACTGTGTTGTCTAAACTTGCTGATTGTGAATATTTTAATTATACTGCTGTTAAAATTCACTTGCTAGAATGTTTTAAGCTAACACCTGAAACGTATAGGAAAAGGTTTTGTGAGCATAGATGCAAGGCAGATGAAAGTGTGTTTGAATATGTTGCTGAACTGAGCACATATTTTCATAGGTGGGTGAGTGGATGTCAGGTCACCACTTTTGAAGGGCTGGGAGACATTTTGGTGAGGGAAAAAGCCCTTAAAACTTTGCCTGAGGACATGAAGATCTGGTTAGCTGATAGACAATGTGCTACTTCAGATGAGATGGGGAAGAAAGGAGACCTATACCTAGCAAACAGGGCATCCCTGCTCAAGAAAGGGACCCCCAGTACTGCTCATGGGTCTAAAGAAACCCATAGTGGGCAGCACAGAATGTCCCAACAGAATTTGCCAGTAGCAGGGGAAGCCACTATTCCAGGTACATGTCCATGACCTAGGGTTAAATGTTTTGAATGTAACCAGTGGGGCCATGTGGCATACAGATGTCCACAGAGGCAAGGTGGGGAACAAAAGGTGAGAGAGCCAGTAAGTGGGAAAGACAAAATGCCAATAGTAGGTTGTCTTGGGACAACAAGGGTACCAAACTACCACAAGAGGTTATAGCCTGTTGTAGTGAATGGCAAGGAGGCCATTGCTAAGAGTGACACAGCCTCTGACATAACCATTGTAAAGCCTGCAATGGTTACAGAGGAGCACTACTTGCCTGAGCAGTTTACCCCAGTCAGAGCTTTAGGAGGGACCCCATACCAAATACCTTTGGCTAGGGTTCCCCTTGACTGGGAGAATGGAAAAGGAAACCAGTAAGTAAGTGTTTTTGAGGATATCCCTGCAGATGTCCTGATAGGGAATGATTTTGATGAGGCAGTACCATGTGCTTATGCAGTTACCCGCAGTCAGGCTAGGAGACAAGCATGTGGGTCTGGTAGCCTGGAGAAAACCCAGACAGACTGCTTACTTGCAGCCAGGACTGGTGAGGTGGTTACTTCAGGGAGGAAGCTACACTGTAGCAGTGAGACTGAAGGTGAGCCATAGCTGCTTGTGGGTACTGACATTTCCTTGGACAGAGTGACTGCAAAGGTAGAGGTTAGTAGTAGTAACCAGGCTGACAGTGAGGTACCATTGTCAGAAGATGCCAGGCTTCCTCTGGATGTGGAGCTGGGAAGGGTTACAAAGAGAGAGTTGAGACAGGCTCAGCTCTCAGACCCTACACTGCAAGGCCTAAGGCAGATAGCTAGTGAGGCACCTGATTTTCAAGGGAAGGGGGAATTTGTATACTGGGACAAAGGGTTACTGTATAGAGTGGACCCCTGAGGGAGGGCTAGGAGGTAGCAGTTGGTAATGCCTAGAACCCACCATCTGGCACTTCTAGCCATAACCCATGATATTCCCTTTGCAGGTCATATGGGCATAAAATGTACAAAGAGACATATTATGCAGAACTTCTATTGGCCTGGAATTTCCAGAGATGCAAGAGGGTACTGCAGGACCTGTGAGCAGTGCCAAAAGGTAGGCAAGGCAGGAGACAAAGTGAGAGCCCCTTTGATGCCTTTGCTGGTGATTGAGGTGCTATTTCAGAGGGTAGCTATGGATATCATGGGGCCTCAGAGTACCGCAAGTTCCACAGGGAAAAAGTATATCCTAGTGGTAGTAGATTGTGCTACAAGATACCCTGAGGCAGTGGCTCTAGGCAGATTTTCAGCAGGGTACGTTTTCCAAAAGAAATACTAACTAACAGAGGTGCCAATTTCATGTCAGACCTGCTGGTTTGTATCTGGAAGTCCTGTGGGGTGAAGCACCTGAAGACCACCCCCTACCATCCTCAGACTAATGGTCTTGTTGTGAGGTTAAACTCTACAATCAAGTCCATTCTACTGGTATTTGCAGATCAGTTTAAGAGGGAATGGGACAAATAGCCCCATCTGTTGTTTCCTTACAGAGAGGTTCCCCAGGAATCCACAGGTTTTTCACCCTTTGAGTTGCTGTATGGGCATAGGGTGAGGGGCCCTCTAGATTTAATTCGTGATGAGTGGGAAGGTGAGTGTGAACCTCACAAGGAGTCTGTTGTGGCATAGGTCCTAAGCCTCAGGACAAGGCTCAGGGAACTCATGGGCTTAGCCCAGAAGACCCTGCCAGAAACCCAACAACAGAAAAAGGTGTGGTGTGACAGGAATGCTCATGCTAGAGAGTATGCTGTGGGGCAGCAGGTAATGGTTCTCATTCCTGTCAGACACAACAAGCTGAAAGCAGCTTAGGAGAGACCCTACAAGGCGGTAAGAAAGGTAAGTGATGTTAACTACATGGTGGAACTGCTAGGCAGGAGGCAGGGGCACAAATTGTACCATGTTAACATGATGAAACCTTACCATCATATGGAGGCCCTTGTGCTGAGCATTTGCAGTGGATTGCAGGAGAAGTCTGAGGGAGATCTGGTGACTGATCTCCTCAGTGAGATTTTTTGTGTGTGTGTCACTGTCTGTGTAGGGACCAATGCATTTTAGGCTAGTCACACTCACTACAATTTGAATGTCCTACTTTGGCAATCCTTTGGGGAAGGAGTACTACAGTAATCTCTGTGGCATGTACTATAACTGTGTAGTGCTGTAGTGTAATAAACTAGTTAGGTAGGGGTTCTACTCCCAGACATGACAGATGTGTGTCTCCTGGGCCCAATGGGGGGGGGGGGGAGTTTGCAAATTTCTTATATGGGGGCCGTAGTATATATCACATTGTCCACCATACAGGGATAAAACATGTAAAATAGCTGAGAGGCTGGGGTGCAAATCCATACCCATACATGTGACATCAAGGCCAGGCAATCACAGTTAGCAACCCCAGTATTACCCAGTATTACCCAGAGCACACTCTCAACCCATGTTTCATACACACACACACACACACACACACACACACACACACACACACACACACACACACACACACACACACACACCTGCCTGGTAGTGGGTAGTACACTGCATATTGGCCACTGATAGTAACTGTGGAGTGATTGCAGTGGGCTACAGAGGACATGGCACTCTGTTCAATAGCCACATACATGCAGACAGTGCACCTTCCCCATGTTCCCCAATGGATACCTGCAACACCTGTGGTGCCATCACATGTGACCCACAAAGGACATACCATGCCTGAAAATGTGCCCTGTATGGACAGATGACACTGACACCAGGGAATGCTGTTCGCATACTATCAATGTAGGTGCAAGGTAAACCTGCTGTCCATTACCAGTTCCCACCACAGGTGGCCAAGACGGGCAGATCTGATGATAATATTTGTACACATGGGCCAGACACCCCAGGTACAGTTCCACATGTTACTGTACATGCATGTGGGAGGTGTGCACATCCCAGATACCGTCCATGTCATGGACTAAGGAACACATACATAGCAAGTGATGCACAGCATTGGCCACACACAATAGTCACCCAGGTGACTGGATGGAGAATACAATACCCACCTGTGTGGGCAAATGCGGAAACTACAGCCCTGAGCCGCAATTCAGACCATTGCCATGTGGCCTGATGCCAAGGTATACCCATCACCTAGCCTTGTATAACCATCTGGCACAGTCGACCACCACACACCCATGCAGAAATGTACCCATGCATGTCAGTACTGGCACCCTGTGTGTTTGTGTGTGTGTTGTATGATGTGTATGATCACATCCACACTCACTACAACCCCCATTGGCATACTGAAGCATGCTGTCTGATGTCAGACACCTCCCCATACCCTTTGCCCATATAACCTCTGTATGATGCATGTGGTGCATGTGATAACTGCACAGTAATGTGTTGTGGAATTATCTCTAGTGATGAATTGTAATTCTGGCCCTGCCAAGTGTGTCAATGTGTGTGCGTCCCTGTGAGAGTGTGGCTGTGTTGACACTGGCACCTGTTCATGCAGACAGGCATGTGTACGTCACCTACTGTATAGCTACCATATCCCTGTTGCAGATGTCACTCACCGTCACATATATGTTCTGAGGGCTCTACAACAGGTAACCTATGTGTCACATCCAATAACTGCATAAAACTGTGATAGCACTACATAGCCATCAGGGGTTTGATACCTTGCGCTGGTAGATGTGTGACACAAATATGCTTAAGTTTTACTGTCCCACCCCTCCCTGACTTTTCTTTGCCTCTGTCTACCTCTCTCACTCCCTCTCTGGTAGATGTGAAAACCTACACCTGCTTTGCTAAGGCAGCAACATGTGTATTTTAAGTGATGCTCACAATCAGTTGATGGCCTCTGCAGGAATTGCAGCCCTCGTCTAGCTGATGGCATGTAGAACAGCTGTGGTAACATTCCCATAGCCAATTGCATGGAAACACACTGCAATATCTAGGAACATCATGTTAGTGTTGGCCCTTTTCATTCACTGTGAGCAGGACCTAGATCGGTTGTTTGGCAAACAACATCTCAGATGGATTGTGAATTTACCTCTAACAACATACACTGTGGAAACAGGGCAACACACAGGAGGGGGATGTGCCTGACCTGACTACAGACTGTAAGTGCTGCTATACTGCATTTGGAGTAATGTTGGTTTAACAGTGTGTGTGTGGATATGGCTGTCCTACATGTTTTAATACCTGCCAAGTCAGTTCTATGTTTATGAGGATCTATCTGTAGGGTCATCTGCAGACTAGGCAGTGTGTTGTGCCTTTGGTTTCATGTGTTACCCACAGAGTATCTATCTGTGAACTGCAGAAGGTAGTGTGAGGATTGCAGTCTGTAGATGGTGAAAGCTCTGACAGTTACTGACTTTATATCCCTCATAGGACATATGTTGCAACAAACCCTGTTACAACAGTAAATGTATGAGGTTATCACAGCAACATGTCAATATTTGCCCCGTGTATGTGCTTCCAGCTACAACTCTGTCAACCTTTGTACATATGTCGTGCATTAAGAGGTGCATATGTGCTGTACACCATAATTAGTGTCATCATATCTGATATCAAGCCAGTGAGATATCAGACTGCTACACGTTATGTACAGTAGGGGTTATATTTGATGACATAACCTGGACATTCTGTGGATGTTTGTACAGTACTGAGGCCTGTGTACTTACTGTGAATGTCGACAGTGTGTGTATTGTTAATATGTACTTTAGCTTGTGTACAGACTGTGGTAGATGTCATTGTTCTAGGTCACATACTATCTGATGTTACATGCTGCTACACTGTATGTTACCATATTGGCTTACATGTTTGTAGAGCCATATACACACATGTCCCATACCATAGACAGCCATCAGACCAAGTATATGTAGGGTTAGTCTGTGAGTGGCACATATGAGGGTGGTGTCGAACAGATAGTCCATATACTGTAATATTATGCTAGCTTACCATACGTGGCTGTGACTGTGGCTGTGCTCTCATTGGTTGTTGTTATGCACTTCCACACAGATGTATTTTACCCTGTGCTGTGACATCCCTGTAGAGCCTGCTATATATGCAGGTACATGTGCATTTCCCCATAGGAGATGTAGGCCAGTGTTGAGCCAGTCTGCCTGTAGCCTGCACAGTGCATTGTTACATGCCTAGCAGCTTAGTGTACTTACCCAGTGAGATGTCATGTGCAGATACTTGCCAGATATACTGCTGCTAGGCCTCCCTTAACAGTCATGTATGTCAGACAGAGCAGTGGGATGCTGTACAGATATATGTCAATATTTAGTGGGTAGTACGTGGCCATGGCACCCATGTACCAGCGATTATTATGTGTCAGGCCAGACAGGGGTGTGTGAATGCATAATGTATGGTGGCAAATGTATACCAGTCATTATGTGTTATACCCATTTACATGGCTGTCGACATCCATATTGTCAGGCATGGTACACATGTTTGCACTAAGGCGTTCTGTGTATACCTCTGGACTGTACAGAGTGTGTCAGAATGTCCAAATATATTGGCCAATACCTCTGCTGCAGTCCACATGGGCATTACGTGCTAGCAGCAGTACTTTACTATGATATCCTTAGGATGCCTGTCAGTAGTCAATGGCACACATGTAAAAAGCAGATGTAACCTTCCGCACACACTATGTCTGTGAAGACAATCCCAATTACAGTAGCAATAGTCTACTAATATACCTGCTATACATACCTGACATCCCTTTGCACTACGAAGTTGGGACTATCGGGGCTGGGGTAGGGCTACACTCCATGTCCAGGACATATAGTGAAGATATTTGTACATATAATTATCCAGATATCTATATATATGGTTGCACATATACATATCGACATATATAGATGGATATGTATATGTACACAGATATACATATACACACCCAGACATATACATATACAGAGCAATATATGTCTACACATATACAGATAGTGATACATATGCACATATACGTATGGATATCTACAGATATACTGACAGTAATAGGTATATCAGAATAGATATGTATGCACATATAGTTATAGATATCTATATATATATATATATATATATATATATATATATATATATATACATGTATACCAATATATCTAGACATACCTGTACACATAGGATGTGCATGCATATATAGCTATCTACACATATATGTATATATATATATATGTATAATTATGTACATACCATGGCCATATATATGTATCACTATACAGATGTGTATACAGACATATGTATGAGTATACATGTGTATGTACATGTGTCGGACACACCTATGATATGTATACAACCATATTCCTGTCATGAGTAAACACCACGGTTGTGTATACCCTCCCACATGTATCTCACCGTATGTATCTGCTATGTGCACATAATGATAAAACAACATATGTGACGCAACAGTCATATTAATAACAAGGACTACACAAATTAGGAACTAAAGGCAATTGTACAATACTACTCAATATGTGTACTGACAACTATATTGGTAAAACAACAGCTATCTTCACAGTGGTCATGGCGTAGTGGTTAACTGGAGGCTGAGCTCTCTCAACATAGGACTAAAGCAGACACCAAACAACTACCACACCGACCCAACACATGCAACACATAGACCACACAGTCAGAGTGTCAAGTCAACAGCCCTCTTAAGGCCAAACAAAAAACCAGACACACTTGCCACACAGATTTCATAGTCAGACACACTGACGCCCCACCTCACCAGACTGAGTAAGGAGAAGGTCACAGTGATGCCACAATAGAGTAAACTTTGATATTGCTTTAATAAAATAAATAAAAATTGCAATAATTCATTCAGGGATCCAATGTCTGTCTGTCTGGCTGGATGGATGACATGCTGGACAAGCCCACAAGGGACACAAGGACACCTGTCACCCTGGGCTTCCGGATATTGGCAAATAAGGCTTGCCACCCCCATAGTGCCTTTTTAGGCAAGGCTCAAATTCTAAACCTACCACCCTAGAACACTAATGCTATGCCAAAGTCTCACTCTCACTCTGCATGCACCGAGGAGGCCCTTCTCAATATGGAGAACATCGATGTCTGTGCTGTGACAGAAACCTGGTTCAAGGCTCCTGAGAGCCCCCAAATCTCAACAACACATCACCCCCAGGGGTACAAAGCCCCCATAAAACAACCACCCACAAGGACAGGTACAAAGAACCATCATTTAACAATTCACCATCCACACCCACACCTGCATAGTGCAACCCGCTCTGCAATTGCATCCAAACACCAGGCCAAGGTGCAAACCCCAGGCTACCTGCCATGGCCTCTGAACCTCATACTCAATAACCACCCTCTCAAACACCATCATACTAGAGTGGCCTTCAAACATCTCCAAACACCATCAACACTACTCAAAACTCAACAGATATAGACTTCTTTCCCATCATTCATAAACTCAAATTCCAAATAAAAGATTCCTGAAGTCCTAAATTTGGGTGAAAAAACTCAAGATCCCATCAACCCACTCTAGAGGTCCCCACAAATGTTCATCTCAAAAGTCATCTTCACTGAAAAGTGTTCATCATAAATATACCTCACTCTGGTGAGATCAGTCCCTACCCCCTAATCTCACTGGGTCCTCATCACCCTCAAAACGGAAACAAAAAAGACCACAGTGAAAATCTCAAACTAGTGTTCAGCACTTTTAAGGAAAACTAGTGTGGTCTCCTTCCCACAGGCCCTGAGCCAGTGGTAAACATTTTCTTCCGCTGAATCCTTCTCACTAGCACCTACAGGACTGCATGGACTGACTGCATGGATCCAAAACAATAGACATAACTAACCAAAGGCAAGCAAGGCAATGCAGCGTGGGACCCCAGCCCAAAAACAAGCTCTCTCTAAAAAAAGGAGGAAGCTACAAGAGATAGAAAGCAATTGAAAGGTCTAAGCACCTTTGATCATTATAAGTAAAAACTAAGAGCTCTCTCAAAAAATTATCCTGCAATTTTTTGAGAGAAAAACGCTAAGGACTCTAAAGACAATCATAAGGCCTTCTTTAGCTATGTTAGAAACCTAGGAGGAAAACAGATATGCTCAGAGAATTAGTTCAAAATGATGTGAAAATTACTGAACCTACACACATTGCTAACATACTGGCTGACGGGTACTCCTCCCTCCCCTCCAAAAAAGAGAGAGATATCTATCCCAGAGATTGTAGCCCCCAAACATCTCCAACGCCCAGGTGAGAACTGCCCTCACTAGGCAAAAACACAACATCCATGGGTCCCCTTCATGACCTCAATGATGAATTAAAACCCACAGTTAGGGACAGTTGTTAATCTTAATCCTCCCTCACCTCAGATACGATTTCAAGGTGGCGATCGCGGCCCACTGTGGTCCCCACTTCATAGGGCGGGTGCTCCACAGACCCTGGAAATTACTCCCATTAGCTTGACAAGCCTTATCTGCAAAGCCATGGAGAGGATCATAATGGAACTCAATAAATAAGACATAGGGGACTTGCAGACTTTTCCAACCCAGTTTGGCTTTTTTTTCAGCAGCAGACTGCCTCTTAAACTTTGTTGACTTTTTCGAGACAGTCACCAAGGCCATTGATGAGGGAAAGGCAGTCCCTACAGCTACCTGCTAACACAGCCCACCCCACTCCGGCTGGCAGCTCCCCCTCAGAAACCCCACCATGTACCATCGAAAGAAATGCATACAAATGTAACAAGATGTCACACAGAACTGGGCTAAGTGAACAGAGACACAACCTCAGGGTCAGGGAAGCCATGTCAGACTCTCAAAGCCTGTCACAAGTGGTGTCCCACAGGGCTCAGTCCTGGGTCCACTCTTGTTCGGCATCTACTTTCTGAACAGGCAAAAACAGGAGAGGGTTATGGGACAAAGTTTGTTTTTGCAGATGCAACTGGGCCTATATCGAAAACACATCTGACACAGACAGATCCTCCAGAAGGGCTCAGAAGAAACGGATAACTGGTGCCAGAGCCATGGCCTGAAGTTAACGCCAAAAAAATATAGTCATACCTTCGGGGAAAAACAAGGTTACCCCTAGCTACCATACAATCCACTGAACAGAAAAAAAGTCATCAGGGATCTGGGGACCCAAGTTGAGTAGCCTCGTTTGACACACATGTTGCTAAAAGTAGTTAGAAAACCTTCTATATCGCCCACCTGATCATGAAGGGGCCCCAAAAGTTCCTCATCAAAAGGATAAAGGGTCTCAAAGAACCAGACAAGGGGGGAGACTTACCCTGACACGGGTTATAAATAGAGGCGTGCTGGAGGGCACTCGCTGGCCTTGTTCAAGAGGAATCTCCATAACTATGGGCTAGGATGAACCTATGAACCTATGACTTCAGTGTAAAGGGTCCTGGGTTCAAGAGCTGTTCATTTTTTTGCTGAGCAGTACAAGGACTGTTGGATACAGAGTGGTTATGGCCATTTTGAGCAGCTTTAAGCACATTTGTGTGGGTTTGTGCAAAGCTAAGCAGTGCTAAGCTATGGGTAAATGTACGGGCACTTACACAGTGTAGGCGGCACTTACCAGTGAGCAAATCAGCTTAGCTGTTATATTGCAGCAATGTTGATACTTGCTAAGCATAGCTTAGCCCTGGTAATCAGGACACACAACCCAGTCTGATAACCTGTAATAAGTGTATGTAATGCCATGTACAATACATGCACCTATGTGCTGTCATTGCAGTAGCAAGGGGTGTGAGTGTCATGTGTGGGACACAGACATATATGAGGCCTGTACAGCACTGTTATCCATGTGAATGTGTGACATACAGGTGTAGGAGCCCAGGGCATGTGCTGTCACACTGGCATGTAGTGTATCATGACAGTACTACTGCTGACAGTGCTACCCAGGCAAGAGCAGAGTGCTTAATGTAGTACTGACAACAGCCACACCTGTGAGCATGACTGGACACCGACAACTCCCTGTTGTATCCCTGGTGTATGAGCTGTGTCACAGTATATAACCCTTACTGGTCTGTCAATGCACTCATGCTACTGCATAGCTACCTGCCAAGCTGATGACTGTCAGTCCCTGTACAGATGTGCAGATGGCAGGTATCCAGCTGGGATATGTACAGGCAATCTACGCTTGATTTATGGCCTACTATGCATTTGGCATGTGCATGAGATGCATATCCTTGTAGTACCAATGTTGGGGTATACTATGGGTTGTATTGCAGTCATGGCCAATGTGTGATGGTGGGTATGGCAGAGTGTCATCATGGGTTTCAGGGAGTATAATATCCAGTGGGGGATGTGGGTGCTGTGTACACTGTTATTACACCAAGGTACCCCAAGTATATGTCCCATGTACCACTTTATAGTTACCACTATCAGCATTAATCATACAGGTAACTGTTGCCACAATCCAAGCCAGTTATGCATGTGATGTGTGCAGCCTACCTGTAACACATTGGAGACACGGTCAAGGTAGTTAGCAGTGATAGGCCCTGGTATCTCAGATGTGTGTCTGGCTCTTATGTGTCTGTAAATGTGTATATGACAGTATGCCACACTACATATCATCCAAATACACCCATTACATCCCCCATTAGCATACTGTACATGCCAGGAGATGTTCTGCATGTACCATGTAACCTGGGACACACCTCACCCTAAATGCTGTGCGGTGTGTGCAATGTAAGCCACACACATCAGTATCACAACATATCTAGGTAGAGGTCTAGTCCCAGTGTTGGCAAGTAACAGTGTGCATGTATGTGGATGGGTCTACATCAGGTTGCAGGCTATACACACCTCAGTGGGCCACCTGTCCATGTGGCACAGGCAATAACTGGTATAGTAACCTGTGAAATGTGTTTGACTGTACCCCAGATATGTCACAGTCATGATGTCAGCACAGTGACATACCCCGTTGTGCAATATGACAGCAGACCATCCTCATGCTGACACATGTACACCTACAACACACATGGATATCATTTTAGAGGCCACAAACAACCAGTGTTACTAACGGCTATAAGGCATCATTGCTGGAGGCTACACTACCTGCCAAATATGCCTCACACTCTACTCCCTACATGCTACACTGCTGAACTGTGGTGCATCAGAACCATATCATGGTGTCAGCACAGTGACATACCCCGTTGTGCAATATGACTGCAGACCATCCTTGTGCTGACACATGTACACTTACAACACACATGGATAATATTTTAGAGACCACAAACAACTAGTGTTACTAACTGCTATAAGGCATCATTGCTAGATGGCTACACTACCTGCCAAATATGCCTCACACTCTACTCCCTACATGTTACATTGCAGAACTGTGGTACACTGTTGTACAATCACCATGTGCATCAGAACTATATCAGCCTGTCCCTGCATCGATGGTATGGATGACTCTACTCCCTACAACATGTTACACTGCAGGACTGTGGTACACTGTTGTACAGTCAGTGTTCATCAGAACCATATCAGCCTGACCCTGCATCGATGGTATGGATGACAGGGATGTGGCACAGGTATCACCATGTACACAGGGTGTGGTGTTGGTTTGCCAGAGGCTGAGGGTGGGCCATACATTTGACACCATGTGTGTGGGTGAGGGGTGGACTCTGGGGAGCTGGCTGAGCTGATTTGGTGTGAGTAGGTATGGGGTTGCCCTAGGTGTGTTTGCATAGTGTGTGGGTATGCATGCACACAGCACTGACACGTGGCTGCCCTACACAGGTGTTTATGGACAGCTGCAGACCATACCTGGCAAGGTGTGCAGTTCACTGCCTCTGGCCATGGACACGTGGACTGTGCCTGCCAGGGGTTCCGTGGGCATGTCCAGGTACAGGTGTTGATGTACTGCTCTCACTTGCTGATGACATTTGTCCGCTGGTACCAGATCCCTCCTGGGACTGGCCAGGACCACATGCACACGGCCTGCTGTAGTGTGGTGTGGACAGCACACCCCTGCACTGCCGGGGCTGCTACTGCCACTATGGGAGCCCCTTGGTGTCCTAGCATGTCCACGTTGACTGCCAGCTGTTGGTGTTGCTGGCCCACATCCACGCGGGCATCGCCACATCCCCACCACACGTTGAAGCATGGACACACCACGGCCAATGAGGGCCATCATCTCATCATGCCGTCTATCTGCTTGCTCGGTAGAAGCACGGATGACACCTGACAGTTCACGGAGGTTGTCGCTTACAGATGTGAGAACAGCCCTCTGCAGCCTAAGGCCCTGTCTGGTGTAATGCTCAATACATGCCTGCGCCACCATTACAGCCTGAAACATGCTTCTGCTGGTAGCAGCTATGTCGCCTCTGCCAGGGGCATGATGTCCAGTGGCCCTACCATGAGCACCCTGGGACATCTGCCTATGTGGCAGCCTGCCGGACATCCAGCTATGCCTGCTGCAACTGGACAGAGTAGGCATGGTTACCATACTTTCCTGTGCACTGCCACTGAGTGCCAGCTGTCCCTCTGCTATGGCCACTGGTGATGGGGTGCATATAGGCACTGAAACTGTGTGTGGGGTGGCTAAAAGGGGGATGTCAAATGTTGGCACAGAGTCAGTCCCTGACAACCCCACCTGTTCCTTAACATTATCATCATCATCATTGGTGTCTGTATGAACACCTACATCAGATTGCATGCAGGAGGGACCCTGACCCACCTCGCCACCTATGGGGGAAACAATAAATGCATTTTAAAATCTGTACAGCATTGCCTAACAGTATGTACACACACACACACACACACACACACACACACACACACACACACACACACACACACACACACACACACACACACACACACACACACACACACACACACACACACACCTACCTCCATAATACCTACCTGTCTATGGCTTTACAGACAGTCTCATGTATATGTCCATGTGTTACCCCATCCTGCATCACACTTGTTAACATGTACACATTGATACCACTCATTAATATCACAGTCCTCTAAATGCCCACACAAGTGGCCACAACACAAGACCTGTTGCTACTTTACCTGCCTGACCTGTGTGTAGTGGATTTACATGGCCTCACTGCTGTCATTCAGTATGCACCCTCTGTATGGCTGGAAATGATGTGCATGGCCCCAATATGTTTGTGCTACTATGTTGTATCTATAATACCTCCCACTGGTGTGTCATGTGCATGTAATGTGCAGTACATGCCAGATATGCTGCTCCATCAGCCCATCATGTGACACCTGCAATATTTGGATACACTCCCTGTTGTTGACTATTACTTCCCCAATGCATCTGTAGAGCTACATACATGGGTTGTAGGTGACTGCAATATTAAGTGTGTACCTGGAGTCTACCTTCCCTCTGGATACCTGTTCCATGCTACAGACCATATTATACTATTTGCTGTCCTGTGATTACACACATGACAGGTATTCCTGGTGTGTAATGTGGCATTCCATGTCCATGTACTGCATGGTCCCATGGGGGGTAGAGCCATATGAACACCCCACAATCACACATGTGCATACATGGGTACACACACAAACACACACATCACACACATCATACATACATCTACCTCCCAACACTTCACCAGAGTGACCCTGTAGGCAAACTAACTAACCAACAGAATGCATACACAAACACATACAGGTGAGGTTGCACAATGATCGTACACACAGTCCTCCTATTACCCATCTGCCAACATGCAGAACATATGGTACAGAAGAGCATGCAGTTCAGCTATAGTCAATCCATGCTAGCAACAGTATACATGTGTGTGATGCATGTGCTGTGTCACTAGGTGATGCCCCTTCCCCTAGATACCACTGCACCCATGTACACAGTATTGATGTGCACCTGTTCTGTACCCTGATGTGTACTGTGCACCACAATTCACAGGTGTACAACCCATTGTGGAATGTGTAGTACTGTGTCAGTTAGGTCAGTTTTACTTCTCACAGCCCCCATGTTTTTCAGCAACACATACCTGGGATGATATGATGACTGTTGTCATTGGTGAATGCCTGATGCCTGATTTTCAGCTGTCAACATCAACAGACCATGTATGACCACTACAGAAATGCTTACACTGACAACCATCAGAGCACACCATGGCTAAAGGGGGTGTACACACCTTTATTGATTTTACACACACATCCTTGATCTGCCATGGGACCACATCACTGCATATCTTAGCAGTACACAAGCCCGGTATGTAACATATGTCCTGTACTTTCATATGCAGTGTCTACAGATTGTGTTAGGTGTGCAGCTGCTGACCACAATGCATACACTCCATGTGGGCATATGTATGCACACCCTTATCATGACGGTTTATAACACCTCTTGTTGTGTGTGTACTACAGCAGTCACTGCTCATGGCAGTGGTATACCAGCGTGGGCCTTCTGCATTTGCCAGTGTATGTTCAGTCTGCTCTACACATGTCCCCCTATTCTGCATGATTGCAAGGTCTACTCATGTGCACATCCCATGGTGTTCACACAATGCCGTCAATATTTCGGTGTGGGTAGGGTTATGGCTGCCACAGGTCCTGAACCTGACTATATACAGATAGAGCCATTCCTACCATCCTTAGGATCCCTGCTGCAGTACACTGGTGTGTCATGTTGAGACTTCCCCTCCCTCAGCTTTTATGCAAATGCATGACAGATAAGCCCTACACATTTGTGTTACTTTGCAGTGCCCATACACTTAACACCACATGTTGCAGCCTAAACCCAGTTGATAATGTAGACTACTGTAATGCCTTATGCCATAGTATATCTCTGCAGCAGTTGGCATTGTTCTACAGGTATATACACTGGTGTTGCACTGTATATGGGCGTTGTTCAGAACATGTCACTACTGTAGGCCATGTCTACCAACAGTATGTTACTCCCTGTGGGCACATTCTGCAATGACAGGATTTTAGTTATCATGCAGGTGTGTGACATACCCTTCCAATACCCCATCATGGTCACCCTTGTGAGACCGCGCATTTCACAGTAACAATACAAGCACATGTACAGTATGCATTCAGGGTAGGTGTGTTAGATGTATGCATGGTATATACATTCACCTTTACTTGCCTGGTGTGTTGTTATGCATCTACATAATACATACTCACCAGCTACAGGTTGCTGCCTTGTTGTTATCCCAGAGTGACCTGCATAAGAGAGTGAGAGATGCAATGTCAGTGGCCACACCTGTGACACTGCTGCAGGCTGGGTGGAGTACTACCATACATCAATGGTAAATTCCCACAATACTATCACTCCTCCTCCCAACAAATTCCAACACATGTGAGAGATGCAACCATATAGCCAAACTGGAGGCTAAGCTCTCTCAACTCAGTACTGGTGTAACCAGTCAGGAGGAGAAGGAAACCACACTCACTACAATTCCAGTCTCACATAGACCTACCACGACAGCAAACCAAACACATAAACACACAAAAACATACTCGGAGGCTATAAATAAAAATCTGCCTAAGCAGCAGAGACCTCCAAAGCAAACACCCAAGCAACCGTTACCCCAAAATAAAACATGTGCAACACATAGCTCACAAAGCCAGTGTGCCAATCAGTCATAGCCCTTAAGGCTAAACAACACACCTGATACACTTGTAATAGGTGACTCTATCGTCAGGCACACTGACATCCTGCTCACCAGGCTGAACAAGGAGAAGGTCACGGTGAGCTGCCTGTCAGGCGCTAGGATCTGCCACATAACACAAGCACTCAGGTCACTCCAAGGCAAGTACAAATATGACTCAGTCATTGCCCATGCTGGTGTGAATGACCTGAGACGTACCTCCCTGGACTACATGAAAAGAGACATAGAGGACCTCTCTGAGCATGTAGCCCAGGCCAATATGACCCTGACCTTGAGTAGCATCTTACCCTCACCAAGAATGATGCCACAATATGAAGACAAGATGATCAATTTCAACAATTGGCTTAAGTATTGGGGTCATTCAAAGGGGATCCAATGCCTGTCAGCCTGGGATGGCATGCTCGACAAGCCACGATGCTTCGCTAGGGACAGCTTGCACCTGTCACCCCTGGGCTTTCGGATATTGGCAAAGGCTCTTGCCACCCATAGTGCCTTTTTAGGCAAGGCTCAAAAGACAAACCCACCTCCATAGGTATCACAAGGGATAAGAAACTAAGAGTAATGCTACTCAATGCCAGAAGTCTAAACCTCAAGATGCACGCACTCAAAACTCTCCTTAGCATGGAGAACATCGATATCTGTGCAGTAACAGAAACCTGGTTCAAGGCTCCCGAGAGCACCCCAGCACTACCAGGTTATACCTCATACCATGCTTTTTGGCCCCAAAACTTGGACCGAACCACAAAAGGAGGGGGAGTATCAATATCTGTCAAAGATACCCACACCTCCAGGTTGGTGGCACAGCACGAAGCATCAGAGACTATCCATGTGCAACTAACAGTGGGTAAAACTGCCTTCCAGTTTATAGCCTGCTACAGACCACCCTCCCAAACCCAGGAACCTCACTCGGCCTTCTTGAGAACACTGGAAAATATGAAGGTCTCTCCAAACACCATTATATTGGGCGACTTCAACTACCCAAACATAGACTGGGAGCATTACTCTAGCTCCAACACCCTAGCCCAAAGGTTCCTAGAACTTATAAACTCAAATGCTATGGAACAACTTGTTACCACTCCCACAAGAGGGGAAACATACTGGACCTGATCATCACCAACATGGGGACTCTATGCTCCAGACCAGAAGTGTATCCCTCACTGGTAAGATCAGACCATGAACTAATCTCACTGGATATTCACATCCCGACCCCACCCCCTGCCCAGAAAACCACAGTGAAAAACTACTCTAAAGCAAATTTCACACTCCTCAAAACTGAGGTGGAATCCTTCAAAGCCCTCGGGTCTGTGAGAAATACGGCCCAGACCGCAGAATCCTTTATAAACGCATTCTATGAACACCTTCAGGAATGCATGGATCATGCAATCCCAAATAAAACCAAGACCCAATCCTCCAAAGGCAGACATCCTGTCTGGTGGACCCCAGCCATAAACAAACTATACAATAGAAGGAGGAAGCTACTACAAGATAGAGCAAAATTCCAAAAAGGGAAGGCATCTCTGATCAGTATTAGCAAAAAACTACGGGCACTCATAAAATCGTCTAAGGCCAGCTTCGAGAGAAAAAATTGCACAGGACACTAAGGATAATCACAAGGTTTTCTTTAGTTATGTTAGGAACCTGGGTGGGAATTCCCAGATATGCTCAGAATTAGTCCAAGATGACAAAAAATACACCGAACCCACAGACATTGCCAACATCCTAGCTGACAGGTTCAGTGCAAAAGCCTCTCCCACCAAAAGGGCAAATATCTATCCCAGCAGAGTGCTGTCTCCCTGACATTTCAGTTGCTCAGGTAAGAGCCGCCATCTCCAAAGCAAAAAACACAGCATCAATGGGACCAGACGGTGTCCCAGGCTGCGTCCTACATGAACTCCAAGAAGAGCTAAACCCAAACATAAAACTACTGTTCAATCTCAGCCTTACTACAGGATATGTACCCAAAGAGTGGTGTACAGCAACAGTGGTCCCTCTCCACAAAGGTGGTGCCTCAACAGATCCTGGAAACTATTGCCCCATAAGCCTGACTAGCTTGGTCTGCAAAGCTATGGAAAGGATCATCATGGACCTCATAAATAAAGATATTGGGGACCTACAGACACTGGATCCTACCCAGTTAGGCTTTGTTAAGGGCAGATCCTGCCTCTTAAACCTGGTCGATTTCTTTGAAACAGACACCAAGGCCATTGACGAGGGGTATGGCTGTTCTGAGATTGCTGCACATCTGACAGTCTGTGTTATTGGGGATATCTATGCATGCTGTTGGACATGTACCGAGATTGTGTTGACTATTACTACCAACAAATGTTCTATAACAGTGACACAATAACATGTATATGTTCTATTGGCCAACTGATACACCTCTACACACCCATCTGCCCATGATACCTGGCCACATCACATGTGTGTCCCAACCTGGGGCTTCCTTGTGTACTGTTACAGCAATACCATCAGGTGGAACCACCCAGGGGATGTTGCCCCCCCTCAGGACATACACAGACATGTTCCATTCCTCTGAGCTCAGGTCTAGGGTCTGTTCCATACTGGGCTCCACAGACACATGAGGGGTATGCTACATCAGTCTGAGGCACCCAGTACACATTCACATGGCCAACATGCTCCTCCTGCTCAGCCTCTAGACCAGGCACCTTCACAAAGTGGACTGCTGTTGTGAGTGGCAGTGGGTGGGAGGCTTGTTCCCATTGCGCCCATACTGGAGACTATGGGGCTTCCACATCACAGACCACATACACCATCCACGGTGTTTACCCACCACATGTGTCACATACCACCCCTGTAGACTGTCCTCTATATCTACCAATCCTGACCACATCCACATGTGTACCTGCCATACTTCCCCCATATTCCCATTGAATACTTCACAGATGGGGGCAATGTGGTGCCAACAAGAGACTAACATGTGGCATACCATCCATGGTTCACACACTGCCAGCTGTAGATATCTGTGTGTATTGCTATGTGTGCTGCTGCCTTGCACATAGCATGCATCACTGTGGTAGCGATATAAAGATCATGTCTTTGCATACACATATGTTTGTGTGTGTGTTTGTATATATATATATATATATATATATATATATATATATATATATATATATATATATAGACATGTGCATGTAGTTATATATATCTATATATGTGTAGATATATGTAATGTCATATATATGTGCACATTTATATGTCTACACATGGGTATATGTATATTTCTGGACATACATGCTGATATACATATATATCCTTTTATATCATATATGTGACATATGTACACATATGCATACCTATATGTGGGGTACATTCAGACATCAGCTCCATAATCTCACAACACCTTCCTGCACAGCTGCATTGTTCTGCCTTGCTACAACACAGACAGGTGCCACATATGGACACGGTCTAACATTAGTGGGGTATATTTGGGACCTGATTGCAGGTAACCCTATTACACACCTATGGCATTCTGGCATGCTACATTACAGATTCACCTGAGCATCCTACCAGTGGTGGGCCATGGCTGCTCCCACATGTCCATCATAATGGCATTACTTCCACCACTAGCTATTGGCCACATAATATACATATTTCCCATTACACAACCCACACTATTATGGCCTACATCTTGTCTGTCAGTGCTGACCTGCACAGTCAACAGCTATGGCCTACTACCCACAAAGACAGACACTATTGTCCATAGCAGTTGTTCAGTTGAACATCATCACAACAACACCTGATGGCACATATAACTCATTCCACATCATCTATCCCATTTTGATGGACCAGATACTACATTCTAATACATGTACATATACTTCACATACCTGTTGTAGGAATGATGTCTTTATGAATGACAGCTGCCTAAATGCCTGCATCTTCAGCTCTCTCTCTCTCCTCTCTCTCTCTCTCTCTCTCTCTCTCTCTTTCTTCTCTCTCTCTCTCTCTCTCTCTCTGGCTTTAGTAGGTGATGCACTTGATCAGGTGATGGCTTCTGCACCAATCAGTGTTCTACACTTGCTAACTGCATGCAGCTTGCTGTGTAGTACTTCCAATTACCACTGCCATGGCAACCACCTACTATAAATTCCTACATCATGTGGGTGTGATCACCTTATCTTTCTTGTGTGATGGACATTCTTCCTGTGTGTGAGCATCAGTGTTACAGATAGCAGGTAGCAATACTTCTTACAGGAGAACCGGCACACTCAGGCCAGATACATATTTGTAGGAGGTTCCAAAACTACAGACATATTGTGAGTAGAGTTGTGTTATGCTTTGTATAGTACGGGTGTCACATGGTGTGTGTGTGTGTGTGTATGTGTACATACTAGTTTACCTTGGAATGCAGTCTGTCTGCATAGCTCTCAACTGTGGGCCTATCATCTTGGTGGCCAGAGGTGTGCCTATCATGTTTTGTCTGTCCACCACACAGGTCTTGTGTCAGATATTTCACTGGCAGTGTGTGTGTGTGTGTGTGTGTGTGTGTGTGTTGAGTGCTTTCAGTACATGGCTACATCCATTTATGTTTCTAACCTCAATTCCCTGACTAAGGGTATGTTGCAGACTATCCTGTAACACCAGTGACATGCTTAGTGTATGGCAACAGTTTTCCACATATGGGCCTGTGTTCCAGCCTCTGTCCTCCACCTGCATACCAAACTTTGCACATATGACATGCTGTCAGGGGTTGTTCTGTAGTGGGCTTTGAGTATATCAAACTTCCATTGCTGCCATCAGTCCACTGCTGCTGTATCCCCCACACATACAGTGGGGCTGGGGCCATATATATATATATATATATATATATATATATATATATATATATATATATATATATATGTGTGTGTGTGTGTGTGTGTCGGGGGGGCTTCACCTACACAATACATGTGTGCCCTTATGCACTCCAGAGGCCAGTGTATGTAACAGTGGTATATGGCCCTGTATTATTGAGTCTAGGGGGATGCACCATAAATGACCTAGGCTGTTACAAAATGTGGGGGTATCAGGGGTGAGCTGCCTTAAGGTATCTGGATGTACAATACCGTATACTTCACCTATATTTACATGACTTACATACATTGGGTTAATGCAGGCCTACTGCCTCCTGCCATACAGACTGTTCTGTTTGTCAGTGTGCTTGTGATGGTGTCAGTTATGCCTTGTTATGTAACAGTTACATCCCATTTGGTCAATTGAAGTCTTTACCATCTAGTGATTTTGTATAGTGTGTAGATAGAGGCTGCTGAACTATGCACCTGCATTACTTACTGTTGATTGTTTGGTATCCTGCGGCCCAGTTTGTCTTTACTATTGTACAATTTGAAGGGCATGGCCTGGACAGCAACAGCTGTGAACCTTTCCAGACTACTGTATTAGTATAACTATTTCACAGTTTCATTACTCTGTTTATATGGATGTCAGTGTCTGAACAACTATATGACTTAACATATAGAACTGTAATAGTACACAAATAAAGGTTTTCCATTTCTGCAAACCTGTGTGTGGTGTTTTTTCATATGACATCTCTGTGGGTATATGTTGCAGGCAACGATTGTCATTTGTATGGGTGGCCCATACAGTGTCCAGTTGCTCAGGTGTTAACTGTAGAGCATTGTGGCTATTCCATATTGTGTGCACCTCCTACATATGTATCTTACTTTACATATCTCTGCATGTGTATGAGTAGTTACATGTATATGTATATATGTATATATATATATATATATATATATATATATATATATATATATATATATATATAGATATGTATATCTGTATCTGCATATATGTGTCTGTGTATATGTATCCTGGGGTTGTTGATAGCTTCCACATTTTACATTTCCTATGGGAGGCAGACTGTACTGCATGATATGTTACCAATACCAGCCTGACATCATACAGGTGGGATGTAGTGCTGTTAACATCTTGTGCCCATGTCGTGTCAGGTCCTGGTTATGGGATCTGCAACACTTGGTAGTGGATTGCAGGGTGGACGTGTTTGGCTGTGGGGGGTATGGCTATTCGTACAAGACGTATATTGTTTTGGGCTGCTTAACCCCATTAACAGTGCATGTAGACATATTTGTTTTTGTTAATCTGCCATTGCTATCTACAGATGTATGGTCATATATACATATATATATATATATATATATATATATATATATATATATATATATATATATATATATATATATATATATATATATATATATATATATATATATATATATATATATATATATATATATATATATATATATATATATATATATTTATATACACATATATATATATATAAATATATATATAAATATATATATATATATAAATATATATACATATATATATACATATATACATATATAAATATATATAAAACTATGTCCGTATATACTTACATAGATATATATCTGTGTACATAAATGTAACTTGTGTATATGTAGAAGTACAGGTGTAGACATATATATGTGTCGATGTAGGCATTTGTATGTATATATATTCATATATATTTATATATTTATATATTTATATATATATATATATATATATATATTTCTAAATAGATATATATATATATATATATATATATATATATATATATATATATATATATATATATATATGTATATATGTATATATATATAGATATGTTATATCTGTTTAGATATTAATATATTTACACACACACATATATCTAAATGCTGGTATACATTCTCTGTACTTTTTCATGACTGGGCTGGATGATACGTTTCTGAAAACATCAGATTTATGTATATCTGGCATGGCTTAGTGATAAATCAGTTTGTCTATGGTGTGCAGGGTCCTTGGTTGAAGACTTGCAGAGGCTGTTTATTTTGTGGCTGAGCAGAACAAAGGCCATTGGATACAGAGTGATTAAGGCACTTTAAAGCAGTTGTAAGTGGGTTTACGCGTGTTTGCATGGAGGTAAGCACTGCTAACTTTCGGTTACAGTTTCTTATACTCAATTAGCTTCTAAATTGCTTAATCTGTCTAGCAGTGCTTACCCCTGTGCAAACAGTCTTAGACCCGCTTTCTGCTGCTTAAAAGTGCTTACTCCCACTTACCCCTGTGCTAATTTCTTTAAAAGAAAAGAAAAAAGGGTTGATAGGAAAGTGGTGAAAAGGGGGAACAAAGAGGGAAAGACAGTAGGGAAAATAGCTAGGGATGTGCAGCAAGGGTGTAGGGAAGGTCCATAGCTGCCCATTTCTTCTATAGCAACAGCTATGCATATACACTGATTTTAGAGGTAGATTTGGACTCTCACACCCCTAGGAGAGGGGTGAGGATAACAATAATAAGTTGTGATGCCAATTAGACTGGATTACATGTGTCCGGTGGACACATGTGCGAAATGGACAGCTATGTATGGGGAGAGATTTTTTGTGGGAACAGATTGCCCTTTATTTTTTCAGGGGAGAGTGGGATGTTGGTGAGGGGTAGTAGGTATATTTGGGGTGGTAGGTTGGGTAGGTTAACAGACAAGACACACAAGACACATACAGGGTGGTATATGACACATGCAGAGGGTAAACACCTTGATGGGGAGGGGTGTTGGGATATCAGCAGCCCACAACCCCCCTAGTGGTAACAGTGGGACTGAGGTCCCCACCCATGAGCAGTCACCACTGCATCTTCAAAGCCCTGAAGGTGGCTGCACTGGGGGTTGAGCCGCAAAGCCAGGCTGACTCTCTAACCATGACATGCGGCCCTTGAGCTGGTGTAGAAGATCACCGAACTGCTCGTTGATCACTCTACACACCACAACCCCGGCCTGGCGAAGAGAGACAGGTGCCTGTCTGTGCCCACTCCCAGGGGGGGTGAGCCCCATCCCCTGATGCAGTTCCACCTAAAGGTGGTGCAGGACTAATGGACAGGGAGGTCTGGGGTTGGGCCCCAGACATGCTGGTGCCCGGTGTCTCAGCCAGCTGAGGTGGGACAGGTGGGTCTGCTGGGACCGGCCTTTCCAAGCGTGCAATAGTGTTTAGATTTCATCATCATATATAGGTTAGTAATAGTCAACACATTCCAGGGTTAAGTATAACAGCATGCATAGATATTCCCATTAACCCAGACACCAGATACGGAACAGTTGCATAGCAAACAAAACACATGCATATATGGCACCACAGTGGTAATAAGAACAGCATGCAGGTATGTTGATGGCACCATGCCAACAATGTTGGAATAATTCAATATGGCACATGCATGGGTACCTTTAAAATATTTATCAAACAACTGGACATTATCAGAGTAAGTACATACAAGTTGGGGTGGGTATGTTGATTATTGTTGGAGATAAGGTGGGGGAGAGAAAGATGTCAATTAACAAGTAGTATATTCCTGTAGTCCACGTTACTTTCCTAGTCACTGCTGTTATCTGTACCTTACAAGTCTTACTACACTGCCCTATAGCCTTATTTTGGACAGTGATATGGCCTTCGTCATCATTACACATGAACCAGTTTTCCCTGCAATATACACCTCTTACCTGGTATACCTGTGGAGGGAATGTTTGTTAACATTCACTGTTTGTACACATATGTCCGGATTCTGGGTCGATGTTTTGCACTTTGCTATCCAACTCTTACTGCACAGACTCTGGCCATGTGTTGACCACATGCTGGTGTGCCTGGACATATCTAGAATATTGCCCTCTTCCATCTTTAGTGACCTGACACAAACACATATACATGCTTTCCTACACAGTTATATTATGTAGCACAGTGTGGGTGACAGTGACTAGTGATACTTTATTATTCAGAGAAACTGCAGCACTCACAGTACCCTACAAAACCAGGGTGGGCAGTACCAGTACAGATTATATTGGTCTGTATTTCTCAGCACACTATTCGTATCCAACATACCTGTGGGATCAATGTTTGCTAGCACTACCTGACTGTTGCCACACAAAGTTCCAGATTACACATTAGTATTATGTACATACATCTCACTCTGTTACTATATGCACTCTGGTCACAGCTTGACAGCATAGGAGTGTAGATAGGACATACTTGAAATATTACTCTCCTAACAGTTTTGGGGGTTACTACAGTGACAGGTGTGTTCTCATGATGGTTGAAAATCACTTGCATTCCCTGTTTGCTGGCTACACATCTGGGATCATCCCACAGACTTACCAGAGGGACAGGGGGACAGGCAGCAAATATGGGCACATATACTGGACATTCTGGCCTCATGTATACAGTTGTGGGGTATGAATCTGTATGCAGTCTAATTCCACTCCCAGAATTCAGATCATGGCTGTGTCTGCTACAACTTAAACATTGTCCATCACAGTTGTGTCTGCTATATTGATATTGCTGTATATCTACAGTCTGCTTTCTGTCTTATTAATCCCCTGTGCTTATGCATTCTGGCCTTGTATAACAACACTCTTATACAGATTTCCTAGACAGTTATCTGCTGTAGGACAGGGTGGGTGACAGTTATGTGTAATACCTCATTATTCAGAGCAACTGCATATCATTCTTGTATTTCTGGGCACAGTGTTGGTATCTGACAGACCTGTGGGAGGAATGTTTATTAGCACTACCTGAATGTTCACACACACAGTACCAGGTTCCACATTACTATTATGCACATATATCTCACTCTGTTAGTCTAGACACTCTGGCCACAGCTTAACATGTTGGGGTGTAAATGGGGCATACGTGGCTTCTTAGTCACATAAGGTAGTGTGCCAGGTTTGTTGTCATAGATGTGTTTCAATCAGTTGTATTTCCTGTTTGCTGCCTATACGTCTGGGATCATCCCACTGATTTCCCAGGGGGACAGGTTGATAGGCAATAGATATGGTCCACTTTAATAGACGTTCTGGACATATCTGTACAGTTTTGAGGAATGATTCTGTATGCAGACTACTACCACAGGCAGGATCCGAGCAGTGGCTGTGTGTGCTAACAAACAACAGTTCACATCTCATTTGCATGTGGTATTCAGTTTTTGTTGTCTGTATTTTCCCTGTGTACTGTCTATGTGTCTCTCAGTTGTACTAAATGGCCTCTGGGGACATCTGTCATATACAGGCATTCCTACGCATTCAATTTACGGTGCAGGCTGTGGGTAACAGTGTTTAATACAACAGTACTATTACATGATTGCAAATCTACATTACCAAATGATACCAGAATATAAACATGCAGTCCAGCAGTTAGACCTGTTTTGTCAGGATACTATAATTTTATTGACATACAAACAATATGAGACTCTTCTCGCCATAGTCTCTGGTGCATTCAGTACTTGCCTTGAACAATACAGGTTTTATACAAGCAATTAATTTACTACTACTTTTATTTTTATTTCCTATGACAGTAAAAACATGAGTATTACAGACCTGCCTCATGTCGCAACCTTGCCAGGCAGCAGATGTGGGCCTCCTGATTTGCGGCCCACTCCATTGTAGCTGTGGGGGACATAAGAGGAATATTTAGCCATACCTATCCATGATATACCTGAGCTGGCAAGTATTACACACATACTGGGGTGATACTTTACACACATCTGGAACATCCCCTGATGCTTTAGCCTCTTGGAGCCACTCCTCCAAGAGGTCCCCCTTTTGCCGCTTCAGGTCAGCATAGTGGTGCCTGACCTGCTCACCAGTTTGTGGTATGCCAGTGGCACTGGTGAGGTCATGGGTGAGGTGGTCCCAGGACTCTGCCTTATATTGGGAGCCCTGGTACTGGCCCTGCAGCAGTCTCTGTGCATGGTCTTTAACTAGGAGTCCTGCCATGACCTTGGACTCCTGGATGTACCAGCGCTGCACCCAGAAGTGCACTCCTTCGCCTCTTACTGCCATAATGCCTGCAAAAGGAAGCTACAACCAGTTATGAGATGTATTCCAGCCTCTTGGGTTTAAGTAGGGCCGATTTCCCACACTTTTCCATGATTGGCCAGTTTTGAAAAGGCTAAGCTATGGGCAAACCTGCTTACCTAGAGTTGGCATTGTTTAAAGGGGTATACCACTGGTCACAATGAGTTAGCTGGTCTACACATCGCTCACACCTCCTAAGCTGGCCTGTGCAATGCTTAGCATTGCTTGCATTAGACCTTCATTATAATGCCTTTTGGGCATTGTGTTATTATTCATTACACATTATATGTATGCCTGGTATCCCTGATTATAGGTTCATAGGTAGGTACTAGGCCATCAGCTTGAGGGCCTACATAAGCCTAGCCAACAAGGTTCCCTGGCTTACACCACCCAAGAAAGTTATTTTCCTGTGCCACTGTTGAGCAGAGACACAGAAGTGATCCACGGGGTGTATTTCCTATTTCCCATCCACGCATCAAGATTTCTCTTGAAGAGTGCTAATGAAGAACTTTGCTTGACATAGATGGGTAGCCTGTTCCAGAATATGGGAAGTCTCTGGGACAGGAATCTATCCCTCCAGCATGTCCTGTTTATTGTGGTGACAAGGTTTAGGTACCTAGAGTGTGTAGCTCGGAGGGATTGAGATTTCTTTAAGTGTAGCATGTCCAACAGCTCTGGGTTTGACATAGCTTTATATGTTAGGCAGAGATCACCTCAGAGTAGGTGATATGCTACAGAGTAAAGCTGGAGTTTTTTGAGATGGTCAGTGTAGGGTATCTGTTTGAGGCCAGTAATCCTCTTTGTGAGGTATTTCTGTGGCCTTTCCAGCTGCTGCAGATGTCTTGTGAGGTACATTCCAAAAGGGGCGTTGTACTCTATAATGAGTCTAATGAGTGTCGAGTAGTGGGGAACAATGACCACTTTTTTCCCGAATGATAACCCTTTTATGATGAGGTGTGCCACGTAGAAGGACTTCCGGACTACTGTGGTGATGGGACTGTCAAAGGACAGAATACTGTCCACCTGGGTCCCAAGGTCTCTTATCACACATTCAGTGTTAAGTAGACTGCTGTCTATGTAGTAGTTCATGGGTACAGAGATTTTACCAAAGGGGATGACAGTTCACTCTTTGGCATTGAGCTTGAGGCCATGGCTCTGACACCAGGCATCTGTCTCAGTGAGGCCCTTCTACAGGATTTCCATATAATTTGGGGACTCGACTATGGTTCCTAGTTTGCAGTCATCTGTGAACTTCATTAGCCAGAGGCCTTCTGTGTTAGCCTGTACTTCAGATAAGTAGATACCAAACAGGAGAAGTTTCAGGACTGAACCCTGTGGTACGCCACTTGGCACTGGTTTGAGGTCAAATTTAGTGTGTAACTTTTATAATGTGGGTTCTATCAGTGAGCCAATTGGCAACCCATCTTGTGACGTAGGGATTTATATCTATTTTTTTTTTTAGTTTAGCTATAATTCCAGAATGGGGGATGGTGTCAAAAGCCTTGAAGAGGTCCAGATAGGCTGTGTGAACCACTTTACCCTCATCTACGGCTTTGGTGACTACCTCAAAGAAGTTGATCAGGTTCAGGAGGCATGATTTGCTATTCACAAACCCGAACTGGGTGGGATCCAGAGTTTGGAAGTTACCAATGTCGTTGTTTATGAGTTCCATGATGATACGTTCCATGGCCTTGCAGACCAGGCTCGTCAGGCTAGTAGGGCGATAGTTCCCAGGATCAGTGGTGGCTCCCCCTTTGTGGAGTAGGATAACTGTTTTTGTACATCATTCAGTGGGCACAAAGCCTGATGTGAGGCTATGATTGAACATGGTACTTAGGCGGGGAGCCAGTTTGTTCTGAAGTTCATGTAAAATGTAGCCAGGGATGTTGTCCGGTCCCATGGATGCTGTGTTTTTGGCTTTAGAGAGTGCAGCTTTTACCTGCATAGTTGTGATTACAGGGACTCTGCATTATTCCTGTATAGATATGGGCCCTTGGGGTGGTAAAGTTAGCACTGAACCTATCTGCCAGCATGTTGGCAATATCAGTTGGTTTTGTAATTTTTGTGCCGTTGTGCTGTAACTCAGAGCAGATCTGGGAGTTGTCATTGAGATTCTTGACATAGCTATAGAATGCTTTGTGGTTGTCCTTAGAATCAGTGGTGATTTTGTTTTCATAGCTAGCTTTGGAGGATCTTATAAGGGATCTCAGCTTCTTACAGAGGCTGACCAGGGAGCTCCTCCACTCATGGGATTTTACTCTCTTTTGCAACAATTTCTTCCTTCTGTTGTACAGTTTGTTTATGGCAGGGGACCACCAGATTTACTTCCTTTTTTGGAGGACAGCATCTTGGTTCTGTTTGGAATAGCATGATCCATGCACTCATGTTAAGTGCTTATAAAGTGAATTTGTAGGATTCAGCAGTCGTAACTGTATTGTCCATCTGCATGGGTGTCATGACGTTCACCACTTCTGTCTTAAGAAGCATGAAGTTGGCTTTGAAGAAATTTTTTACTGTGGTTTCCTTAATGGGGGGTGGGGGTGGGATCTGGATATCAAAGGTGATTAGCTTATGGTCGGATCGGACCAATGAGGAGTTGACTTCAGGTGTGGAACACCAGTCACTCATGTTGGTAATGACTAGGTCTAGGATATTGTTGCCCCTGGTGGGGGTGTGGATAAATTCATCCAGGGTATTGGAGTTTATGAATTCCAGAAAGCATGTGAAGGAGTTGGTACAAGAGTAGTTTTCCCAGTTAATGGTGGGGTAGTTGAAATTGCCCATTATTAGGGTGTTTGGTTGAACCCTAATATTTTCCAGTACATCAAGAAAAGAGGAGTGGGAGTCTTGGGGCATGGTGGGGGATCTGTAGCAAGCTACAATTTGGATTGCAGTTTTGCCCAGAGTTAGTTGCACTTGGATAACCTTGGATGCATTATGCTGAGCAACTAGCTGGAGGTGTGAATGTCCTTAATGAATATGGACACACCTCCACCTTTGGTGTTCCAGACCAGGTTACATGGCCAAAAATTGTGGTATGAGTTATAGCCTGGTAGTGCAGTGGTGCTCTCTGGAGCCTTGAACCAGGTCTCAGTCACTGCACAGATATTGATGTTCTCCATTTTAAGGAGTGCCTTGAGTGAGTGCATTTTGAGATTTAGACTTCTAGCATTGAGTAGCATTACCCTCAGTTTTTTCTTGCCTGTTCCTGTTACGGTGGTGAATTTGTCATTTTAACCTTGCCTAAAGAAGGCACTATAGGGGCTGCAAGAGCCTTAGCCAGTATCCATAATCCCAGGGTTGACAGGTGCAGGCCATCTCTGGCAAAGCATCGTGGCCTGTCAATCATGTCATCCCAAGCAGAGAGATACTGGATCCCCCTAGAATGACACCAGAAGCTCAGCCAATTGTTGAAGTCAATCATTTTGTCCTTGTACTATGGTATCATTCTGGGCAATGGCAGAATTCTACTCAGGGTTAAGGTCATACCTGCCTGGGCTACAAGATCAGTGAGCTCTTCCATGTCTCTTTTCATGTATTCCTGGGAGGTACATCACAGGTCATTCACACCAACATGGACAATGACAGAGTCATATTTGTACTTGTTGTGGAGTGACCTGAGTGCGTGGGTTATGTGGTGGATCCTGGCACCCGACAGGCAGCTGACAGTAACCTTCTCCTTGTTTAGCCTGGTGAGTGGGACATCAGTGTGCCTAACTATAGAGTCACCTATGACTAGTGTGTTGGTTACGTTGTTTTGCCTTATTGGCTGTGGTTGAGTGGCACACTGAGTCTGTGGGCTATGTGTCATTTGGGTTGTGCTGGGGGTGGAAGTTGCTTGCGTTTCTGCTTTGGCGGTCTCTGTTGCTTGGGCAGATTATTATTGAGAGCCTCTGTGAATGTTTTTGTGTTTCTGTGTGTGGATTTTGGTGGTGTAGATTTAGTGAGAGTATGTGATAAGTGTGGTGTGGTGCAAGTGTTTACCTTCTCCTCTTAAATGTCAAGTTCAGTCTTGGTTGGAGAGAGCTTTACCTCCAGTTTGGCTAGATAAGTGCATCTCTCACAGGTTGTAGTGTTGGGTGGTAGGAGGAGAGGGTTGTCTGTGTACATGAGGCAATTTCTACATTGCCCCAAGATGCCCAGATTCATCAGATAGATAGGAGAGAACACTGGGAGCTGACCCTTGGACATGCCTGAATAAAAAACTATTTTCCTCTAGATAAGTTAGAAAAGTGAGTACAACAGCTGTTTTTCTCTAAGCAAGTGAGAAAAGTAAGTGCAAAAACTGTTTTCCTCAAGGTAATGAGGAAGGTTTAGTGCTATAGTAATTAGTAGCTTATTTAGTGCTTACACAAGTTCTGAACAAGTGCTGAGCACGAATAAGCGAATTCAAGTGCTAAAACTAAGAATCCGTATCTGCACTAGACTAGTTACAGGAAAGAAACAAGTGCAAATGCAGGCTTTCAAATCAGAAAGTTGAGAGAGATGGAAAAGATTGTCCAGATAGCCAATAACTGCAATTTCTGGGCCAGAACCACTCCTTATGTGGTAGACAGGTTACCTAGTGCTTACCACTCCCACTGACAAGCTAGAAGGCTTCCCTCCAACACAGAAAGGCTTGGGGGGGCTCAGAAGCTTACATACAGTCCTGGATACAGCAAATCTGTAACTGGACTACACTAGTTACAGGAAAGGTAGGATACAGGCTTACAGTTTTTTTATAGAAAAGTAGCTACAACAGCAGTAAAAACAATTCAAATGCAATGCAAGCTAGCACACTTGAGTATGTAGCAATATTAGACCAAATACAGTTTAAAAAAATGCAATTAAATTAAAAATGACTAAAAACAAGCGCAGAAGGAGTGTATTAGGTAGAATGTGGTAAAGAGATGGGACTGAGGGGAGTGTCCCAGATCAAATCTGCAGTGGGGCAGGCAACTGCAAAAGCCACCAAATTTAAACAGCAAACCAGAGATAGGGTGGGTGGGACAAAACACTTTCAGCAGAGATCTGAAAAACTATACAGTGAATCAAAAATAATAGTGCATAACTCTGAATAAAATTAGCCCAGCAACAATTTACAGTACACAATTCTGAAGAACCAAAAAAATATACTTAGCTCTGTATATTTCCAGACAGTTCGAAAAAAGTTCTGTTCGACACAGGTTCCAGCAATGATATGCAGGTTGTTAACTACATGTGTACGTACACTCTGTGGGCCCTTGTGTTTTATTGGGGGCTTCAACACTCTATTACAATTACAGCTCACTTCTGGGCTTACTGCTGTACTCCACTTCACATATATATGTTATGTAGTGGATTTATGGTACATATGACTGTATACTGATGCCTTTCACAGGTTCAGTTTGGTTATACTATGGTGAGGCCTTGTTTGCTACTACCTCATTCTTCTGTACTTCTGTGATGGCTTGGTGGATAACTACTGTGACTATGGTGTATAGGGTCCTGGGTTCGAGACCTGCATGGCTGTTTATTTTGATGTTGGGCTGAACAAGGACCGTTGGATACAGAGTGACTAAGGCACATTTGAGTATTTGTAAGTGTGTTTGAGTGGGTTTGCGCAATGGTAAGCATTGCTAACCTGCGGTTACATATGGTTACAGAGAGTTAGCTTTAGAATTGCTTAGCCAGTGTAGGCATTCCTTACTGCTGTGCAAATTGGCTTAAGCCCACTTACTAGTGCTTAAATATGCTTACTACTGCTTATTTGTGCTTAGACCTGCTTACTAGTGCCTTATTCATTATGATACTGACACCTCACATGTGCATTTGCTGCAGTACTCCAGTTCATAAATATATCTTATGTAGTGGGTCTTCCAACAAAAATATTGGTCATAACGGGCTTTGCCATGTAAAATGGAATATGCTGCAGTGGGACTCAAGCCGGGAATGCCTGCTCGTGAGGCAAATGCTCTACCCACTACACTATTGCTATGCTGTTTCATTTGCATATATCTTCCTTGTTATCCTCTTCAGCCATTTAAGGTACATTAACTGTAGCTAAGAGATGGGCACACCCGCGCACCTACGGTTAGCTTTAATCAGATTTAAAAAAAAAAATAAAAGGGTTTCTTCATTTTATTTATATGTACTGTTGCTGTTGTACACATGGGGGACTGATGATGTGGATATGTGGACACCTATAAGTGTTTTCGCTCATTACTTACCCCTTTCTGCTGTTCTACATTGTGGGGATGTATTTATTTTGAGAGCTCCGTGTAAGCTTAGGAGCTCGGGCAGCGCACATTATTAATATGCATGGTGCGATGCCATCCTGCTCCTAAACGGTCACTTCCATGCAGGACTAAGCTAGTCCTGCATGGAAGATTAGTAAATCCAGGGGTATGTGTCTGTATAATGCATTAGTATCTTTCTTTCTGTTAATTTCATACGTGTTCTTATATTCTCTGTCTTACTGTATGCCCTGTTTTTCCTGTATAGTATGACCCACATTCTTTACAATGTGCTAAATATATCACTCCTTTCCTATAACAGTTGTAAAAACCCTTAGAGTGAAAAACAGTCTTTGGGTTGTTTAGTGTTAAAATGTCTTGGTTATATACAAAGGGGCACTGGAGACATCTCCCACATTTGTATGTTCCTTGTTTACTTTTTCCTTGCACATTCTTTTCTTTCTCAAAAATATCTTTCATGATAGGATTTCTTCTGTCCAAACTGCAGAAGTGTGCAAACCAAATACTCCACAATAAAACCATTGGTATATTGATGCTGTAGAATATGCTGGTAGTCCACAAAGTAAGGCAAAACATTTTATTGTAAGACAATAGAAAGCTGGTAAGCGCTTTCGTCCTCAACAAAAGTACTTCATCAGACAAATTAAAATCAAACACAGAACACATTTTAAAGACTCCCTTTGTGCTTCACATGATAGTAGCCACTCCCCCTAAGTAACAAAATTTTAAAAGGGCAATACAAACTGTGATGTCAATGACAAAATGTTAAATAAATACATGTTACTAGATATAAAAAAATATATAAAAAAAGATCATCCACTTCACAATTTTTTAAAAGAGCAATGAATAAATATATATATAAATAAATATATAAATAAATAATCATATGTTTAAAGCTCTCAATTTTAAAAGGGAATTAACGGAGAGGGATTCATTTAAACCTGGCCAGTTGTTTGCATTTAATAACAACTGCCAATATAATTCTCTATTTTCTAGTAAAGCAGACCATGCACCTCCCCTGATATCCATCATGACACCATCAATAACAAAACAATTAAAAGTGTGGTCACTGTTCTCTGAGGTATGTTTATACAAAGCATTTGTCTCTTTGCCTGTTCTTATTTCATACAAATGCTCATATATTCTGTTTTTAAATTTGCTATTAGTTTTTCCAATGTAAAAACAATCACATAGGTTACAGAGGGCACAATAAATAATACGTTCAGAGTTACAGTTATACTTATTTTTGATATGAATCTTAGCATTGTTGATCATAAATACTGTTCCTTCCTTTATAAAGGGACAGTATCGACACATACCACACTTCAACATACGTCCATTTGAAAGATGATTCACAGCATGTCCTTTCTCGAAATTTTTTAAAAATTTTTACCTTTTCTAAAAATAACAGTAGGTTGTTCATCAATATGTGTTCTGATACTTCGGTCATGTGTTAGAATTGACCAATTTTTACTCAAAATATGTTTAATATTAGGACTACAATCATGTATGTAGAAATGAATGAAGTATTATAATCTTTTCCTGTAAAAACGGAGTTTAGGGGTGCAACATTCACTGTGTGTGTTACATCCAATGAAACCTCAGATAAAAGAGGTATATAAAAATATCTTTCTCTCTTATTTACTACCTCTAAAAGAACATCATTAACAAGTCTCAATGGGTAGCCCTTCTTTAAAAACATGTCTTTTAAGGTATCACATTCATCTAAAAAATCTTCTCAAAGTAATACCATACGGGCAGCCCATATAAACTGTTCCTTAATAATAGCTTTTTTTCTGTTTCTGAGGGTGGATGCCACTATAATGAAGTAATAAATTTGAATATGTGTCCTTTCGATATATTTTAGATATAAACCTACTATTCTGGTAATCCTTAATTAATTTAATGTCAAGGAAGGCTATCTCATGTAAGTTAAATAAATATGTAAATCTTTAAAAATGAAGTTGTGGAATCTAAATATCTAATAAAATCACTAATAAGGGCATAGGGACCATCCCATAAAATAAAAAGGTCGTCCTGGAATTGTGTATAATATTTAACATGTTTGTAAAAGTCGGAAGGAAACAAATATTTCTTCTCCCACTGTAAAACCACTATGTTGGCATAAAGACCACCACACACAGAACCCATAGCTACCCCTTCCTGTTGTAAAAAAATCTCCTTATTAAATAAAATAAAATAGTTCTTAAGGACCATCTCCATCTAATGGATATACATTATTACATCAAAATGGTTATTTTCTTTTCATATAAAAATTCATTAAACCATTCTAACCCTTCCTGGTGGGGAATTACTGAATAAAGATCCTTTATATCAACCATTACTAACATATAGCAGCCTTCAAAGGGTATGTGATTAATATCTTTTAAGAAGCTCCATGAGTCTTTACATATATGTGACTCTTGCTGCACAAATTTCTTTAACTTAAAATCTAAGTATTTTGCCAGGGGTTGCGTAATTGACCCCTTAGAGTCAACTATGGGTTGCATGGGTGGTTGTGATATGTTCTTATGTAGTTTTGGGACAACAAATATTACTGCTAGTTTAGGATACATAACAGTCAAATAATTCAAAATGTCCATATCAATAAAACCATCAATAAATAGGTCCTGTAATTCATTTTTAATTTTTGAATAGGCCCCATTTACCTCACTGATGGATGATCTACTGGATGCTTATATTATAGTCATCAAGGTTCATAATAGCAACCCCCCCCACCCTTATCAGGTTTCATAATTCTGATTGTGTCAAGCAATCCATTAATTTCTTTTATAAGAATACCTTCTTGGATATTGTAACCCTCCCCATTACAATAGGTGGAAAGTGCACTCCTAATATCTAATTCACATATTTTCTCAAACAAGGTGATCATAGGGTGCAAGGGGGGGGGTTATATGTGCTAGATATAGATAATGAGCTGGTGGGTTGAATAGGGAAGGAATTCTGAAATAAAACATTACAATTTATTTTACGGGTATACAATTTCAGGTCCATCAAGGTTTGTGATATGTTACTACGTTGCCATGGGACATAAGTGAACCCTTTAGAAAAAAACATCACATTGTTCTTTATTAAATTCAAGGTTTGAAAAATTATAAACCTTAAAATCACCCATGCTGTTAGTTAAAATACAGCAAGTGGGTAAAAAAATGGTCTCCACTATCAACTACTTGTACATCAGCAATGACTGTATTGTTCAGCATAACACTTATTTCCTGTTCGACCATTTCCTGTTGCAGAGGTTCCCTCCACCCTTGTGGTTGTTCAACCCCCCCTCCCTCTGTTCCATTAGTTGTTGTTGTGGGGATGGGCTAAATAATTCATCCCCTCAAGTTATTCATTTGGGGGGGTCTTGGTTTTCACACGTTCCGAACGTCTTAAAGGGGGGTATTCTTCCTTGTCTAAAAAATATTCATCATCATCTTGGTCGTGTGAAAAATGGGTCTGGGGAACATCCTTAGTGTTTATAATCCCATTTTCAGATACATTATATTTGTTACCCCATTCCTGGGATGGTGGGGGTTTAGGGTATGCAATGCCCTTACTATACTCCATTTTGTCCCTGTTTAACTTTTTCATCTTACGGTATTTTATATTGTTACTCAAATCATCTATACTTTTAAAAATTCTAAAATGCTCACATCTAAAATCTGCATATTGTCTGTGTGTAGAAATTGCTGTATCCAGTTCATTTTATTTATATGTACTGTTGCTGTTGTAAACATAGGAGACTGTTGGTGGGGATATGTGGACACCTATGAGCATTTTTGCTAATTTCTTACCCCTTTCTGTTGTTCTACATTGCGGGGATGTATTTATTTTGAGTGCTCCATGTAAGCTTAGGAGCTCGGGTAGCGCACATCATTAATATGCATGGTGCGATGCCATCCTGCTCCTAAACAGTCGCTTCCATGCAGAGCTAAGTTAGTCCTGCATGGAAGATTAGTAAATCCAGGGGTATGTGTCTGTATAATGCATTAGTATCTTTCTTTCTGTTAATTTCATACATGTGTTTGTATATTTTCTGTCTTAATGTATGCACTGTTTTTCCTGTATAGTATGACCCACATTCTTTACAATGTGCTAAATATATCACTTCTTTCCTATAACAGTTGTAACATCCCTTAGAGTGCAAAACAGTCTTTGGGTTGTTTAGTGTTAAAATGTCTTGGTTATATACAAAGGGGCACTGGAGACATCTCCCACATTTGTATGTTCCTTGTTTACTTTTTCCTTGCACATTCTTTTCTTTCTCAAAAATATCTTTCAAGTTAGGATTCTTTCTGTACCCAAATCTTAAAGGCTTTAAAAACACCTTTGGTTTACTATGCATAGTGAAAAACATCCTACAATTGTTTTTGTATTATATTTTTTATCCCTTTTGTGCCCTGGTTGTATGTTAATATTATGTAAAAATCTTCACATTCTGTTCTCTTGTTACTATCAAGTTCATCGCCTATTTCTTATCCATACCCATAATTTTCTTGTTGCATTTTAAGTAGGGGCTTGTATTTGCTTCCCCATCCCTTTCTAACCTCTTCTTTAACTCTCATAGTAATGCTGTTAGGGTAGCCTCTTTCACAAAATAATTCCTCAATGTAATCTAGTTCAGTATGTCATCTTCCTCTGATGGCATACGGGCTGCCCAAATCATTTGCCCCTTTACGATGTTCTATTTTTGTCTTTCTGGATGTTTACTACTATAACATAAATATGAATTTGAAAAGCATTCTTTTCTGTGTAACTTTGAAATAAATCTCCTATTACTATTGTCTTTTATAATTGTCACATCAAGATAACGCACCTCCTTGTCCCATAAATCATATGTAAATTCTAAAAATTCAGTGGTATTAATAATGTATTCCATAAACCATTCAATATCTCGCCTGGACCCTTTCTAAATAATACATATATTGTCCAGGAATCAGTAATAAGCCTTTATACTATCTTTGTACTGTGACCCAAAAAATTTTTTCTCGCAGTATAATAATACTATGTTGGCTAAAATAGGTGCGCACCCATAGCAACAACATCTGTCTGGTGGTACAATTCACCCTGAAAATATATATAGTTGTTCTTCAACACTAGTTCTATACTCTCTAATATCAAACAGAATTCAGTATGGTTCAAAAAATCAAATTCTATCAACATCTCTTCTATCCATTGCAAACCAGGGTCATGTGGTATCCTTGTGAAAAGGTCTCTAACATCAATAGTAATAAACAAATAATCATTGTTATACTCAATTTGTCCCCTTTTGGACAGAAAGTCCCATGAATCAATTAAAATGTGAAAGTAAAACTTGTAAACCTTTTTCAATTTTTTGTCCACATATAAGGCTAATGCTCAGTTTTTGAGCCTGCTGATGAGATAATAGGTCTCATAGGAGGGTCCAATGGGTTCTTGTGTGTTTTAGGTATTCCAAAATACATGGTATATACGGCTTAGACACTTTCAAAAATTCAAATAATTTCTTGTCAATAGCTCCTTGTAGTAGATTGTCCTCTAATATTAAGTCTATCCTATGGTATGTTATATTTAACTTGTTTCTAGACACTTGATTATATCTGTTTCATGTATTAAGTATATGTAGCATCTTAGCCAAATATTCCCATTGTTGCATAGTTACCACCCCGCCACATTTGTCAGGTTTCATTATCCGTATATCCTTGTTGTCACTTAAATCGGCTATTATCTTCCTTTATTCCTCCGTTAAGTTGTTCGTGTACCATTTGTTTGTACTTTTATAGTATGTCCTAACCTCATTACATGTAATAGTCGCAAAGTTGTTTAATTCAGGTATAAGTGGTGGGTAAATGTGCTTTTCTTTCGAAAGGGGTCAATCTTCACCTCTTTGTTTGCTTGGAACATAGTCTCCAAATTCATTTTTCTAACAAACAGTTTAATATCTAGTAATGTGTTTTATAAATTGCCCCTTCTGCTAGGTATAAACTTGAATCCTTTTTTAAATATATTGAAATGTCCATGATCTAACTCTATATCCCTATCATTACATACACTACAATTCCCCATTTTGTTTATACGTCTCGAAATCCCCTTCATTTCCACTGGTAATAATAGTACTACTCAATACTCCTATCTCCTGTTCCAGTGGTCCGTCTGTGGAAATCCTTGGTTCTGCTGTCGGTGGTCCTCCATCTGTCTCATGGTCCCTCTCATTGTAGCTTGTGCATATGAAGGCTGCACTTGTAAATTCTGTATCCTTTCTGACCTCCTCACTGAAGTTCCTTCTAAAGGGGCTACTTCACTAATATTTTCACTTGGTCCATTATATCTATAATAATCTATTCCTTCATTTCCATAATCACCATGTTGTCTCTTATACCTGTTTTGTGTTCTTATTGTGTATGCATTCCTTTCCCTGTAGTCTTTTATATCTCAGTTTATCTTCCCAAGTTTCCTCTTCCAGTTTTTTGTGTCTAAAAGTTCAATATCTTTAAGCATATATGAGTATTTCTTTTTTCTCTCTTCCAAACTAAACAGCAAATCATTGTGCATTTTGTCATTCAACTTTACAATCTCATCCTTTAAATATCTCCATAACTCTTTCATTATTCTTATTATTTTCATAATGGTTAAACCACAATCAAGTACACAAGCTATTTCTTTAAAATACTCAGTTCCCTTCTCAACATTATTGGGATACTTATTCAAACATAGTCCCTTTGGGACCTGTTTACATTTTAAATATCATTCAAAAAAAACAGTTATCACTTATCAAAGCTCTATATTTACACATCTTGTCCTTAGGTTTATGACACATACCTGCATAGGTTTCGTTCTCAATAACTGGTGTTGTGTCAAAATTAAAGTCAGTTCTAGTTAACCAATTGTCCAAATTTAAATCCAAGTAATGTTCCCATCCACTAGTTGTGCCATAGTTTCTACTCGCTGCTTGTCGACTCATTTCTATGTCATTCACCTTCTCTCCATTTGAGCCATGGCCTCTTCTTTCTGGATCTCTCCCTTGTTGTCCCAGAAATTATATCATTACACTACTGTTACTTTGGAAACAAGGAATAGAGCACTCGGAGTCCAAAGAAGCTCTCTCTTCATTCTCGGTTTGAGAATAGAAACTAATAAGTTTAGAAAGTTCTCCCAAGTGGGACGAGTTGTTTCCATATGTACCAAGTTGATTCTGTGAGGCACCTCAACCACTAGTATTAGCCATTCCACTGTAGTTTCACTGACAGTAACCAAAATAAAGTAGAACCACTGAAGAGCAAATCATCAATAACCACAGGTTTACTTCAGTTATAATACCAGGGTCAACAAAGGCTGCCACATGGAAAACAGACATTTTATTCCAAAAATAAGGCACCAAGATTATGCGCTTTCATTTCATGTCTGGAAACTTCATCAGAATCATACTATTCCATCAATACATTCTATTTAAAGAACCAACACCTTTCTTATTGGCTGTAACTGATTACATCACTTCCCTAATATAAAAACTAGGTAGGTAGAAAGGCATCATCTTTAGACTTAGTTTTTCTGCCTTGCTTCATATGAATCCCCAGTAGTGTGCTTTCATTCCCCTCAGCAAAAGTTACATCCTGTGTCTTGGCCAACCTCCAATCAACCCAAGGCTGTCTCGTTGCCCTGCACTGTGAGACCCTACATTGGTGGAACACTAAAGTGCTTTCAGCTACATTAGTTCCCCTCAGCAAAAGTTACATCCTGTGTCTTGGCCAATCTCCAATCAACCCAAGGCCGTCTCGTTGCCCTGCACTGTAAGACCCTGCGTCGGTGGAACACTAAAGTGCTAACAGCTACACTAGTTTCCCTCAGCAAAAGTTACATCCTGTGTCTTGGCCAACCTCCAATCAGCCCAAGGCTGTCTCGTTGCCCTGCACTGTGAGACCCTGCGCCGGTGGAACACTAAAGTGTTTTCAGTTACACTAGTTCCCCTCAGCAAAAGTTACATCCTGTGTCTTGGCCAACCTCCAATCAGCCCAAGACTGTCTCATTGCCCTGCACTGTGAGACCCTGCATCGGTGGAAAACTAAAGTGCTTTCAGCTCCACTAGTGTATGTTAGAGTTGTATTTAATATGTCCTCCAAACTGAAGACTGTTTCCCCTTTCACTGTATGTGTGCACACTACTGGTCCCCCCTCACACACACACACACAATTCTCTCTTCCTATAGTACTCTTCAATTACTTAAAACTACTTTCTCTTGGAAAAAGTTTACCTATGTACCTGCAACCCATACTTCTTTTGTATTTCCCTGCAGAAGTGGTGGTCCTTTTCATCATTCTGTACTAGATTAGTAGTATAACAGTTGTAGTTATTAGGTAAATACTGCACCACACAGACCTGGAATTAACTTAGCTTGGTTTTACTGTTTTCTTTTTAGCAGCTGGCTTAGTCCAGTTTTTCTGACTCTCAACCTTGCATTACTTTGTGTCTATCCCTTCCCCCACCTTGAACCTGCACACATCCACTCCCACTCCTGCTTAATTACAGAGGTATCAAAAAGCCTGATGTAGAAAGGCACCATCTTTTGATTTAGCTTTTCTGACTTGCTTCATAGGAATCCCCAGCAGTGTGCTCGCATGTAAGTACTACCTGGTATTATTTTTGTTTGTGATTCTTAGTGCTATTTTTGAGAAGTATAACACATAGTATGTATTTTTTGTCATGCATATTTCTGGTTGGTAACAGCTCTATCTGGTCACTTGTTTTCTGGAGTTGCATTTCAAGAGCGTTTTTGTTATTTTTTCCTTTACTCTATTTGCCCTGCATATGAGTGTTTTTGTTGTGCCAGTATAGAATTGTATTTATAGCATATTGTGACTTTAAATAACAGGTAAAATGCTGCTTTATTCAATAGTGTGAATACTGTCACCTGCTATGTGTACTTTTAAATCAGTAAACTGTTTGGCAATTAGAGTTGAAGTTATTGTAACCTCCTAGGGATACAACTGACTGTGTATCTGCATAACATCACTGTTATTTCTGACTGTTAGCTGGAGAATGTAGCATCTTAGTAGTTACTTGTTTCTGTAACACACCACTGATTCCTGACTTTTAGTGCAGAATGTTAAATTGTGTGCAGCATCTTAGAAGTTACTTGTGTTTCTGTAGCATACCACTGTTGTTCCTGACTTTTAGTGGAGAATGCTAAATAGTGTATAGCAGCTTAGTAGTTACTATTTTTGTCTTCATAACATTTATCACAGTACATAATAGTGTAGTGTATGTTATAATAGCTTGGTATCAACTGCAGTTACCTTTTTTTTTTTCTCTGCTGTCCTTGCATTTTGTGTTGCTCATAGAATTGTGCTGTTTCTTACAAGTCTCCTCAGCAAAAGTTACATCCTGTGTCTTGGCCAACCTCCAATCAACCCAAGGCTGTCTCGTTGCCCTGCACTGTGAGACCCTGCGTCAGTGGAACACTAAAATGCTTTCAGCTACACTAGGGTATGTTAGAGTTGTATTTAATCTGTCCTCCAAACTGAGGACTGTCTCCCCTTTCACTGTACGTGTGCTCACTACTGGTCCCCCCCCCATTTCTCTCTTCCTATAGTACTCCTAGGTCAATTACTTAAAACTACTTTTTCTTGGAAAGAGTTTACCTATGTACCTGCAGCCCATACTTCTTTTGTTTTTCCCTGCAGAAGTGGTGGACCTTTTCATCACTCTGTACTAGATTAGTAGTATAACATTTGTAGTTATTAGCTAAATACTGCACCACACTGACTTGGAATTAACTTAGCTGGGTTTTTCTGTTCTCTTTTTAGCAGCTGGCTTAGTCCATTTTTTCTGACTCTCAACCTTGCATTACTTTGTGTCTATCCCTTCCCCCACCTTGAACCTGCACACTTCCCCTCTCACTCCTGCTTAATTACAGAAGTATCAAAACGCCTGATGCAGAAAGGTACCATATTTTGACTTAGCTTTTCTACCTTGCTTCATAGGAATCCCTAGTAGTGTGCTCGCATGTAAGTAGCCCACTGCCCTCTAGGTGGATCCATACTATTAGTGCATCCATGTGCCCCACCTGCCCACTAGGTGGCTCCATACTATTAGCTTTAAGGCCTCTAAATCCCTTTACCTCTTCTTCATCAAATCCCCCTAACACAGTTCTTAGTCATCTCTTTATTATTGTTCTCTCTCATACTGTGGTACCAGTATAACCATACAAATATTTCCTTATATCACTCTGCTACAATGCCACTTATATCTTTTTTAAGCCTCTTACCTTCTTATATATCTCAACACACTTACCTTGAAACTTCATCACTCCACTGATTGATTGTTCTCCTTGATTTTCTTCTTCTATTGGCTCTACCCTCTCTGTTCGCCCTGCTGGCTCACTCCGCTCCCCTACCCTGCCCCCAATTCCCACCCACCCACAGTTGACCTACACTTATCACCTTGCCACTCCCCCACATCTGACACCCCTCCCACTCATCAGAATCAATCAGCATTAACCAATCATTCACAGGACCGAGCCCTATTACTCATACTCTATCCAGTCTCTCACTATATGCTAATTACAAACATCCCAACTCTATTTTATACAAGCATTACTCAAACACCCCATACAATGCCTCCACATACTTTTAACAATTCTTTAAACTCTAATCCTATTTACTGCCTAATACTCCCACTTATAATTCTCTATCTTCTCATAGCCTATGAATACCAACACTTCCCTGGCACCCACTACTCTAGAACCAAAACCAGTACTACTAATCAGTCACATAATTCTAACCAGCCACTACCCCACCTCTCATCAAACTCTTCTAATGCAAAAACTCACCATCCCATCCGTGCTTCATATATTAATGCTAGAACTAAATACTACCACAAACTCTTATTAAAACTCTAGAAACTTGCTATTAGATTACTATCTAACCTCACAGTGAATGGTGACATCCACCCTAACCCAGGCTCAACCCCACCTGTTACTATCAGCCCCACAAATAACACCCATACTAGCCTACAAAACTCAAATAATGACCCCAACTCACTCCTAGTGTGTCACCTAAACATTAGAAGTATAAACAAGAAAATTCACTACTTATATACCCTCCTGGATGTCCATTCCCCAATATATACTATGCCTTACCAAGACCTGGCTCAAGCCTACTACCATTGATAATGAGGTTGTACCCCCAGGGTACAATATATTAAGACTTAATTGCATCTCTAAGAAAGGAGGGGGGTAGCCATCTTGTATAAATCCACTCTGGAAGTATCCAAAACTAGTACCCCAAATGCCTTGTTTACTAACAATGCAGAAATACTCATTACAAAGGTCCAACTCAGCAAACGCAAATCTATAAACATTGCATGTATCTATATTCCCCAGGTGACAACACAAATACTTTGGAGAGTATCCTCCAATGGCTCTCCACTAACTGCCCCCAGGAAACTATTATTCTCAGGGATGTTAATAGCGACTGGAATACTTGCTCTTCAGACTTTCCCTCCACCCATATAAATTTGCATGGCTTCTCCCAGATGATATCTTCCCCAATCATAATCAATAAGCCTAACAAAAAGGAAAGTATCCTAGACTGGATATTAACAAACAACCTACCCCAGATATATAAAACAGGCATCCTACCTGAGGACTTTAGCAATCGCTTCCTGACCTATATAACCAGAAAAAGAAATGACATCCCTCAACAATATTCTTTTAAAACCATTAGAAGTTGTAAGAACTTTATTCAGACTAAATTTCAGAATGAACTTAATACATATGACTGGTCCAACCTATGGCTACTTCCACTAGATGAAGCAGTCTCATACTTTAACTCTACATTTTTTGCTATCCTGGATAACCATGCTCCCCCATGCACTATCAGAACCAATAACAAAGTAGCACCATGGCTGTCCAATGATACAAGACAAAAACTTATTAGGAGAAACAAAGGTGGACCTCCTGGAGAACCACTAAGTCCCCAAAAGACCACATTATATATAAACAGCTGAGAAATTATATAAAGATGTGTATTATGCTAGACAAAAAGAATTACTATTGTAATCTGCAACAAAAGCACCAAAATCAACCACAAAAGTTCTGGTCAGACATAAACAAACTTCTCCACCCAGGCCAATCAACTACCCCTACCCCCTTAACTACCCTCCAACAACCTCCTAAAATTGTTGCTAGCACCTTTAACACTTTCTTTACAGAAACTGTGCAATCCCTAGCCAGTAAGCTATCTCCCTATACCCCAAGTACCACCAACCCCACACCTGATAATAAGACCCCCTTTAAGCTTGATCCAGTACCAACATCTTTTATTAAGTCCCTACTTAAAAAACTGAAACCCACCACCCTTTCAGCAGACCTACTACCTGCAAAATATCTCCAAAACGCCGCTAATGAAATAGCATACCCCATATCAATTTTAATCAATAGAACTATCCACGAAGCCTATATCCCCCACATCTGGAAAATCTCCCACATTGTTCCTCTTCATAAAGGGGGAGATTCCACTGAACTTTCAAATTATAGGCCTATAGCCATTCTGTCTCCCTTGGCTAAAATAATGGAAAAATGTATCCACAAGCAATTTCTTGCCTATCTGAATCAAAACACTCTCCTAGCCCCCTCCCAGCATGGATTTAGATCTTGCCATAGTACAACCTCAGCCCTTCTCTTCTTCTCCCATAATATAAATCAAACCATAACAACAGCAAGCTCTCCTCAGCCCTCTTCCTTGACTTATCCAAAGCATTTGATATGGTAAATCACCAGCTACTCTTAAACACATTAAAATCACTCTCCATAGATAAAGTGACAGACAACAAGCTGTACTATGGAAGAATAACCTATCGTCCCTTTTACCAGTCACCCTGCGAGTCCCACAGGAATCTATATTAGGTCCCCTCCTATTCTCATATTCATTAATGACCTGTACAAAGTCATCCATGATGCAACTTGTATTCAGTATGCAGATGACTCAACCCTAATCTGCTCTGCCACCTCCCCTACAGATTTAGAATCCTTGTCCCAAATCACTTTCAACAAAGTAGAGAACTGGCTCACTGGTCACCAACTACTATTAAACCCAAATAAAACCAAACTATTACTCTTCTCCCCCACTTGCAAGGTCCCCTCACCACCTTTCACCATAAAGTCTAACAATGGTACCATAATTCCCACAGAACCTAGTACTAAACTACTGGGAGTGATCATCAACAACAACCTCAAGTTTGATGCTCACATAGACAAAACTATTAAAACAGTTAATAAAAAATTAGGCTCTTTATACAGGATTAAACCATTCCTAACCCCATCTGCTAGAACTGTTATTGCCTGTACACATCTGCTATCAACCATTCTTTATGCCTCACCCATCTTCGTAAACCTAAGCAAATCAAACCTCAATAAACTTACTAGGTGCTACAATAATACTGCCAGATTTGCCACAGGATCAGCTTATAGAGCCCATCACTGCCTTAACCTTCAATGGTTAGATTGGCTTGAACTACCCTATCAACTGCAATATAACCAACTAATAGTTGTTCACAAAATCCTCAACCAACCAGACAGTCTACCCATATTGAAAAATATTATTACCCCCTACAGTAACCTAAATCCCTTCACTCTTCCAAACAATTGCTAATGCAAACTGTTAAAATCAACAATTCAGCTGGTGAATCACTATTCTCCAACTCTGCTGGTAAAAACTGGAACCTACTTCCTGCTGAACTCACCACTGAACCCTCCTTATCCAAATTCAAAAAAATCCCTTAGGAAATACCTAAAAATACAGTGGCTTTGTCACTGTACAAACCCTGACTAACCTCCACTTGAACATAATTTATAAATGAGAACCTCATTACAAAAATAAAAGTCTGACTCTCTAGCTGTTTAAAATTCTGTGTATCACCCACCTAATGGAAAGAATTAAAGTTAACACTACAGTATGTATGATAACCACCTTAATATATGTGTTTTCCTTTTTCAGATGAAATCTTTAACTATTTCTTAAGTTAACACTACAGCATGTATGATAACCACCTTAATATATGTGTTTTCCTTTTTCAGATGAAATCTTTAACTATTTCTTTATCAGCTACTTGCTTCCAACCTTTGCTGTGTGTATGTGAAAAAAACATGCACCTGTGTGTACATATCATTAAATAAATCTCAGTTTTGTGATAACTCACTGTAATAATTTCACTGTATTTACACTTGTTTTTGTACATTTGGAGCGTTTCTCCCCAGGCCTCCGCTGAAAATGGACCTGTATCCAGTCGGACTTTACTGGTTAACAAATGTCAAATAAATAAATAAATAAACCTTACTGTTAATACAACTTTATTACACAGTGTTTGAAAAACATTTAAATGTAGATTTCTAGTAAACTAAGTATTGATTTACTAGTTATTGCATACGTCATAGTTAAAAACTAAAAAACATGAAAAATACAAAATGTTAAAACGTAGTAATAAAAATCTATAATAAGTTTGAGAACTACAAGTATGTAAACTTACAATATTTGTAAGTGTATACAACAGTTTTGAAACATCAATGTTAAAATCATCAATATTTGTTTGCTCTCATTTTTAAAGCTGGTAATAAGGAAACATGGTCATTAAGCCCCGGTGGTATGCAAGCATCCAATTGTAATTGCCATATTAGTTCTCTTAACTCCAATTTAGTCTCCCAGTCGCCCCCTTCTGTCACTTTGTGTGACCTGTTCTATAATCCAAAACTTAAAATCTGCTCTAGGGCATGTTACTATGTATCTGTATAATGCATTAGTATCTTTCTTTCTTTCTGTTAATTTCATACATGTTCTTATATTCTCTGTCTTACTGTATGCCCTGTTTTTCCTATATAGTATGACCCACGTTCTTTACAATGTGCTAAATATATCACTCCTTTCCTATAACAGCTGTAAAAACCCTTAGAGCAAAAAACAGTCTTTGGGTTGTTTAGTGTTAAAATGTCTTGGTTATATACAAAGGGGCACTGGGGACATCTCCCACATTTGAATGTTCTGTGTTTACTTTTTCCTTGCACATTCTTTTCTTTCTCAAAAATATCTTTCAAGTTAGGATTCTTTCTGTACCCAAATCTTAAAGGCTTTAAAAACACCTTTGGTTTGCTATGCATAGTGAAAACATCCTACAATTTTTTTGTATTATATTTTTTATCCCTTTAGTGTCCTAGTTGTATGTTAATATCATTTAAAAATCTTCACCTTCTGTTTCTTGTTACTATCAAGTTCATCACCTATTTCTTATCCATACCCATAATTTTCTTGTTGCATTTTAAGTAGGGGCTTGTATTTGCTTCCCCATCCCTTTCTAACCTCTTCTTTAACTCTCATAATAATGCTGCTAGGGTAGCCTCTTTCACAAAATAATTCCTCAATGTAATCTAGTTCAGTACTCATGTCATCTTCCTCTGATGTCATACAGGCTGTCCCAATCATTTGTCCCTTTACGATGTTCTGTTTTTGTCTTTCTGGATGATTACTACTATAATATAAATATGCATTTGAGAACTATACCTTTCTGTGTAACTTTGAAATAAATCTCCTATTACTATTGTCTTTTATAATTGTTACATCAAGATAATGCACCTCCTTGTCCCATACCTCATACGTAAATTCTAAAATTTAGTGGTATTACTAATGTATTCCATAAACCCTTCAATATCTCATCTGGACCCTTCCAAATAATACATATGACTTCCAGGAATCGGTAATAAGCCTTTATACTATCTTTGTACTGTGACCCAAAACATATTTTTTTCTCCTAGTATAATAATACTATGTTGGCTAAAATGGGTGCGCATGCTGCACCCATAGCAACACCATCTGTCTGGCGATACAATTCACCCTGAAAATATATATAATTGTTCTTTGACACTATTTCTATATTCTCTAATATCAAACAGAATTCAGTATGGTTCAAAAAATCAAATTCTATCAACATCTCTTCTATCCATTGCAAACCAGGGTAATGTAGTATCACCGTGAAAAGGTCTCTAATGTCAATAGTAATAAACAAATAATCGCTGTTATACTCAATCTGTCCCATTTTGGACAGAAAGTCCCATGACTCAATTAAAATGTGAGAGTAAAACTTGTAAAATGCTTTCAATATTTTGGGTTCTTGTGTGTTTTAGGTATTCCAAAAATACCTGGTATGTACGGCTTAGGCACTTTCAAAAATTCAAATAATTTCTTGTTAATAGCTCATTGTAGCAGCTTGTCCTCTACTATTACGTCTGTCTTATGGTATGCTATGTTTACCTTGTTTATAGACACTTGATTGTATCTGTTTCCTGTATTAAGTATATCTAGCATCTTAGCCGAATATTCCTACTGTTGCATAATTACCACCCCACCACCTTTGTCAGGTTTCATTGTCCATATATCTTTGTTGTCACTTCAGTTGTCTATTATCTTCCTTTCTTCCTCTGTTAAGTTGTTCATGTATCATTTGTTTGTACTTTTATAGTATGCCCTAACCTCATTACATGTAATAGTCTCAAAAATGTTTAATTCAGGTATACGTGGAGGGTTAAATGTGCTTTTCTTTCTAAATGGGTCAATATTCACCTCTTTGTTCGCTTGGAACATAGTCTCCAAATTCATTTTTCTAACAAACAGTTTAATATCTAGTAATGTGTTTGCTAAATTACCCCTTCCACTAGGTATACACTTGAAACCTTTTTAAATAAATTGAAGTGTCCATTATCTAACTCTATATCCATATAGTTATATACACTAAAATTCTCCATTTTGTTTATAGGTCCTGTTTTAACTATCTCAAAACCCCCTTCATTTACACTGGTAATAGTAGTGTTACTCAATACTCCCATCTCCTGTTCCAGCGGTTCCTCTGTGGAAATCCTTGGTTCTGCTGTCAGTGGTCCCCCATCTGTCTCATGGTCCCTCTCATTGTAGCTTGTGCATATAAAGGGTGCACTTGTAAATTCTGTATCCTTTCTGACCTCCTCACTGAAGTTCCTTCTAAAGGGGCTACTTCACTAATATTTTCACTTGGCCCATTTTATCCATAATAATCTATGCCTCCATTTCCATAATCAACATGTTGTCTCTTATACATGTGTTGTGTTCTTATTGTGTATGCATTTCCTTCCCTGTAGTCTTTTATGTTTTGGTTTATCTTCCCAAGTTTCCTCTTCTAGTTTTTTGTGTTTAAACTTTCAGCATCTTTAACCGTATATGAGTATTTATTTTTGCTCTCTTCCAAACTAAAAAGAAAATTGTTGTGCATTTTGTCATTCAACTTTACAATCTCACCCTTTAATATCTCCACAACTTTCTCATTATTTTTAATTATTTTCATAATGGTTAAACCAGAATCATTAAGTGCACAAACTATTTCTTTAAAATACTCAGTTCATTCCTCAACATTATTCAGATACTTATTCAAATGCAGTCCCTTTGGGACCTGTTTACATTTTAAACTATCATTCAAAAAATAGTTATCACATATCAAAGCTCTATATTTATACATCTTATCCTTATGTTTACCACACATACCTGCATAGGCATCGTTCTCAATAACTGGTGTTGGGTGAAAATTAAAGTCAGTTCTAGTTAACCAATTGTCCAAATTTAAGTCCAAATAATGTTCCCAGCCACTAGATGTGCCATAGTTTCTACTCACTATTTGTTGACTGGTTTCTATGTCATTTGCCTGCTCTCCATTCACTCCATTACCTCTTCTTTCTGGTTCTTTACCTTGTTGTCCAGGAAATTATATAATTCCACTACAGTTACCTTGGTAACAAGGAATAGAGCACTCAGAGTCCAAAGAGGCTCTCTACTCATTCTCGCTTTGAGAATAGAAACTAATAAGTTTAGAAAGTTCTCCCAAAAGGGACGAGTTGTTTCCATATGTACCAAGTTGACTCTGTGAGGCACCTTGACCACTAGTATTTGCCATTCCACTGTAGTTTTAGTGCCAGTAACCAAAATAAAGTAGAACCATTGAAGTACAAATGACCAATAACCACAAGTTTACTTCAGTTATAATGCCAGGGTCAGTAAAGTCTGCCACACAAAAAATAGGCCATTTATTCCAAAAGTAAAGCAACAAGATTAAACGCTTTCATTTCCCGTCTGTAAACTTCATCAGAATCGTACTATTCCATCAATACATTCTATTTAAAGACCCAACACCTTTCTTGTAACTGATTACATCATTTCCCTAATATAAAACCTCACTATAAATACAACTTTATTACACAGTGTTTGAAAATATAGATTTCTAGTAAACTAAGTATTGATTTATGAGTTATTGCATATGTCATAGTTAAAAACTAAAAAAACATGAAAAATACAAAATGTTAAAAAGTAGTAATAATAAAAAATCTATTATAATTTTGAGAACTACAAGAATGTAAACTTACAATATTTGTAAGTGTATACAACATTAGTTTTGAAATATCAATGTTAAAATCATCAATATTTGTTTGCTCTAATTTTAAAGCTGGTAATAAGGAAACATGATCATTAAGCCCTGGTGGTACACAAGCATCCAATTGTAATTGCCAAATTAGTTGTCTCAACTCCAGTTTAGTCTCCCAGTCACCCCCTCTGTCACCTTGTGTGACCTGTTCTATAATCCAAAACTTAAAATCCGCTCTAGGACATGTTACTATGTGCCTGTATAATGCATTAGTATCTTTCTTTCTGTTAATTTCATACATGTTTGTATATTCTCTGTTTTTACATGATATTAACATACAACCAGAACACTAAAGGGATAAAAAGATAATACAACAAAATTGGAGGATGTTTTCCACTATGCCTAGTAAACTAAAGGTGTTTTTAAAGCCTTTAAGATTTGGGTACAGAAAGAATCCTAACTTGAAATATATTTTTGAGAAAGAAAAGAATGTGCAAGTAAAAAGTATACAAGGAACATACAAATGTGGGAGATGTCCCCAGTGCCCCTTTGTATATAACCAAGACATTTTAACACTAAACAACCCAAAGACTGTTTTTCGCTCTAAGGGTTTTTACAACTGTTATACAAAAGGAATTATATATTTAGCACATTGTAAAGAATGTGGGTCATACTATATAGGAAAAACAGGGTGTAAATTAAGACAGAGAATATACGAATACATGTACAAAATTAACAGAAAGAAAGATACTAATGCATTATAAAGACACCTAGTAACATGCCCTAGAGCATATTTTAAGTTTTGGATTATAGAACAGGTCACACAAAGTGACGGGAGGGGGCTGGAAGACTAAATTGGAGTTGGGAGAACTAATATGGCAATTACAATTGGATGCTTGTGTACCACTGGGACTTAATGCCCATGTTTCCTTATTACCTGCTTTAAAAATGAGAGCAAACAAATATTGATGATTTTAACATCGATATTTCAAAACTAATATTGTATAGACTTACAAATATTGTAAGTTTACATACTTGTAGTTCTCAAAATTGTAATAGATTTTTTATTATTACTACTTTTTTAACATTATATATTTTTAATGTTTTTTAGTTTTTAACTATGACCTGGAAGCCACGGTGGTGCAGCGGTAGCGTTGTTGCCTCACAGCAAGAGGTTCCCCCGTTCGATTCTCAGCTGGAGCGCCTTCTGTGTGGAGTTCATTAGCGGGACCGGAGTTCCGCTGTGGTTACCCCTAACTGGGAAAAGCTGAAAGAAGAACAATTGTTTTTAACTATGACCTATGCAATAACTAATAAATCAATACTTAGTTTACTAGAAATCTACATTTAAATGTTTTTCAAACACTGTGTAATAAAGTTGTATTGACAGTGAGGTTGTATATTAGGGAAGTGATGTAATCAGTTACAGCCAATAAGAAAGGTGTTGGGTCTTTAACCTGAATGTATTGATGGAATAGTATGATTCTGATGAAGTTTCTGGACAGGAAATGAAAGCGCTTAATCTTGGTGCCTTATTTTTGGAATAAATTATCTATTTTTCATGTGGCAGCCTTTACTGACCCTGGTATTATAACTGAAGTAAACTTGTGGTTATCGGTTATTCTCTGACTGCTACAGAAGGCGACATATCTTTAGAGAGGATTCTTTATTATATAAGTATCCTGACATGAACACTGGAAAGTACATTTATCAACGATAGTATATACAATAGGGGGTACCTGCATATTGTGAGGTTGTAGAAAATGACTTGCCTGAATATGACTGTAGTGTCAGCATACTTCTAAACCAAGCAGGACATATATCACCAGGCTCATGGACAACAGTAGACAGAAGCATGCGCAATCATGGACAGTTTCAGCATAATACCACCATTAATCCATGTCATTGACATGGCATATATGAATGTGAATGATTATATATGGTTCTGCAAGAACACACTTGTACAATTGTTAAGATTTGTCAGTAATCTATGAGGGGAATCAAGCACACCTTCCTCAAAAATTAGCATATGTTAGAGGTGTTAGGAAGGACACTGTCACACCTGTATTTGAAGGTACAAGCAATCCTGACTAGCTGACAGGTTTGCATGGCTTATATATGCCACAATCCACACTTTCACAAATGTAACCCATGACATCTATGTTGTCAATCAGTTATGTATTTACTGTGTTCATCTCAAGAACATTTATCGCACATGCATCTTATATAACACTATGAAGGGGATTTTGCACCATCAACCCTAATGTTTATGCACCAAAGAATACTTGGGTATGTCTGATAAGATGTGTGGGAACTCATTGTGGCATCTAAAACAAATGTGTAAAAGTCCACAGGGAAGACCCCTGGTTTAAATGATCACATTAACATCGGCAGTGTATTGAGAATGAGAGCAGCTAGATTATAGGCACACACAATGCACTCTGCTCTTGGTTTTCGGGTTCGTTTTACAACTATATAATTCTTGGTGGACTTTTACACATTTGTTTTAGATGCATAGTTTATTACATTTTAACATTTAGACTGTGGTTGATGGTTTAGGTAATGTGATTTGATTTTGTATTTCTGTGAATACACATGCACATTTATATGCATACTTTTTGCATATTTTTCATATAATATATAATTTTTAATAGTCATGATTTACAGATTTAACAACAATTGTTGTACATAGTCCGTGGTCTCTATTTTTGACTACAAAATAGGGTTAATTTAACTAATAATTTTGAACTGAATGTTACATAAACGTTGTTGTTTATATACACATGCAGGAATATTTAGTTTTAATTCATAGAATTGTGATTATGACAGGTCACATGATGGAGGAAGGGGTATTTAAGCCCACCAATGGCTTTTGAATCTTTGTTCTGAGGAAGCCTGGGATTGAACCTAGGTGAAAGCGCTTAACTTTTCATTTCTTTATTCTTGTTCACTGTGCTGGATTTTTAAGTGGAATAAACTACATGAATTTTATTTTGCTGCCTGACTTTGTGGAATTTTTAACCAACCAACTGGTTTTGTATCCTAATTGGAGATTGTTTATTGGCAACTCTGTTCGTATAATTGGTTCTTGCTGACTGTGCGACAATTAACTAATTAAATAAAACATTTCATAATAAAAGTCCATGATGAAAATATACAATACTTATATAAAACTTTTCCACACACATTCTAAATTGAGCCCAATGGGACTCATTGTATTACATTTCATAATCATGAATGCTTCCTTTTTTCTTAAAATATATTTAATTTGATAATCACTCATGAGTACATTATTTCTTACATTTTCTAATACTGTAACTAGTAGCCCCTCAGGGCTACCATTATGATACTTATTAAAATGTGTTGCAATGGGGCTAGTTTGTCTATTATATTTAATATCCCTTAAATGTTCCTTTATTCTACATGAAAATTGTCTCTTAGTCTCCCCAATATAAAACTTATCGCAAGGGCATTTAAGACCACAAATAACCCTTTCAGTTCCACAATTAAAAAAAACATTAGTTTGAAAATTAATATCATTAATCTTAACAAATTCTCTGACAATATATTTACAAATACTACATTTCCCACAAGACAATGTACCCTGTGTATCTACAGACTTACCAACCTAACATTTGGCATATAAAATTTACTATGAACTATAAAATCTTTTATATTTCTACCCCTTCTAAAGGAGAAAGACAATTTTTTGTTCCTTAAAAATCTATTTCCCTTCTAACCATTCTCCAACTATGTTTAACCTCTTCAAGAACCTTATCAGACAATATTGAATAACTAGTGGTAAAATAAATTCCCTCATTATTATTATTCTCCTTTTTATATCCACTACCCCCAAAGTTATATCCAGTGGTCCTATTATAGCAATAACCCACGCCTGGGTGTGGGTAATGCTGGATTTACCCACGGTTGGCGTGGTTTGGTCCCGAGGACCAAATAAAGCCAACCATGGGTAAATACAGCATTACCCACACCCAGAAGTGGGTTATTGCTATTATACCATGACATTATTTAAGAAAAGAAACTATTACTTTTCTTAAATAATGGCATAGTATAATGCCTGTTTACTGCCCTTCCGCAGATGTCTGGCATCCGGCAGTTCTGATGCACCGCGCAGTATATCAGAGTTGGCAAGATCTCCGTTGCTTTTTTTTTTTTTTTCTATAAATGGGTTTAACATAGCGAGACAGTTTTAAAATAAGCAGAGATGTCCATTGCTTATTTTAAAACTGTCTCGCTATGTTAAACCCATTTAACATAGCGAACAGTAAAAAGCAATGGAGATCTTGCTTTCTCCGTTTTTTTTTAAAACCTGTTATGTTAAATGGTTTAGCATAGCGAGACAGCTTTAAAATAAGCAACGGAGATCTCCGTTGCTTATTTTGAAGCTGTCTCGCTATGTTAAACCCATTTAACATAGTGAGACAGTGTTTGAAAAGTAGAGTTATACTAATGGAAAAAAGTCCGGGCGACCTGACCTTTTTCCATTAGTATAACTCGATTTACAATGTGCACGCTGGCCAATCAGCGTGCACGTTTTGGGGGGGGTCATGGTATAATATACAATACTATATCCAAACTATTCTTTAAATCTATTGCACATTACCCTCTTTCATGAAATATGTTAAAACTCTCAGATAATTCCCTTTTTCTAACATTTACATCATTACATAATCTTTTAATTCGTACGAATTCAGTATACGGTATAGATTTCATAGTATGCGGGGGATGATGGCTATCACCATGCAAAATAGCCTTAGTTCCTGTAAATTTCCTATGTATATTAGTAACAATATAGGAACCAAGCTTTCCTTTTAAGACTACATCTAAATAATGTACCTCAGTTCCTAGTTGTAAACCATCAAATTTTACCCCTACATTATTATTCTGTATTTCATTAATAAATTCATAAATGTAATCTTGTCCCCCTTTACAAATAAATATTAAATCATCAATGTAACGAAAATATCTAAAAACATATTTCAAAAAGAACTGATTAGTATATATATATATATATATATATATATATATATATATATATATATATATATATACAAACTCTCAAAATAACCCATTAATATATTTGCGTAACTGGGAGCAAAAGGGGCACCCTTCAATGTGCCCTTTATTTGTTTATATAAATTCCCATTAAATTCAAATATGTTATTCTGTAGACACATCAAAATCAAATCTGTAACATATTCGGTAACTGGATTAACACCTAAATAATGTTTAATAGCCTGTATACCATCAAAATGATTTATAATAGTATAAAGGCTAACAACATCCAGTACCAAAAAATACATATAATTTTCCCATTTTATGGTACTGATTTTATCCAAAAATTTAAGCGCATCCTTTACATAAGATTGTAATTTAACAACTGTTGGTAACCAAATCTCATGTAAAAAACATGCTAAATTATGTAAAAAACTTCCTCTAGCCGAAACAATAGGTCATCCAGAGGATCCATTAAATCTTTATGTATTTTAGGAAGACAATAAAAGCATGACAATCTTGGATTTTTTATAAAACATTTCTGCTGTACATCTTTCTGAGAAAAATAATGCAGTCTATGCCCTTTATGTATCAAATCATTATAATCCTTTTGTGCTTGTTCATATTCTACCATATCTATTTTTTTATATACTTGTTCATCATTTAAATGTTTGTAACACATTGTCAAATATTGCATATAATTTAATACAACTAATTTACCACCCTTATCTGATGGCTTAAATAAAATTCCATCTTCCGACTTAATTTATTTAAACATTCCCATTCTTTTTTATCCATATTATATCTCACATCATTTTTGTGTTTCAAATAAATGTAAAATTCTTTCTCTACATTATAAGTGAGTGAGACATTAAAATTGTTTATGCTATCATTTCTTTGAGGAGGCATAAAATCACTTTTCACCTTAATTGCCTCAGTATTTAATTTACAATAAGCATTTATACCTTCATGAGAATGACATGAATAAAAACTATCATCTGAACTAATGGAATTATCACTCACATCCTCTAATGGAATGTTTTCAGATACACTCCTACTATAGTAATCCAATAAATTCAATTTGTGACTGAAACAAAAAACATCTCCCCTTAATTCATATAATCTGGGTAGAACAGTCAGAACAAACTTTAGTCCTCTATTAAGGACACCAATATCACAATTCGATAGTCCATACCCAGATAAATTTATAACATACTTACAATCAGTAGATACAACGTTACAAAATTCAGTCCCATTTACCCGTTTAGAAGTCTGTTGGTATGTGTTTTGTTGTTTGTAATGTCCCTGACCGTTCCAGCTTCTTTTATGCCCCTGTTGTCCCCCACGAAAAGTATTCAGATAGTTACTATTCTCCGCTTGGGGTAAACCAGGAAAGTCTTCGACATCCGTTTCATATTCAGTAAAAGACGTACCGCTTTCCCCCAATGTAAAAGTGCGGCTGTCCTTGTTGTCATTCTGCTTCCTTCGTTCGAAATGCACGTGCTGTCTCTTAGCTTTAGGATTGGTTGCTACCAAAAATGCACGCTTATTTTCGTAATCACGTAGATCATGAAGTAATTTAGTTTTCTTCCTATCAATCAAGTCTTTTTCATAAGTTAACAATTGTTCATTAATCTTGATAAGAAAATTTTGTAATTCATCATGAGACAGTTTATTCGAAATATCCTTACAAGCACTTTTAATATCTTCACTTAGTTTTTGTTTTTTAAGTAAATCTCTTTCAACCAGAATGTGAACCCATTCTAAGCTGCAACGATGAGCAGCCACAATCCACCTCTCATGAAAAGACTTTTCTTCTGCCACAGTCAAATCAAATGGGGTGGAAGGGTTCTTAACAGTGCAAAGTCCCCGAGGGGTAAATTCAAGTTCCTCTTACCATTGTAAACTCTGTAAATTGAGGAACACTGAAGTCTCTTTAAATAATAACTTCTCAACTTTCAAATACATATCAGGAACTTCTGGACTGATAATATCCATTTTTTTACCAATTTTAGAGAACGGATTATGTTGCCATATTTTCCTCTCCTGTTCCCACTTAGTAAGAACAGAAGTGCTGGCTTCAACAGAACTACCATTGTCATTTCTACCTTGTAACAATGATGTAGTATATGAGCCATTTGCTCCATTCGCTCCATTAACAGTCACCAAAAAATTATCCATAGATTTTTGTGTAACATCCAAAGGAGTATCACGAAATACTCTCGGAAGTCCAGAAAGGGAATCACTGGCCATGAAGAAGGATAAATCACCACAAATAACCACAGGAAACAACTGGATACAAGGAAAAAAGGCCAATGTTCACAAAAGTGAAACGAATTAAAAAAATAAAAAATTCAGATGCCAAATTCTTCTCTCAATGAATTTAATGAGCTGGTGGATGTTCCATATACCATCTACCTGAGGACACAGGACACATACCACTTGATCTGCTCATAGGGGCATGCTGTCTCTATTAAAATTATCTTGTGCATTTGCTTTCATAATGGCAATAATTCCCCCATGATTTTTCCTCATCTACCATGTATCCATGGGTGTGGCAGCAAGCCTTTGTGTGTGTTGATACTATCTGCATTATACCAATACTACACTTGGATTCAATGATTGTCCACAATTTGCAGTCCTCCACAAAGGAGAAAGGATGTATAAGTCTGCTTTGAGATGTGAGACTTAAATGATGAACAGGAAAGGGCCTAGTACAGAGCCTTGAGGTATGGACTTGGTCACTGGACTCTTGACAATGGTAACTTCAGACACTGCAACATATTTATCTGTCATGTATTTGATCCAGTCATCTAGCCACTTGGTGACATAGGTGTTTATGGCAACTTTAGACAGTTTCTCTGTAATACCTGACTGTAGATTTGTGTCAAATGCTTTGCCAGGTCAAGTTATGCAGGATGTTAGTGTTGTCATCATGCATGCCCTTGGCAATCATCTTGAAGACAGCAAACAGAGGTAACAGACATGATGTAGTATTAACAAATCAAACATGGTTTTGGTGCACATTCAGGATATTACCTTTGTTCTTTTAGAGAAGGTACATGGTGACTCATTGCCCTACCTCACAGACATACCTTTCAACCTCTTAGAGCAAGAAATCTTTATTTTATTTTTTTATTTATTTTACATTTGTTGACCGGGCTAGTCTGGCTGGATACATGTCCATTTTCAGCAGAGGCCCGAGGAGAAAAGCTCCACTATAAGCTAAGAAAATTACAATAAGATATAAATCTAATTATTCTAAGATATAACTACAATCAGAGAAATAGAAAACATTGGACTGAGGATAAATTCAAGAAAATCAAGTTAAAAATATGCAGATAATTAAATATTACATAATTGTGCAGAAAGTACATACTTAAAAACTGGGTAAAGCCATAAATAAAAATGGGACAAGGGACCAAAAATAGGGACAATTTTTAATTTTTGCTCTTACAAATTCAGAAAGTTGACAGAATAATTGGTTTTGCATTAGCATGAATTTTCTGAAGGATATTAAGTCTGAAAGTCAAATGTCTGTCATTATTTTTCTAACTTCAATCTTTAATGATTTGCCACTAATTTGCCAAAAAAACACAATTTATTTGAAAAATGGACCAAAAATATGAGACCAAAATCTAGACATTCTGCGAATATCTGTACAGCTGATAGGTATGCTCACAGATAAGGAGAGTCAGGATGGGTCTATAACTCCATGCTTCAGGTGATGGTGCCCCTAGTCAGAAGGATACATGTTGCTGTATCCCCTTCTGTAAGAACATAGGCTGTCTGGTGGCTGTGTTGAAGTGCGGATCCAACTGTGTCTGATAGGTCAGGTTTTAAATCACACAACAGACAATCTGTGATGTTGTCAGGGCCCATTGATTCTGTGTTATTAGCCATAGAGAGCACACAGATGAGCAGCCCACCTGAGAATAAAAACTGAGTAATGTTTGCATGTATACTTTGGCTGATGGCTAGGGGTCGGCATGCGAGTCAAACTGTTCGCTATCAGATTGTCTATTTTCTCTGGCTGGGTATGTCTGGTGGCATCCACATGTAGATCTGTGCTTACTTGTGTGTTACTCTCAACATTTCATATTTATTGTAATAAATGATTTGTGAAAAGACCTCTAAATACAACCTGCTCATTCATCACATTCCACACACTGGTGCTATTCACACAGCTATACAGCTATACCATGTCACATACTTACATATATTGTATAACATATGCCTATATATGTGTTTCATGAGAATGCTGTTTTGAGTGGCCTGATGCCATGTAAGGACACATTACAGACCAGTTGTTTGTGGCTCATGCAGAACATTTCCTGACACAAATGCTAAAGGTGACACAATGGTGTTGCTGACTACCTCAGTAATCCTTGTGAATAGCAACCCAAGTGCACATATAATTAATTTCACAAGGTTACAATTGAATCAAAACAGGTGATACATTGTTTTGTATATCACAGCATAATTACATGTGTATGAAACATGTAATCCATATGAAGTTATAATGATGCCTGTCATAGAACATTTAATAATGGTATGTAGACACATGCACACCTATGCCATACTGAAAGTGTCACTGTGATAATGGAATGTGAACTGCGTAAAAGGTTGATCTGCTCTACTAGATAAAATGTGCTAATAAGCCAACAATATACATAAAGGTGTAGCATACCATGTCTACAGTTCTCAGGCGGCAGATTACTACAGCTGTTATAGAAGGAGTATGTAGTGAAATGGCAGCAGCAGTCATCAATACATTAGCTCATATCAAGATTGTAATACCCTCTTGTAGCCATACTATACATCCACACCTCAATATAGCACATCAATGACAGCAACATTGACAAGTCAACTGTTCACAGGGTCATATGACATTATTAGGCTAAAAGCCAACATTACATAAAATCCTAGACATTATTATACCATTGAAAACAAACTCTCTATAGCTATGTGATGCCTGTGCCCTGGCCCAGCAATCAAGGCTCCTCAATCCTCACCACTAACACCAGTGAGGGGCATCCACATTGGGAAGGATAACAAGTACACACACAGTAAAGTACAATTTCCCTTAAGAGCACACAGAGATCACAGTCAGTCTGGGGCTGGTTTCTCCCTTTCTCCCGAGATCCCCAATAAGACTCCCCACTGGCACAACTATAGGGTGGATTCCTTAGCCAGCGTTCTAAGCCAAGTCCTCCCAGCACTCCCTCTGTCCAACCAGTGCTTTGTGTCCCTGCCCAAGTAGTTGACACACACACATACTTTGAGATATGATTTATATACAACCACACAGACACTCTTGGGGAAGGCTTGCACAGGTTCACTAGCTGTTCCCCTTCTGTCCAGGCTATAAAGTAGTAATCCACCACAAGAACCTCTATTTATCAGCTACCAATAAGGCCCTTCCCAAAGGGTGGCCAATTATTACTGTGCAATATTATTATCCAGTTAGTAAGCGTGACCAGAACTTTTAAGGCTTATTGGAGTGGCTTTGTACAGTATCACTATATACATGCAATGTACTTTAGAGCTTAAATTATCTCTACACAAAACAGCCACAGTTGAAAGGTTTAAAAATATTTAATAATAAATAATAAAAACACAAGACAATACTTATTACTACACAGTACCAGTCAAGAGTTTAGACATCACAGGAAAATGCTTAAAAATACTATGGAATAGTTCTGACATAAATATAGAAAACTGCTAGGCTAAACTTACTATTTTCTATCTTTTTCTAAGAGCAATCACAGTTCTAAATAAACTTACATATAGAGCAAAAGCAGAGTACTGGTGAGTTGTTGTCAGCTTTAGACAAAATCCAATAATGCTCTCTCTCTCTCTCTCTGAGACAGTCTTTTAAATTGATAATACATCACTACTGACTCATTTTAGATTGCATCATTCTTCTCTGGTTCCCAGGCTAACAGAAACTCAGAGCTTAACATATCTTGATCTTGCACCTGGTCAGGAAACCACAGCAATTAAAGACATTATATATGTGAAATCTAGCAATTAACTCTGGTCTCAAAACAATAGCAAGAATCTGCTAGTCCAGACATCACGGCTCTGGGTTTGAGATCAAACAGTCATACAATGCTTGACTTATCAGCTTTCTTCCAGCAGAGTGCACTGTTGTTGCATTTTTGACATTCAACATTTAACACAATGTTCTTACATTTAAGAGAACAAGCCTGTGGCTTATATTAATATTTACAAATGACAGAGTTATCTACAAAATTCTATCTAGCTAGGCTGGTAGCCTTCACATACCCCCCCCCCTCCATAGAACTCAAGCTATTTTTCTAGTGACCCTTGAGAAACATTGCTTGAGAGGGTTAGGTCTATCTGAGTATACCTTACCCCACTCCCTGTCTTGAGAGCCCATTTGCATTGTCATTACTAATCCCACTGTGGTGCGGCACTGACATATATGCTTGCAACCCTAGGCTCCATCTTAGCAACTTTGCATTTTGCTGGCTGGCTCGGAGTAACCATGTTAGGGGACTGTGCTCTGTAACTACAGTGAATTTTTTTCCATACAGATAAGGCTGAGGTTTCTGCAATGCCCACACTATGGCTAGACATGCCTTCTCTGCAGCTGCATAGCATTCCTCCCTGGGTTGAAGCCTATGAATGAGATAAACCACTGGGTACTCTTCTCTCTCTCTGAATAAATCTGGCTAAGCACAGCCCCCACTCCATGGTTTGTAGCATCCACCTGCACAACAAATTCTTTGCTGTAATCTGGACTGGCTAACACAGGGAGTTCTCCCAAAGCTTCTTTAAGCGTCTGGAATGGCTGCTCACATGCTATGGTCCACATTACCTTAGCTGGCATGTTCTTTCTTGTCAGGTCTGTGAGGGGAGCAGCTATGATACTATAACTGGGGACAAACTTTCTGTAGTACCCTGCTGTCCCTAAGAATGACCTCACCTGCTTTTTGGTAACAGGTGCAGGCCATGCCTGAATGGCTTGCACTTTTGCAGGTTCTAGTCTGATCTTACCACTCCCCACTCTATGTCCCTGGTAGGAGACCTCTGCCATACCCACCTGACATTTGCTTGGCTAATGGAAAACCCTGCCCTCTGTAGTCTGCTCAGCACCTCCCTGACATGCTGAAGGTGCTCTTGCCAAGAATGGCTGTAGATGGCAATATCATCTAGATAAGCAAAGGCAAAACTCCTGCTCCTGCTAGGATATGATCTACCAGCCTTGGAAAGTCGCTGGGGCATTTTTCATCCCAAAGGGCATCTTTGTGAACTCATACAAGCCAAAAGGAGTCACAAAGGCTGACCTCTCTCTATCACTGCGAGTCAAGGGCACCTACCAGTAAACCTTGGTAAGATCAATGGTTGTAAGATACTTAGCCCCAACCAGCTGTTCTAGGGCCTCATCTGTCCTAGGCATGGGGTAAGCATCTGACAATGTGTGACTATTTAATTTTCTGTAGTCCACACAGAACCTGATGCTGCCATCCTTCTTTGGCACCAGCACCACTGGGGAGGTCCAGGAACTGTTGGACTCTTGAATTACCCCTAATTCCAAAATTTCCTGTATCTCCCCCTTTAGAGTCTGCTTGATTATCTCAGGCACACTATAAGGGGCCTGCCTAATAGGCCTTTGGGGTCCTGTATCCACCTGGTGCTGCACCAGGTGGGTGCACCCTGGTTTCCCAGTGAGCATGTCCCCACACTCCTGTAACACTGCTCGGATTTCTCTAACCTGGTAGGGGATAGCTGCTGGGACATTGCTACCCCTTCCTCTGAGGTGTCAGTCCAAGTCTCACTGAGGCGATCAGTCACCAGATCTCCCTCAGACTCCTCCTGCAATCCACTGCAAATACTTAGCATAAGGGCCTCCCTATCATGGTAAGGTTTCATCATGTTAACATGGTACAATCTCAGCTCCTGCCTCCTGCCTAGCAGTTCTACCATGTAGTTAACATCACCTACCTTTCTTACCACCTTGTAGGGTTCCTCCTAAGCTGCTTGCAGCTTGTTGTGTCTGACAGGAATGAGAACCATCATCTGCCCTACAACATACTCTCTAGCTCGAGCATTCCTGTCATACCAGCCCTTTTTCTGTTGTTGGGATTCGGCCAGGTTCTCCTGGGCCAAGCCCAAGAGTTCCCGGAGCCTTGGCCGGAGGTTTAGGACATATGTCACAACAGACTCTTTGTGAGATTCACACTCACCTTCCCACTCATCATGAATTAAATCTAGAGGTCCCCTCACCCTATGCCCATATAGCAACTCAAAGGGTGAAAAACCTGTGGATTTCTGGGGAAACTCTCTGTAAGCAAACAGATGGAGCAAATATTTGTTCCACTCCATCTTAAACTGGTCTGCAGATGCCCATAGACTTTAGCTGCTAAACAAGACCATTAGTCTGGGGATGGTAGGGGGTGGTCTTTAGGTACTTCACCCCACAGTACTTCTACAGGCAAGCCAGCAGGTCTGACATGAAATTGGCACCTCTGTCAGCCAGTATTTCTTTTGGGAAACCTACCCTGCTGAAAATTTCTAACAAAGCATTTGCCACTTTTTTCTGCCTCAATGGAGGGCAAAGCCACTGCCTCAGGGTATCTTGTAGCATAATCTACTACCACTAGGATATACTTTTTCCCTGTGGAACTTGGGGTACTGAGAGGCCCCACAATATCCATAGCTGCTCTCTGAAATAGCTCCTCAATCACAGTCAAAGGCATCAAAGGAGCTCTCACCTTGTCTCCTGCCTTGCCTACCATTTTGCACTGCTCAAAGGTCCTGCAGTACCCTGTTACATCTCTGTAAATTCCACACCAATAAATGTTCTGTATATTACATCACTTTATACATTTTATGCCCATATGGCCTGCAAAGGGAATATCATGGGCTATGGCTAGAAGCACCAGATGGTAGGATTTAGGCACTACCAGCTGCTGTATCCTCTCACCTTCTATCCCTCCCTCAGGGGTCCACTCTGTATAGAGTAACCCTTTGTCCCAGTATACAGATTGCACCTTCCCTTGAGAATCTGGTGCCTCACTAGCTACCTGCATCAGGCCTTGCAATATAGGGTTGGAGAGCTGAGCCTGTCTCAACTCTGTCTTTGTAACCCTTCCCAGCTCCCCTTCCACAGGAAGTCTGGCATCCTCAGACAGTGGTGCCTCACTGTCAGCATGGATAATAATACTCACCTCAACCTTTGCAGTCACTCTGTCCAAGGGAACATCAACAGCCATAAGCAGCTGTGGCTCAACTTCAGTCTCACTGCTACAGAGTAGTTCCCTATTTGAAGTAACCACCTCACCAGTCCTATCTGCAAGTATGCAGTCTGTCTGGGTCTCTCCCAGGCTACCAGAACCACATGCTTGTCTCCAGGTCTGACTGCATGTAACTGCATAGACACGTGGTACTGTCTTATCAAAATCATTCCCTATCAGGACATCTGCAGGGATATCCACAAACATGCATACTTGCTGGCTACCTTTTCCACCCTCCCAGTCAAAGTGAACCCTAGCCAAAGGTATTTTGAATGGAGTCCCTCCTAAAGCTCTGACAAGAGTGGACTGCCCAGACAAGTAGTGCTCCTCTGTAACTATTGCAGGCTTCACAATGGTTATGTCAGAGGCTGTGTCTCTCTTAGCAATGACTTCTTTGCCATTCACTATGATAGGATATAACCTCTTGTGGTAGTTGGTACCCTTGTTGTTTCAAGACAACCTACTATTGGCATTTTGTCTTTCTCACTTACTGGCTCCCTCACCTTTTGTTCCCCACCTTGCCTCTGTGGACATCTATATGCCACAAGGCCCTACTGGTTGCATTCAAAACATTTAACTCTAGGTCCTGGACATGTACCTGGACTAGTGGCTTCCTTTACTACTGCCAGATTCTGTTGGTGCAGTCTGGGCTGCCCACCATGGGTTCCTTTAGACCCATGAGCAGTACTGGGATCCCTTCCCTGTGCAGGGATGCCTTGCTTGCTAGGTATAGGTCTCCCTTCTTCCCCAAATCATCTGAAGTAGCACATTGTCTATCGGCTAACAGATCCTCATGTCCTCAGGCAAAGTGTTAAGGGCTTGTTCCCTCACCAAAATGTCTGCCAGCCTTTCAGAAGTGGTGACCTGACATCCACTCACCCACCTATGAAAATAAGTGCTCAGTTCAGCAACATATTTACACACATTTCTTCTGCCTTGCATCTATGCTCACAATTTTTTTCCCTATGTTTCAGGTGTTAGCTTAAGAAATTCTAACAGACAATTCTTAACAGCAGTATAATCAAACTAATTGTAATCAGAAAGTTTAGACAGCACAGTTACAGCTTTACCATGGAGTAAGGGGGTCAGGAACCATACCCAGACCCTTTGGTCAATATCATGCTGTTTACATACCCTCTCAAACATATGAATGAAACTATCACAATTATCCCCCTCTGTAAACTGCGGGAAGAAATTCACTGACCTTTTGTGCTTCTGTGGTCCAGTTACTCCCTTTCACATTACCTCTATGACTCTGGTGAAGTGTCAGCATCTCCTTTTCATGCTGCCTCTGCTTTTCCTTATCCTCAGCTTCCAGGCATAGCAGTTTCTCATTCTCTTCAGCCTGTAGATGTCTCAGTCTCTCTGCTGCTTCTGTTTCCAAATGCCTGGCCTCCAACTCAAGTCTCTTTAGTGCTGGATGGCTTTTTAAGTCCTCTGCAAGAAAGGTTGAGATGTCCATTCTCTGAGTGTTGTACATTTCCAATGCCCGTTTGATGCTTTCCTGATTGCTGTTTTCTGATACAGCTGTGACCAAAGCTGCAATCATGTTTGCCTTAGTCAGGTTTTCACACACCAGTCCCTTAGCCTGGCACATCTCAACCAAATGGCTCATTGACAGCTTGCCATACTCCTCTGCTGACATGCTTGCCTGCTCTCCCTGACTAACTAAGCTAACAAAAGAAATAAAATAATTGTGATCTGAACTCTGAATATTCCCTACGTGGCTGATTTAGAGTACAAAAACACCTTCAGTGATCACTGTACACAAGCTACAGAAATTCACTATCCACACCACTACAAGCCTTTTGTCAAACAATTGATATGTGGTGTGGATATCCCACCATTGCGAAACAATTAACATGAGCACACAGAGATCCCAGTCAGTCTGGGTCTGGTTTCTCCCTTTCTCTCCATATCCTCAACAAGACTGCCCCCAGCACAGCTATACAGTGGAGTCCTTAGCCAGGGTTCCAAGCCAAGTCCTCTCAGCACTCCCTCTGTCCAACCAGTGCCTTGTGTCCCTGCCCAAGTAGCTGACACACACACACACACACACACACACACACACACACACACACACACACACACACACACACACACACACACACACACACTTTGAGATATGATTTATATACAATCACATAGACACTCCTGGGGAAGACTGACTCAGGTTCACTAGCTGTGTCCCTTCTGTCCAGGCTATAAGGTAGTAATCCACTGCCACCAGAATCCCTATTTATCAGCTACCAATAAGGGCCTTCCAAAAGACTGGCCAATTATTACTGTACAATATTATTATCTGGTAAGTAAGTGTGACCAGAACTTTTAAGGTTTATTGGAATGGCTTTGTATATTATTACTATATAGATGCAATGTACTCTAGAACTTAAATTATCACTACATAAAACAGCCACAGTTGAAATGGTTAAAAATATTTAATAATAAATAATACAAACACAAGACAATACTTCTTGCTACACAGTGTCAGTCAAGAGTTCAGACATCACTGAAAAATGCTTAAAATAATACTGTAGAATAGTTCTGACATAAATATAGAAAACAGCTAGACTAAACTTACTATTTTCTATCTTTTCTTAAGAGCAATCGCAGTTCTAAATCAACTTACATATAGAGCAAAAGCAGAGTACTGGTGAGTTATTGTCAGCTTTAGACAAAATTCAAAATTGCTCTCTCACTCTTTCTCTGAGACAGTCTTTTAAATTGATAATGCATCACTGCTGACTCATTTTAGTTTACATCATTCTTCTCTGGTTTCCAGGCTAACAGAAACTCAGAGTTTAACATATCTTTGATCTTGCACCTGGTTAGGAAACCACAGCAATTAAGACATTATATATGTAAAATCTAGCAATTAACTCTGTTCTCAACACAACAGAAATAATCTGCTAGTTTAGACATCACGGCTCCAAGTTTGAGATCACACAGTCATACAATGCTTGACTTATCAGCTTTCTTCCAGCAGAATGCACCTTTGTTGCATTTTTGACTTTCAATATTTAATATAATTTTCTTACATTTAAGAGAACAAGCCTGTGGCTTATATTAATATTTACAATGACAGAATTACTACAAAATTCTATCTAGCTAGGCTGGCAGCCTTCACAATCTATATTATGGAATACAGTAAGACTATTGTGTGCATGTGTATATTTGTTGGATTGGATTGCATACTGCTACTGTCAATCTGGGACATGTGCACCACACCATGATAGAATTAGTAATCACACATGCAGTGGTCTCGAGATAACTTGAAGAGGCTCATGGAAGGACTCTGCTTCATGATGTGTGTATGCATATTTGACATGAGGACATTCTCCACCCCTCTGCAGGAAAGATGTCATGTGGCCAGAGAAAAAAGGAGGATGGTGGATGCATGGGACTGTGTGAAAGATTCCCCTAAGTGGTAGTGAAATGAAGGGTGATTCCAAAGAACAAACAATGAGCATAATGTACCACCAACCACACATACACACACACACACACACACACACACACACACACACACACACACACACACACACACACACACACACACACACACACACACACACACACACACACAGCAGTAGACTGGGCTTGATTTGAACAGTACACCTGTCTAGGTATGGAATATGAAGGCCATGCAATGTAGCATTAGAAACACCACATATGTCTGATTGTACTACAATCATGTTGCACTTTATGGCATATGATATCATTATTGTATGCTGAGGAGAAGATTTTGGGTGGAGTGTAGGACATGGATGTTGAATCACATCGCTTTAGAAAATTGTCTTAAAAGTGATATTTGTAATTATAGACACTCAAGTTGCCTGCTGTCAGATTAGAACCCCTATATGTGTAGGCACAGTAGCTTACAAATACGGTAGTTAATGGTACTGTCACAGCACAGGTTTGTCTTGATTACTGTCAGAGCACATGTGATACAGGTTGACATCATCAGTGTATGCTACAACAAGATGTTCAGAGTAGTGTCTAACATAGCTGTGGACTCGCATATCATTCAAAAAGTGTCACCGTAGTGATTGTTGAATGCACCCACAGTTGACTGCAGTGAGAATAGCATCCCTACCGAACTATTTACAAAACACTGTATTTAATGCAAGTATACAACCACAACGACCAGCAAAATACGATGGTTAGCACTAAGGTTCCAAATCCTTTATTGGTTTTAAAACATGTTCCAAACAAAATAACCAGACCAGTTTCGGCCTCACAGCCTTTGTCAATAGTTAAGCAAAAAATAATTTCTTTTTTGCTTAACCATTGATAAAGGCTGTGAGGCCGAAACTGGTCTGGTCATTGCAGTGGTTGTATGCAGTTGGTTTTGACCGTGCACGCCGTCCTTGCGAGGCATTTCTGTCGCATTTAATGCAAGTATCACAGCACAAGTCTGGCTTTTAAAGTGTCTGAAAACACTTTATAGTTGATTACATCAGCAGTGTCTGGTGAGAAGAAGAGGGTAATAGTAGTGTCTCAAATGCTGTTGTAAAATCTTCTCTCAAATGTCAACCAAAGGAGCACACACATGCACAAACACCCCAGTTGACCACAATGAGATTAGAACCCCTACCTAACTAAATACAGCAGCTAGAGAACTCTGTATTTAACCCAAGTGCCACAGCACAAGTCTGACTTTTAGAATGTCGCTGGACAATTTATAGTAGATGACATCATCACTGGATGTTTGGGAGAAGATGTTGGGAGGCCTGAATGAAATGGACATGTAGGCATGTACAACTATCAAAATAGTTGTACTCCATGGGACTGTAATGCTAGCCAGTTGGGCTCTTTTGAGCACATACACACATCAATTGACCACAGTGAGATTAGAACCTCTACCTCACTAAGTACACCAGCTCAAGAACTCAGCATTTAATGCACGCACCACAGCATGCATCTGACTTTAAAAATATCACTTGACAATTTATGGTGGATGATATCATCATTGGATGTTGGAGAGAAGATGTTGGGAGGCCTGAATGAAATGGATGTGTAGGCATATACAACTGTAAAAATATTTATACTCCATGGGATTGTAATGATGACTGTAGGAACATTCACTAATGCTCTTCTGAGTACACACACATAAGTTTACTACAGTGGGATTTAAACCCCTACATAACTCAGAACACCAGCTAGAAAACTCAGTATTTAATGCAAGCACCATGGCACAAGTTTGACTTTTGCAATGCTGCTGGACAATTTATAATGGATGACATAATCAGTGGATGTTTGGAAGAAGATGTTGGGAGGCTTGTATAAAATGGATGCAAAGGCATGTACAACTGTCAAAATATCTGTACTCCATGGGACTGTAATGTTGACTGTAGGAAACATAGTTACACTCTACTGAGTATACACAAAAAAACAGTTGACTCTAGTGAGATTAGAATCCCCACCTAAGTACACCAGCTACAGAACTCAGCATTTAATGCAAGTGCCACAGCACAAGTCTAGCTTTTGTACTGCTGCTGGTCAATTTTAGCGGATGACATCATCATTGGATAGTTGGGAGGCCTGTATGAAACTGATGGGTAGCCATGTACGACTGTCAAGATATTAAAATTCTGCATGGTACCAGATTGATGATAGTAGGATGCAGACTGATGTTCCTCTGACTATGCACACACACTTACACATACATAGAAATGCACACCCATAATGTGGCTGCTGTGCTATTCTGTCGCACAAATAATCAATTTGTTCTCATCTGAAAAACACAGAAGTTTGCATTTGCCGTGTCAGTGATGTCCTTATAGATGATACCATCATCATTATATGATCTGGTTGACATATCTTGTTATGAGAGTGGTGTGCAAAGTGTGGATGTAGTATTTTCTGTTGTGTTTCTAATGTGCAGGTATACTTTAAGATATGTGTAAACATCTGTCAGGAATGCATGTTGAAGAAATGAGACATTGTCTGCTTTTTTTCCATTATGTTGTATACATTACTCACTTAAATTATCATATACAGACACACACATTTTTTATGATCATATTTGTGTGTTCATATTTTTGAATAATTGCTGTCCACTTTAGTACACATATCAGACAATCTGAATGTGTATTGTCAGTATAAAGATATACATGATATGTAACAAAGCATTTTTGGTATTTATTTCAGCAGTGTAGTTTGTATTGGGAACAAGTACTGAGATACCAGGTTTCAAGTGTATGGATGCAGGTAACACATAACTACAGTGAAAATATGTGTTCCGTCATTAAAAAGTGCCTTCCCTTTGGTTATGTTTTTGCATGGACTTTAATGGGACGAAGACTAACTATGCAGTAAACCTAAGTAATACATGCTAATAAACACTTTCCATAGTACACCGCAAAGTAGTTGGTTTGGCAATCAATGGCAAAGTGTTTGCACATGCAAGATATACATTTCAGGATTCCTCCCTGAGCTTGACAAGTAGTAATCCATACTGGCTATGGTAGATACAGCTAGCAGATACTATGGTGTGCATAACTAGTCCATATCAGAAATGTTGTGTCATACATTGTATAACCTTAAAAAAGTATTTTTACTGCTTTCCCTGTTTGTGCATAGTTAGCCTAGGCATCTGCTTCACTGATAAAATTATGAGTTCTGTTGGTTTGCTTTCCTACATGCAAACACGCTAAGTAGAGGCATGGCAGTCAGCAGTTTTGATAGTACTGAGTGTAGGAATCACACCTGCTGCCTAGCTGACTCTGTGGCTGAAGGTATAAGAGCAGTGAGTTGTTATCTTCAGCACAGATGACACAGGGTTCAAATCCAGCTCTAACATTTTTAAATATGTATTCATGATTTAATTAAATAATTATATGTGATAATTATTTGAAATGAGAGAGTGAATAACTACAATGAAGTACTGTATAAAAACCAACAGTACTAATGTGATTTATGTCAACAGCAGACATATGGTGTTACATACTGGTACAGTTAGGCTAAATAAAATAGTTATTTAAATGAATTTTTTTAATATAAGTGCCTTTATTCTACTTTAAGTGTATGTTTCCTTTGAGCAATGTGTTTAAGCACATTGTGCAGAGGTAACTGCACCATGCCACTGGATGTGAAGAACAATTCACTGTCCCTTGGCATTGTGATGCCAAACTCTGCACAAACACAGAGGACAACAATGAAGGACTTTCATGGAGATTTATTATGTAATTGTGTGGTGTATGATTCTATTTTATGACCAGATTAAAAGTGATAAAATGGGGTAGATAGGAAAATAGTGAAATGGGGGTGAGCAGGGGGAAGAACAAAAGGAAAACAATATAGGAATGTGCAGGAGGGATGTAAGAAAGAACCACTTCTTCAACAGCGTAAAATTAATATGTATAGAATATTGGTTGAATTTGGACTGTCACCTCAACAAAGATGGGTGACAACAATGCAATCATGTTGTATAGCCAATTGGACCAAATCAAGTTTGTTGAGAAGATACATGTGTAAGGGAGACCTTTGTATGGGAAGATATATTTTTTGGGGGGGAGACAAGTGCCCATTTATGAGTTTTTATTTCAGTAAGAGAGGAATGTTTGGGTAAGGGACATTATTATTTCTGGGTCAGGTAAGTAGGGTAGTTGAGAAAGCAGATGCAGACAAACAGAACAAACAAGACAAGCAACAGGGAAGGTAAGAGACACAACAGGTTGGAGGACACCATGAATGGGGATAGGGAGGGAACATCAGATGCCCATGCCTATCAAACATGGCGACAGTGAGAATCTAGTCCTCACCTGCAGAATTGTCATCACTGTCCCCTTACTCAGCTTGCTGTTGGAGTGCATGATGTTTTTGTTTTCACAGCATTCCAGAGAGCATCCACTCCATCCAGCTAAGGGGTGCAACATTGGTGTTCTGCACAACCTCACGCACCATGCTTGGCATCTTCTGGCAGGTGACAAAATAACCATCTCTGCCAATACTCCCAGAAGGTATCAGTGCACCAGATGCTGGGGTAATGCTATCTGATGTGGAGGGCCCAGGTAGTCCAGTGGCTGCAGAGGCAGTGCTACCAGGTTGGGTCCCAGATGTGCTGGGTGTCGGTGCAGCAACCATTGGATTGGGAGCAGGCTGAGCCACACGCTGGTTGGTCTAACTCCCTGTGCTGTAAATTATTTTGTGAGTTGCCAGAAACTGATGACATCAAAAAGTTGTGACCACACATAAAAAATAAAAAAGGAGAAATAAGGGTTGGGTAAGAGACAAAAAAAAGATAATTAGTACCATCATATGTGACATACAATAAATTAGTATAATATAAATAATTTATTTCTACTTTTACATTAAGTATAATTTTAACAGTTACAAGCTATAACTGACAATTGCTCCAAGTAATACTTACAATATGTGTATATTGCACATATGCTTGATCAAACAATACAGATTAATTAAACATCATGACATGTACGCCAATTTTTTGAAATGATGTCATATTTTTAAATAATTTAATGATATATTTGTTACTTGTGGGACTGGAACCCACAACATCTAAATGCAGTATTGCAATTGACTCCTACTGATGGCTTGAGCTACAGACTGAAGCATGCATGCTTGATTTTACAGTTAAGATATGCATGCTTAATTTGATACTGCTGTATAGAAGAGCAATCCTTTAGATAAAAGAATATTTGTGTTGTGCTGCATACATACTCCTTGCTTCCCTAAGTCTTTCTGAATGATCAGCATGGGCTTCCCTGTTCACTGCAATCTCCTGGCCAGCTGTAGAATAAAAACGAGAGGAAAAGAGAAGAGCATCATGCATACCAGTCCTTCCTATAATCAGCCTTTTATCTAATTTAAATCATCTTTTTCTATATACCTACATGACTGTGGGATTTCAGCAGTCCTCAACTCATCCAGCCACTGGTTGAGTGTATCCTGCTTGTGCCTTTCAAGTTCATTATAGGGGTGCCTGCATTGTTCTCCAGTGCATGGAATGCCAGTGGCAATGGAGACAGCCTTGCCCAGACTATTCCAAGGCTCGGATTTGTACTGAGACCCGGTGTAGTCCCCTTGCAGCATCCTTCAGCTGTGGCACTTTACATGGACTCCAATAAAGATTTTGGACTCCTCCGCACTCCACCTTTGAGCTCTAAATTTGGCACTTTCACTTCTAGCTCCACACGTCTGTTCAGTTCAAACAGCAACAGTTAAGAGTGTTTTCCTGCCAGTTTCTTCTGTTGCATTTAATGCTATTGCACAAACTTGAACAATCATGTCAACCACGTTTGCATGACGTTAAGCAGAAAACAGCAGTGCCAAACAGAGAGGAAAGCAGTTTTTGAAATAGCAAGATTAATCTGACAGGTGGCATTAGTTTATGGGTTGGTTGCTGCTGTAACTATTATTTGATTTAACTTTGCAGACATGTATTTGGGACATATATTTTCCTTTTAAGGCACCTAGCTGAGGTGCCAGAAAACACCATTAAATTTTGAAAACTATGTGTGTGACTTTGCTGTGTTCATTTCCAGCTCCAGTGGTTTCAGCAATTCAAGTTTTTTGTATCTGTGGCATATATTTTATGACCTGACAGATCTTTTGTGTGGCTTTACACACTGATAAAATTAATTTGTACAATGTGGGATTCAAAGCTATGCAAAACAGACAAAACATATTTTTCTCCATAGGTATTTTTTTCATGCTTGCCACAGAAGAAGTGCTTGCCAGATGTGCTCATTAATTATATATAAATACACATGACCGAATGAGGGGTTAACCTTGTATGTGTGTGGGCTGGTTTATAAATCCATGTGTGCATGAGTACCATTGAAGTCTGAAGTTCATCCAAGGCCAGAAAGGCAATTATAATTATAGAAACATATTTGTTAGCATACTCTCAGTCACACACATAATTCATATGAGCTCCAGTGCTATACATACATATTATTTATAATTTTTTTTGTTTACATTGTTTTATATTTTTTTAAACTGAGTGGAGAAGCATTAATAAAAGTGGGAGCATGCTAGATTAGAACACTCTCTCACCTGTATTGTGAGTATCAACTTATTTCAGTCGCCACATGGAAAATTGGACTGCAAGTGTATTTTTGCAGTCATTACTGTGCAGAGAGAGTGCTTAATGCAACTGAGACTTTGTCAGACCTGCTCATTAGTTATACATATACTTTAAAGTGTTGAGTGTTTAACCATGAATGTGTGTTACATGGAATTTCAGAAAATAAATGTGTAATTGTAGAACTATAATTGTACTGATACTCACAGTTAAACATGTAATTTATCTATGATATCCAGTGTATGCTCAATGCACCTGCTATAGATACTTATTTCTATATCTAAGTAGTTTTCTACTGTTAATTTTTATGTAAACTAAAGTGGAACATCAGTAAGCAAAGTTTGGCCTTAGCTGGATTGCAGCCCTGGCTCACCTGTATTATAACCCTTAACTTACAATTGCTACCACAGGAGCAAGTAGGCAGCAGCTGTATATTTTCAAATTCATTACTATATATGCGTGCTGACCTCTACACAATGTTGCTTAGTGTATTTGCATGGTGACAAGCCACACATGATACAGTGGATCCATTTTGAAATTGTCTGCTGTCTGCTTGAGGAGTTCTGGACCTGCAGGTGTTGTGGGAGCTTGCTGATCATCGCACAATGCCGCTTAGTGGTTTTGCGCAATGGAAAGCAAAAAGGGTAACAATGTATCCTTTTTGAAATTGACAGTGTCTTCTTCTTGTCAGGGAATTAGACCATGTTTGCACAAAGGTAAGTGATGTGCAAATGTGACAGGCAAAGCTCACCTTATATTGTTCTTGTAAGAAGTGTTTCTTAGGTTTCATCCTTAAACGATACATGTGCGACTTAAACCATGATTACAAATAGTATATACTGTGTGGTTCATTGTGTTTATCAGGTTTGTTATGCAGACACTTGATTCACAGGTGTACTTTATGGAGTCTTTAATACAGAAGTAAGTTACATGAAATTTAATTTATCCGTTTCATTGTGTTTGCGCTACGTTGTGCACCATGCAGATATTAATACTAAAAAAAAGAACATAAACAACATTCCAAAATACAATTTTAGCACACATTACATATTTGTACTCAACTCTCAATTTGAACTGTCAGACTAATGAACCTACAAAACACAGTAAAGGTGTTTTATTCCTCCTTGCTACAGAAACTGCTTCACAGCAGGAATGCAAATCATTGTGCATACAAGCAAGTCCCATTTTATCATATTTAGTATTAACAAGTCATATAACACTAATATACTCCCAATTGTTTGTATGTGTGCTAATTGCATATTTAGTGCAATGGATGATCACACAACCATTTATGAGTATTGTTTCAGCAATCCAGCTCTGTCTTTGTACTGTGTTCATTCTTCTCTTTTCTGTGCTGCAATCTCAGAGATGCAGTCTGTGGGGCATTTTGTATCATTGTCCTTAAAATGTATTAGAAAATTAAATGCCAGTAATACACAGTTTTCAAAAAAGGCAGGGGAGTTTGGCTATTAGTGAACAGAAACTGAGAAATTTGTGTTGCTCACTTCAGTTTAAAACTACTTCTACATTTTGTAAGTGTAACCTGGGTGACATACCCACTGCAGGTAAGGGAGCCTTGAATTGCTGTTGTGTTTTCCTTCTTCCTACCAGTAATCATTCACAGTTGCATTTCATTAGCAACAAACACATATTGCCTGCACTATGTTTACAGCTGCTACAAGGAGCCAAAAGCTTGAGCTTCAGCAGTTCTAATGAGTTTTCACACCTCATTTGCATATTCATTATGCTCACATGCCTGAATCTATACTATAAAAAGATAACCATGTAGCTTAGGAACCTGAAGGTGAGGAGAGTTGTGTAGGTGGACAACACAGAAGAAGATTGCTATTAATTTGGATTTATCTGCACAGAAGACTTCTGATCTTGCTAAGGTATGATTGAATTTTTCAATTACATACTAGATTTGCTCATGTTACTAGGAACATATTTTATATATATATATATAAATAATATATATATATATATATATATATATATATATATATATATATATATATATATATATATATATACATTAGAAAATGGAACTTTTATCTGTATGCACTTCTTAGAAGTTAATTTTTGGCATAGGCATTTTTGTCAGGGCATTTTACTTTCTCAGCTACACAACCTTATTAACTTTCATCACAAGTGTTACTGTTTATCTTACACTCTACTATGTCATTTCAGTTAAATAGAAATGCCTATATTGTCAAAGACACGGGTGTTAGGCTTCTAAGATGGCCCATAGACATTTGTAGGGGGTGCTGGGTACATCGACAGGTGACCATAATCATTAAAATATTTGCTTTATAGACTTAAGGTGGAAGGTCTGAATCTCACACGGGTTAATTGGCAAGGCTTAAAATGTCCCACAAGGGCAGTTAGCCTAGTACTAACCTATGATCCTATGGTAATCATATAAAAATGCCTTATCTGTTGTAAATATGCACACATCTTGCAAAATTTTTGTGATGATTTACTGATGTTATTCCTTGCTTGGCACCAACTGTAATTTGCCTGTTGTTTTGTGGGTGGGGGAACCAAGTTCCATTTGTGTGCTAAAAAATTTAAAGAGGTTTGCTATTGCTATTCCTTGTTTTGGATCAAAACTTTGTTTATGTGTGACTGTGATATGTTACAACCACATACCTTTTATATTTTAATGCCTGAGGTTTTGTGTTTCTCATGTGGGTTGTTGTGTCTTTCGGCTTTTCCCGATTAGGGGTCGCCACAGCGGAACTCCGGTCTGCTAATGATTGGCAGTAGATTTTTACATGTCGAGTTGCCGGCCCTGACGCACAACCTTCAACAAAGGTACGCCCATTCATGCATGTCTCCACACAGAAGACGCTCTAGCTGAGAATTGAACAGGACAACGTCTTACTGTGAGGCGACAATGCTACCGCAGCACCATCACCGCAGTTGTGTTTCTCATGTGGGTAATACTGAAAAATAATATGTGTATATATAAGCAGGACTTTATTTATGTGATATTTATGTATTATATCCTTCTTATTTGTTTTATGTCAGCTAGGATTATGACACCCAAGTGTCCCAATCTCTGCAAACCTCCTTTCAGTCTCTCTAAAAATTATGCAAGTATCCAAGGATTTAGGCGACATGGTGCCTTTCTACTTGAGAGTGGACAATATATCTGAGAGAATGCATATTTGGAATGAGATAGTGAATGATATCAATGCTGTAGGGGGGTGCAGCAAGATTTATGATCATGTGCATCATAGGGCCACTGATATTATTTCATCAGCCCCGAGGAGAGCAGTTACAGTGGCATGTGGACACCCAGCTATGGGAGGTGGGGCTGCTACACAGCCACCATTGACATCAAATGAAGAGTTTCTCTCCATGGTCAGTGATACAGAGAGTTCAGTGGAAAGTGCACAACAGCATGTGATTGATTTTGGTGCTGATGTTTCTGAGAGGACAAGTATGTCCCAGGATGAGATTCCAGGTAAGCTTACATATGTCAATTTATAACATTTTATTGTATAGTAAATCTTTTAAAAATAATAGTTCATTGTTGTTTTTATTTTATATTTTTTTTGGGGGGTTTGAACCTATTGCAACGCAGTTTTGTTCATTACACATGGGTGGATGTGTCAGCCAATTTCCAGTTCAAAGTATTATTAATGGACATATAAAGGCAATAAATTGGTCCCCCTGGCTGACATTCAGCAACCCACTGTATTTCCATCAGACACAACCATTAGTCCTGTGCATACCTATTCCAGTGAGCTCTCAGATATTGGACAGGTGGAGGATGACACACTTGATCAGGATAGTGTGGTTACTGCAACTTCAGTGCTGGTTGACTCTGGCTTTTGCCAAAGTGTCAGTGAGATGCCATCCAGGATGGTTGTTTAGGGTGCTTGGAGGAGGCCTTCTGTTCACATTCCACCTGATCCTGGTGTGTCTTTATGTGCCACTTGATGTATATTTAGGGCCATCATGGAGGTACAGGCATGTTCCAATAAGGCCTCCAAGTACATTTTTAGGACTGTACATGAGGCACAGGCTGACATGTGTGATTGCTTCCAACAAATGTAAAATAAATAAAAAAAATAAAATAAATAAGGTGCCGATTCAGTGGATTAGATAAATGACAGGATGGAATGGGCAGTATCTGTGATGGAACATCTGCCGGGAGGGAGATGGCATCCATGTGGATGTAGGTCAGCATCATCATCTGATGTTAGTCAATGTGGCCATGCCCGATCACACTTCTACAGTGGCACTACTTCCACTGATCCATGAGTGATCGAGGCGTCCACACCCTGACATGGTAGGCCATGGAGTCGTGGTCCTGGGGTTACTCATGAGGAGAGCTCGTCCAGCAGACATCAGTCACATTCAGGTAGCAGCAGTGCACCTAACCATGACATGGACATGACACTGCAACTCCTGGTAGAACCATTTCTCACAGTTGTAGATGATGATGAACTGTTACCTCTACCATTTATGGCTCACACCTGTCTGACATATGTAGAGCTAGCACAGAGCTTGGCTGTTTTCTTGCAGACACTCACACACATGTTTCACCTTGACTGGCCATACAGACACACACATAACAGTTACATGAGACATTTGTGAGGCATATAGCTTATTCTGTCTCAGTGGCTATTTGATACCTTATCCAAGTGTCAGCTTCTCTGTCTTTCTTACTCACATGCACTCACTACCTTTGGTATCAGCCTTGGCCTCCTGCCGCTCCCCCAAGCAAGTCTTTTGTCTGATGCCCAGGGTACAGAGCTGACTGATTACTTAATATATATGTGTTTGAGATGCTCTTTTGCAAATTTTGCTGCCTTCTTATAGGCTTTTGTAATGTGCGCATACCTCTTGAACTCTTTGACCAATAAAGTTGGCCGATACTATAAATAAAAGTGCCAAATATAGGTACAGTTTTGAAATATTTTATTTATGTATTTATTTTTATTTATTGACATTTGTTAACCGGGTTGGTCTAGCTGGGCTTGTGGCCCATTTTCAGTGAAGACCCAAGGAGAAAAGCTCCAAAATAAAAAACACAAACAGTTTACAGAGAATCAAACATTTGAGTAAAAAAGGTGGTCAAAATCAGTTATAGAAGAACGTTAGAGAGACAAAGCAGAAATGCAAACACATGATATATACATATAAATATTTTTACAGACTAAAAAATATATTTACATATTTACAGAAAGTATTATGTCCAACAATATTGATTGTAAAGTTTTATAAGTATCCACAATAGTGGAGAACTTAGCTGTATGTGGCAGGACTAAAAAGGTATATAGTAGGATTGTGGGGAACTTAAGTATGGGCTTGACAAGGAGATATTTTGGAGTTGAGTAGATGAAGTTTGAGTTTTTCTTTAAATTGGGATGGGTGAATGATAGAACAAATGTCTCTTGGGAGTTTGTTCCAAGCTTGGGTGGCAGAGTGGTTATATAGGAGTTTGACAGCTATTTTTATGGGTTGGTAGATTTCTAGTAGTTGCTGATTAGAGGTACGGAGAGTCCACAGAGGAGTGTAGATAGAGATGAAGGAAGAGAGAGCAGGGCAGGATGAAGGTTTTTAAAGAATGAAGTGTAACATTTGATGTTGTGACAGTAGTAGAAGATGGGGGAATTCTAACCAGTGGAGAGTATTTAGGGCTAGGCAGTGATGTGTCTTGTATGGAGAGTTTGTGATAAATCTAACTATCTTGTAGTAAGTTTGTTGGAGATTGTTTAAAGTAGTAGTTTAGATGTTGGTGAGTAGTGGGGAAGCATATAGAAGGGAGGGGAGGAGAAAAGCTTGTGCAAGGGAGAGACTGGCATTTGTAGTTAGAAATGTTTTGTTGTGATACAGTAAAGCAAGTTTCTGGTGAGACTTTGTTATGCTTTGGAGGATGCGCAAGTTGAATTTGAGATCATCATCTATGATGATCTCAAGGAGTTTACTGTGAGCTTCAGGTTGGATAACAGTGTTATTAGAGGATGTAATAGTAAAGGTGGGTTTGAGGTGAGGGAGAGATCGGGGGAAAAATAATAAGAGTTTGCTCTTTATAGGGTTGTGAATGAGTAGATTCCTGGACAACCACAGGTTCAGTTGATAGGAAGGCCTGTTGAGTAATAGTGTGGAGATTGGAGATATTGTCTGAGATGGAGATGAGAGTTGAGTTGTCTGCATATTGGATGAGGGAGAATTGTTTACAAGAAGTATAGAGACCATTGGTAAAGACATTAAATATGAGGGGACCTATGATGGAACCTTGTGGTACCCCGGTTGGGACAGGTATGAATGGAGAAGTGAAAAAGAGCCATTTAACAGATTGCTGTCTGCAGGATAAGTAACTGGAGAACCAGGCAAGGGAGGAAGAAGATAGATTGAGGTCTGCAAGTTTAGATTGCAGTAGGGTATGGGAGACTGTATCAAAGGCTTTGGAAAAGTCAAGGAAGAGACATGATATGTGTTTGTTATTGTCTAGGGTCTTGGCAATGATATGTGTGATAAGAAGGAAGTAGTTGTGTTGTGGTTGGGATGGAAACCATGCTGAGTGGGAGTAAGAAGGTTATGCTGAAGGAGGTAGTTGAGTAGTTGTGAGTGGATACATTTTTCGAGAATCTTATAGAGGAGAGATAGAATAGCTATAGGTCAGTAGTTAGATGGGTCTGTAGAGTTTCCACCTTTATGCAGGGGAATAGTGAAAAAGGATTTACACAGGGTAGGGACGTTGGATTCCTGAATAGATCTATTGATTAGTATAGATACTGGATAGGCAATGGAGTCAACAGCAAGTCTGAGAAAGGTAGGAGGTAGATTGTCAGTGGACTGCAAACTGGGAACCATTATTGAATCCCCACGTGATGTGGATATTCTACAAAAGGGCATTACAGAAACAGATGCTTGGTGCCAGAGCCATGGTCTCAAGCTCAATGCCAAGAAATGTATAGTTATCCCCTTTGGGAAAAAACATGTTCCCATAAATTACCACATAGTTGGCAGTACAATAAATACTGAAAGTGTGATAAGAGACTTAGGGTCACAGGTGGACAGTGGTCTCACCTTTGATAACCACATCACCACAACAGTCAGGAAATCCTTCTATGTGGCACACCTCATCACTAAGGGCTTTTCATCCAGAAAAAAAGAGGTCATTGTCCCACTGTACTCATCTCTCATTAGATCCATTATAGAATACAATGCCCCATTTGGTATGTACCTCTCAAGACATCTGCAGCAACTGGAAAGGCCACAGAAATACCTCACTAAAAGAATCACAGGCCTAAAGCAGATGCCCTATGCTGACCGTCTAAAAACACTCCACCTATACTCTGTCACATATCATCTACTCAGAGGCGATCTCTGCTTAGCATACAAGGCCATGTCAAACCCAGAGCTGTTGGACATGCTACACTTAAAAAAATCCCAATCCCTCAGAGGCACATGCTCCAGGGATCAAAACCTTGTCATCACAATGAAAAAAACATACTGGAGGGATAGGTTCCTAACCCAGAGACTCCCCAGACTCTGGAATAGACTGCCCATACATGTCAAGCAGAGTGCCTCTTTGGCCTTCTTCAAAAGGAACCTTGATGATTGGATGGGAGATAGGAAATTCACCCTGAGGATTACATCAGTCACCCTGCTAGGTAGGGGTCCAGGGAAGTAAATACTGTGGGAAGAAATAGCCAGGGAATTGTTATGACTAGGCTTGTTAGGCCCTAGGGCCGATTGCCTACTACCAACCCATGAGCCTATAAACCTATGAGGGAGAGCAGGGCTTGAGTGTGTGAAGAAGATATCTAATGTAGGAAGTAGGAACTAGATGTAAAGAGAATAATTGTCTGTTAGAAGGATTGGGAGGGGTAGGCAGAAAGGTTGTATTACAGTTAGAAGGTATGAGTGTTTGAATGGTTTCAATAAAGTGTTTATTGAGAAGAGTAGCAGTTTCCGGAGGATATGTATTTGGGTAGGGACAGAAAGTTGAGGGGCAGCCTGGACAGATAATTTTGTTAATAGTATACCAGAACATGCGAGGGTTAGATTTGTTATTGAACTGGGCAGAGTTATAAAAGGACTTTTTTTCATTATTGTTTTTTTTTTTTTTGTAAGATTTCTGAGGTGTCTATAATTATGTAGTGGAGGTAATTCCTTTATTTTAATCCAGACTTTCCAAGCTCTATCTCTTTTTAGCATAAGGGACTTAGTTTCTTTTGAGATCCAGGGAGCATAATTGGGTTTTATTCTAACCTTCCTAGAGGGATCAAGGGAGTTCAGGGTATTCAGCAAGATGCTATGGAACCTAGTAACTGCATCATTGAGGGGGAATATTTTAAGGATGGACCAGTCAATGTTGGATAGAATAGAGTTGAATTGGACTACATTAAAATTAGAGAGTTTTTGACAATCTCTATAAAGGTGGGATTTGGGGGGGGGGGGTTGGATGGTGTATCTAAGGACCGAGATGGGGAGGTGCTCACTAGGTTGGTCTGGTAGGGTAGTGGGGTTGTGGTAGTGGTGAGGGGAGTTGGTGAGTATCCAGTCAATTATGGAGCTGGACAATGAGTTTTTATGGAGGCGGGTGGGCGAAGATATCAGTTGATGCAAGCCATGCAGGTTGATGCTGAGTTATGGAGAGTCAGTTTTAAGTTTAGACCAATCTAGGTTAACATCACCTAAGATGAGGGTTTCATAGACAATATTGTGGGAAAACCAGGATTAGATATTCTCTAAAGTGGATGAATTTTTTCTAGGAGGGATATAGATGGTGGCAACAGCTAATTTTCTGTGAGGGTTAAGGTGGCAATTAAGGATGATGAGTTCAGCTGGGTGAACATCAAGGATGGGTGTGGAGAAAGGTGATAGATTGAGGCTAGTGGAGTGGAGGATGGCTACACCACTCCCTTTTTTGGGAGTCTATCAGAGAGGTAGATATTATAGCCTGGTGGAAGAGTTTTATTGTTAGTGATATGTGGCTTAAGACATGTTTCAGATAAGGAAAGGGTGTGAGGGTTTATATGCATTATCCAGACATGGAAACTGGTGATTTTGTTGGTTAGGCTTTGAATATTTAGAGTGTATATTTCCAGGTGCTTGGATATGGATGAATTTAGTGTAAGAAGCTGGGTATGGTGAGATGTGTTTGGGGAAGGAAGATGGGTAGAAAATAAGGGCATGCTTGATTGAGGGGGAAGGGGGAGGGGCCAGAGTTGGGGTGGACATCCCCAGATATGAGTAAGTTATTAGTGGGAAGAGGGATTACAGTAATACATAGGCGTAGTTTGTGTAACTTGGGTTTAGATTTGTAGGTAGGAGGGTGGATTTGCAATATAGACAGTCTGTGCAGAGAAGAGGTGGAGAGGTTGAAAAGGGCTGAGAGATATGAAAGTAGGAAGGTGTAGAATGAGTGTCAAAGGTATAGGAGGTAGGAGAGCATAAAAGAGAATAAGGAAGGTGTGAGTGGTAAGATGTTAGAGCAGAGAGAAGAAGCAGGAATGAGGTGGTAATGATAAAGGGTTTCATTTTTGATGGGAAGTGTAGGGGTTATAGACAGTGTGTAATAGTAGGGGAAGGAAGTGATGTATTTGGAGTCTGACAATAAGTAGTTTGTCAGTAGATGTTGGAGAAGGAAGTTATAAAGGGTTATAGAGAGGGTGTAATAGTAGGGTATGGAAATGATGTATTTGGAGTCTGACAGGAAGTAGTTTGTCAGTGAATGCTGGGGAAGGAAGGGGAAAGAGTGGATGGTATAAAGGAAATTGTAATAGGGTGGGTGGGAATGGGGTAGGGCAGGGGAGTGGAGTGAGCCTGAGCAGATCGAGGGCGGATTGAGCGAGTAGGGCTAGGTCAGCAGTGTGAAGCAGCACTGAAAATAATCAGAAAGGAAGCAACTGTGAAAATCAGAGCTGAAGAGGTAAGAAGAGAGCAAGCCAGAGAAGGAAATGCTGCAGACATAAATTTAAAAACAGGAGACAAAGGGTACAGAAGATGTACTAGGGTTTAAATAGCACTCTAGAATGTGGCTGGCAACATTAAACCTACATATACTGGAACTATTGAGAGTTAAAATAACATTAAACTAAAAGCTATTGGTGCTATTGTTAGTTAAAACAACAAGGAATATGGTAGACTGCTGACACTGTGCTGCCTCCTGGTGGCCAAAGTAAGTAATTATAGCCAGCCAGTCTTATAAACTTAGAAAGTTGATATAATCACAGGTTTTGCATTACCATGAATTTTCTGAGGGATATGACATCTGAAACTGAAATGTCTCACATTATTTCTAACTTCAGTCTTTAATAATTATCCAGTACAAAGCTATGAGGCCAAATTCTGGACATTCTGTAAAAATCTGTACATGGAGAGGTATGCATGTGTGAATCTTGGATGCCTGTATCATATTAGTTGATAGAGAGCACATGTATTGACATAAGTCAGTGCTATCACATATTGACCCACCTTTTACTTTGTTACATTAGCAAGTAACAGTATGTAAGGATCTGCCATTCATTTGTGTTCTTAGAAATTTATTTTTCTATTCCAGGTTCACCACTTACCTTGGAAATCTGGCAGTTGCAAGACTTTTAATTTGGGGCTGAGTCTGTGTGATGCTAGCAGTACACAGCCATTACATGAGTAAGTAAAGGATGTGAGCACTGCCTGGCATCAATGCTACTGCATGAATATGCATATAATTAAGGTTTTTAGCCCCTTAGGTGGTGAGCATGAGTTATTTCTACATAGGTCTGGATTTGAACTCTCATTCCAATGCATCTTCAGAACACAGGATGTGTGTCTTATCCCTTTTTGCCACACAAACAGCTTTGCAGCAAAGAACTTAAATCAATATGCACATAACCAACTGCAACACCATCGACACTGATATCAAACTATATATGTGTTATTTGGACATGTATTAGTTCTGGATGTAGTGCACCAAGTGATCACACAATCTGTTCATGAATATTGCTTGCAAATATATAGCCCTGCCTTACATTTCTGAGTTCGTTGGCAATTCCTCATTTATCTGAGCAGTAATCTCAGACATGCAGTGCATAAGCCATTCTATATCATTGGCATTAAAATGTGTGAGGATATTAAGTTGAAATAACATATGCAGTTGCCAATAAAGAAGGGCAGGTTGGATGTTAAGGAACACAACCTGTGACTTGTGTGCTCCTTACTTACATTTCCAACATTACATCTAACACTTTGTAGATCTAACCTGACATACCCAGTGGAAGTAAGGCAGCCTGCAGTGCAACCACTTATCTCCCAACCACTTATCAATCACAGTTGCAATTCATTAAAATCAAACACTAAGGGAATGTCACCACTAAGTTTACATTCCTAAATGGATCTAATTTTCTGGGATTCAGCAAGTCTAATGAGTGGACATGTCATTTGCATCTCCACCATGCTAACAGCCCTGAATCTATACCATATAAAAAGGCAATCATGTAGCTTGGCAGACTGATGGTGAGGAAACTTGTTTATGTTGGGAGTACTGAACTTCAGAAGGTATGCTTCCATTTGGTCAGCTACATATTGCATATGCTGGAATGTATTTAAGAAAGATCTGGACCAAAGGCTTTTGCACTTTTATCTGTATACATTAGTTAGAAGTGTACTAATGGCATGGGCATGTTTGCCAAGCCATTTCAGAGGTATACATGATTGCTAATACATGAAAATGGAATGTTGTGCGATAAATGTATACAAATGTTTCATGGACAGTTCCTTTGATAGCACTTTTGGCATTTCAAAGATGGTTTGTTAGCAAAATGTGTCATTTTCACGTTCCTTTTTTTTTTTTTTTGGTGGGGGAGCAAAGGTGAGTTACTGCTTTTTATCGCAGGTGATCATGACAGTGGAAATGTGGGCCCTCTGCCACCTGATGTAAATGTATCTGCAGATTCTGATGATGATGGTGGCCAAAATGAGGCACAGTCGGGGGTGCAGGAGTTGAATCTGACACTGTGGTTGGCATACAGTCATCCCATGCAATTTGATCAGATACAGCCAGTAGGCCTATGCCTACCCATTCCAGTGAGGCCACAGATATTGGACAGATGGAAGGCAAGATCATTGACTGGGAAGTGTGGCTACTACAGCTTCAGTGCTTGTTGAGTCTGGCCATAGCCAAAGTGTGGGCAAGGTGCCAAGCAGGAGGGTTGATAAGGGTGCTCAGAGGGGGCCTGCTGTCCCTCCTCCACCTAGTGCAAGTGTCTCTTCCTGTGCCACTCAACATATGTTTAGGGCCATCATGAAGGCATAGGCATGATCCCATAGGTGCTCCAGACAAATGGTCAGGGTTGTAGACATGGCACAGCCTGATATGCATGACTGCCTCCACAGTGTTGACAATTCAATGGATCAGCTGAATGACAAATTGGAATGAGGGGTGTCTGTGATGGAATGTCTGCTGGGAGGGGAACGGCATCCACATGGTCATAGGTCAGCCACATCATCTGTTGTCATCCAATGTGGCCATGTTCTATCATGCTCTGAGAGTGGCAGTACTTCCACTGTTCCATCAGTGAGTCTGCTGTCCATACCCAGATGTGGCAGGCTTTGGGGTCATAGTCCTGGGTGTACCCATGAAGGGAGCTTGTTCAACAGATATCAGTTACGTTCAGGTAACAGCACTGCATTTGACTGTGGGAGAGTATGTGCCAGTGCAACTCCTGGCAGAGCCAGTTCTCATGGTTGGGGATGACAAAGATGAACTACTACATCTACCATAAATGGCTCACACCTGTCCAATGTACCAAAATGTAGAGTCAGCACAGACCTTGGCTGTGTTCATACAGACACACACCAATTTCACCTGGAGGACCTCTACAGACATGCACCCAACAGTTACTCATGTTGCCTCATTGGCCATTTGTTGATGTATCCAACTGTCTGCCTGCTTCTTTTTCTTACTCACACACACTCACCAACCTTTTGTTTCAGCCTAGGCTTCCTGCTCCCCCCCACCCACTCAACACCCTGTGCAAGTGATGATAATCGTGCCATATCCCTGTTTTCTATCTTTCTAATTATGGGACACATAAGCTTTGTGTCTGATGCTCAGGGTGCATAGCTAACTTATAGTAAATCTGCATTTGTGGTGCTGAACTGTTAATTGTACCTTTGACATATATTGGCCTTTGAAAGTTAAACAGTTGATAGCATCAACATTTCCCAGCTTTATAGTGAATGATCTTGTGAGTGCTGAGAATTCAGAAACTGCAATATGTATCATTACTTTCTTTTTTTTTTCAAAACAGGTTTATTGTTTTAACATATAAGAGAAATATCATAACAATTTTATACAAGTAATTAAAAATAGGTATTATTATAATATTCAACAAAACAACTAAAGTATTTACAAAGACATCCACTGCAATCAGATCAATTAATTAAATTAAAATACCGTGCTATTGAAATTAGAATTTTTTTAACAAATTTTGTAAATTATCCCATACAATATAATAAGATGTTTTTCTAGTTGTTCTTGTCCTAATTGTGTTTATTTCCATATGGCACACTATATTCATAACATTTGTAAATTCATTGAATGAAGGAGGTGTATCTGAAATCCAATTTCTAGTTATTATTTTCCTAGCCACTGCTAGAATAGACCATAACAAGGGAAGCTTAACCTTTTTAACACTTTGAGGTACAGGTGTGTTGAATAATATAAGAGATTTAGAAATAATGAAATTATCTGTAAAAAGAGCCCGCAAAAATTCATTAATTGACTTCCAGTATTCTTTCAATTTTATACAGTCATAAAACATATGAGCCCAGTCAGCATTAATTTCTACATTACATCTCTTACATACATTATCTTTATTATTTATTTTATTCATCATCAAAGGTGTATAAAAGATCTATGTAAAATTTCCATGTATAAAGTCTCCAGACAATGGAAGACATAGTTCTATAAGCAGATTCAATATATATTGTTTATCTTGTTGATTTGGTGGGTCCCCATTAATAGAAGTGAAATAATTCCAGTATGAATCTACACTGTAAAAGTTTCTTGTCTGATAATTTTATGTATGTATGAAAGTTTACCTTTATCAGAAACTTTATGTTGTAAATTTAATATCAAGTAATCAATCAGTGTTGGAATAGATTATTTAACTGTTATAGACATTAGATCTATTTTATTAATGAGATGTTGTCTAAAGGTCTGAACCTCTAACCAGCAAGTTTCTCTTAGATCAAATTCTTGTTTTAAGAAATCTAGATTTTAACTTTATTATCAGATATCAACTGATACCAGTACTTTAGATCATTATCTATAGCTAAATGAGTTCCTTCAGAAGTAGATGACAAAAGCATACCCTGAGTATACATTATAGGGAATACAATAAAATTCCATTCCCTATACTTAGGGTGCATGAATATAAAGTTACGATAGCTAATAATAATATTTAATGGGTAACAAACCATATGTTTAGGTGTAATAGGTGAAGTACAAAATTCCTTTAGTAACCATAACATGGAGTTATTTACAATCCTATTTTTATGTGTTAAGGAGATTTTCATGAAGTGCATACTAATTAGCTCCCAATAATCTTTCCATTTTGCGACATATGACTGATCTATTAATAAAGTAATAACTTTTACAATAGAAGAGATAGTATATAAATTAAAGTCTGGAAAAGAAATACCCCCTTGAGACCAGCTATTAGTATGTTTCTTTAATGCAATCCTAGGTCTATTAGGTGCCCATAGGAAATTTAACATTAGTGTATTCAGTTTCTTGATAATTATTTTTGTAGGTGGAAGTATTATTGATTGTATTAAGTATAAAATCTTGGGGAATATTATAATTTTAATAATTGTAAGTCTCTCCTCCATAGTAAAAATATATTATTCAGGTATTAAAAGATTTTGTATATTAAGAAAACAGGTATTATAATTATTATATATAATAGATTTAATATCTTTAGATAGTATTATACCTAAATAAGTTATCTGACCTGAATTGGGTACATATTTAGTAAAATCACTAATGAGAATATTTTTCGTGTATATATAGGTAGTATTTTAGTTTTTTCTTCATTGAATATTAAACCAGAAATACTTTAAAATTCATCATTTTATCAAATAGAGACTGCATAGAAGAATTAGATCCTGCTGATGTAATTAGAACATCATCTGCAAAAAGTTGAATTTTGGATGTTGTATTTTCATCTATTTCAAAACCCTCTATGTCAGTACTGTTTCTGATCAAATTAGCCCAAGGCTCCATTACTAAAGTGAATAATAGTGGAGAAAGTGGACATCCTTGTTTTGTACCTTTAAGAATGGGTATTTTTTGTGAAACATATGTTCCTACCTTCATATAAGCCAACATTCCTTTGTATAAATGCTCAATTAGATTTATAAATGCATCTGAGAAGTTTGTGCACTTCAGTAAGGTAAACAGATAGTCCCAACTTACTGAATCAAATGCTGAACTTATATCAAGACTAATAAGTGTTAAATCTTTCTTTTTCCTATTTGCAAAATCAATTAATGTTAAAGTTCTTCTTATATTATCAAAAGTATTTCTATTTACAATGAAGCCTGTCTGATCTATATCTATAATGCCGGGAATGATTGTCTTCAATCTATCAGCAAAAATACTCATAAACATTTTATAATCAACATTAAGTAATGAGATGGGCCGATATGAAGAACATCTAGTTGGATCTTTATTAGGGTTTAAAATTGGCAAAATAAATGTATATTGCCAAGATGGGGGTTATTAACTCAGTTTGGGCCAAAATAAAACCTTATGTATTAATGAATATGTACTTTTAGAAAGGATTTTATATATCTCTGGTATAATACCATCATTACCGGTGCTTTGTTTGATTTAAGTTTATTTATTTGTGTAATAACTTCTGTATATGAAATACTCTTGTCCAATAGTTTAATCTGTTGTTTATTAAGCTTTTTATTCATGTTTGTGGTTATAAACTCCTTTATTTTTTCTTTAGGTTCCATGTTAATGTTATTATGGTTAATTTTGTGAAAGTGATTTCTAAATTCATCTAGTATTTCTGGTATACTAGAAACATTCTTCTTTTTCCTTAGAGAAAAGATTTCTTTGATATGGTTTTGTTTATTCAACCTTTTTGTTTTATTTTTAAGTCTATGTAAGTATTGGGGCTTATTGAATAAGACAAAAACTTGTATTTCTCTAAAGTTATTTTAACTTTATGAGTTAAAATTTCTTTGTATTTCTCATTTAGTTTGTTTATTTCTTCAATATCTTTCTTGTCCATAATATTTTCTTTATTATTATGTTTATAAGTGTCTAATTTACTTTGAATATCTAACAATTCCTTATCCCAAGATTTCCTTTTATTATTATACCATCTGATACTTTGTCCATATAGATATGATTTTAAGGCATCCCAAACATAAACAATGGAGACTTCAGGAGTATTATTTATGTCTAAAAATGTTTTACTTCTGAAAGTATATATTCTTTATAGTCTTTTAGTTGAGTTAAGTATGCTGGTATCCTTTTGATCTGAACATTATGAGTATTTTTATCATGAATTCAAAAACAATTGAATTATGATCAGATATAGGACATGAAATGATTTTGGAATTAATTAAATCTGTTACCATCTGGTTAGAAATAAAGACCCTATCTATTTTTGAATAAGTTTTGTATCTGTTAGAAAAAAGGTGTATGGTAATGATTTTGAATCTATCTGATTATTAATATCATTCAAATGATAAGAATTAGCAAAATCATTTAAATGTTTTGCATTAGATGTAATTCTTCTTTTCCTATAGTGGTAGTATCACTTTCATGTAGTATACAATTAAAGTCACCAGCTAAAATAATATCTCCTATAGAGAATGATATGATCTTATCAAGATGATGTTTCACTGTATTAATACCAATTCCAGCTATCCAATATACATTAATTAAAGTGTAAGTCTTCCCATTAATTTGTATTGTAACCATACAAAACATTCCTTTGTCATCCTGATAAGACTTAATGGTTTTAGGAATGGGCATACTTTTATTCCATAAAATAGCCACTCCTCTTTTCTGAGTGTGCTCTGAACTAACCAATACTGTATATTTGTTTGTGGCTAGTTTATCAATATCTTTTTCAAGAGATGGGTTTCTTGCAGGAAGACTAAGTTGGCCTTATGTAAATTAATGTATCTTATTAGGCTTGCCCTTTTACGGATTATTCAATCCATTAATGTTTAAAGAAATTCCTTTTAAAGATGTCATTTGGCATTTTAAAACTTAAGAATCTTATGATCAAAATAACAAATAACAAGATAAGTAATGTTACATCTCCTCCTTTAGGTGTACCTTTAAATATAGCTGTATTTATTGAATCTCTTATGGGATTTTGTATAGGATTCAATTTTGTTTGTAGTGACAATGAGTGTACAAAATATATTGTGGATGTCAAAACTATATACAAATAACAATGAACAAGTGAAAATAACGTAAGGATTAAACCTTGCATCCAGCCTGGAGTTATAAACTCCAACTTAGAGTAGTATTTACCACTCAAGTTAACCCCCTACCCTAAGCAGCAGTACCTCACCTACCACCTTATCAATTTAATACTAGTTATATTTAACTGAGGTTAACAGTTTTCAATTCAATTATCTAGCAAGACAAGACTACACATTTGGTAAAACAGCATCATATAAACTAAAATAAACTTTTTTTAAAAAAAAACTGTTCATACTACTATATACATCTATGTAATATAAACACTTGTATTCAAATAGCATTCAAATAATCTTGCTGTTAGAAATCAAGAGGAGAGAAAAATAAGTTATAACATTCATTTAAATCAAAAACTTTGGCTAATATGATTCAGACATTACATATATTAAGTTGCATCTATTTTCTGTCATGTAAATGCAATCAACAGCTTCCAAAAAAACCTTGAATTGCTTGTATATGAGCATTTACTCAAACTCATTATTGTCAATAGAATAAAATATTGTATTCATAGAAATTGTTATAAATCATACTGCATAGTTATGCAGATTCTCAGAAACACTTGCATTATTGTAAAAAAAAAAAAAGAAGCCATCACACACATATATACATATATATATATATATATATATATATATATATATATATATATATATATATATATACACATATATATATATACACACACACACACACACACATATATATATATATATATATATATATATATATACACACACACACACACACACACACACACACACACACACACACATATATATATATATATATATATATATATATATATACATACACACACACACACACACACACACACACACACACACACACACACACACACACACACACACACATATACACACATATATATATATATATACACACACACACACACACACACACACATATATATATATATATATATATATATATATATACACATACACACACACATATACACACACACACACACACACACACACACATATATATATATATCTGATCTCACTGAGTTGTGTCCTTGCTGAGCACTATCCTACTTGCTGTCCCTACAATAAATCTGTCTGCTTTATACAAAATAATGCACAGCAAACACATTTTAGTAACCAGATTTTACAACCATGCTATACTACTGCTTTAAAATATATCACATGACAATTTCTTCCAGAACAGAGTTATAAAATTTTTTATGTTTGTCAATCAGATGAATTAAATGAGTTATAGTAATGTATATGTTTGGAACATAAGTATTTAACACAGATTATTATGCTGCTGTTAAGTAGATTTTCAAAAACACTTGAATAAATGTTTCATTTTTTATGCCTTCTAAAATAAGACATTTACTTACTACAAGAAACTGCATCATTTAAACTCATTATAACTGACATATTTTATGAATTATAGCATAGATATTTAAGTAATTATATAAAATAACTCACATTTAGATGTTAAAGAGTTCATTTTCCTTCACATAGTCGCATTTGTATCATTTCTATTTCCTGGTAGAGTGTTCTTCCTGAATCTGTGATGTGTCAGTGTGATATCTAGGTCAAAGGTTAGACTAACTGCTTTCAGCTTCTCTGTGAGAATTCTGAGAGTTGAAGCTTTTGAAGTAGCTCATGGACACTGTGCATGAGACAGCCCACATCCCAGATTGTCTCCCTTAACATTTTGGTGGGAAACTTATTAAAAACTAGTGACAAACATTCATTTAGCAGTGTAAATGCATCTAAACATGACAAAACCATCACAATGTATTTTACAGGTTATTACAGCCTCTATGTAAGTGAAATTAAGCCCAAAATTATTAATAAGTAATAAAACTCAATATTTTTGTCCCAACTCAATTTTTATGCAAATCTTATTATTTACTGTGTCTATATGATCAAAAGCATTTCTATATATTAATAAAGAAAAGAAAAAGAGTAGAAAATAAAAGGGTGTAAGGCAGAAATAAAAAAAATGTAAGAGAAAGCTATAAGAAGTATATACAATGGAATATTACTTACTGTTTATATTAATAGAGTTAAAAATAAAACATATTATTTACTATTATTTAGTTCTAATTATTATTAAGCATGACAGATTATTTACAAACAAGCATAAACAGTATAATCAAGAAAGTATAATTAGGAATAGCATTTGAAGAACATATAAACTTTTACAAGGAATAAATATGTTATTATTCTATTAATCATATTTCATTACTCTTCTCCTGCCCTCCCCACCCTTTACCCACTACATAATCTAAATAGAATGTCATTGTTTAAACAAAGAAAAGAAGAAAAAGGAGAAGAAAAAAAAAGATAAAGAAAAAAATGTATCAAATTACTGACCTTACTTCTCCTTTTCAGAAAGAGAAACAAATTGAATCATAGTTTGCCATTAAATCTTCAGATATTTTGACTGGTTATGAATAATTCCTTAACATTTTGGTGGGAAACTTATTAAAAACTAGTGACAAACATTCATTTAGCAGTGTAAATGCATCTAAACATGACAAAACCTTCACAATGTATTTACAGGTTATTACAGCCTCTATGTAAGTGAAATTAAGCCCAAAATTATTAATAAGTAATAAAACTCAATATTTTTGTCCCAACTCAATTTTTATGCAAATCTTATTATTTACTGTGTCTATATGATCAAAAGCATTTCTATATATTAATAAAGAAAAGAAAAGAGAGTAGAAAATAAAAGGGTGTAAGGCAGAAATAAAAAAAATGTAAGAGAAAGCTATAAGAAGTATATACAATGGAATATTACTTACTGTTTATATTAATAGAGTTAAAAATAAAACATATTATTTACTATTATTTAGTTCTAATTATTATTAAAGCATGACAGATTATTTACAAACAAGCATAAACAGTATAATCAAGAAAGTATAATTAGGAATAGCATTTGAAGAACATATAAACTTTTACAAGGAATAAATATGTTATTATTCTATTAATCATATTTTCATTACTCTTCTCTCCTGCCCTCCCCCACCCTTTACCCACTACATAATCTAAATAGAATGTCATTGTTTAAACAAAGAAAAGAAGAAAAGGAGAAGAAAAAAAAAGATAAAGAAAAAAAATGTATCAAATTACTGACCTTACTTCTCCTTTTCAGAAAGAGAAACAAATTGAATCATAGTTTGCCATTAAATCTTCAGATATTTTGACTGGTTATGAAACAAAACATTTCTTTGCACACAGAGAATAACTTTGATTAAATCTTTTTCAAAATATTTGTGGCTTTCTGGAAATGCAGGAACTATATTTAAAAAGATTAATAATGAAATAAAATGATGAGAGAGAAAAAAAACATAGAACAAATCATTTGTTTTTTAGTCTCTTCTTCTTCTCTGAAGTCTTCCACGAAGTTTCAGTTGCCAGTCTCTTTAATGAAGGACTAGCCCATTCCATTTCCTCTATTTTATCCAAAATCTTATTTTTTTTTTGATAAACAGTAAAGCAGAGTCTAAGTCATCGAAAATTTTAGGACCATCAGGAAGGAAGATTTTAAGCTTGGCAGGAAACAGAAGGTATGTTTTAAACTGTGCTTTTTTAAGCTCCCTTATTAGTGGCAGAAAAACATTTCTTTTAGCTATTACCATGGAAGAATAGTCATTGCCAAAACGCACAGTTGTCTCATTAATCTTAACAGGAGTTTTAGCCCAAGCAGATTTAAGAACCATCTCTTTATCAAAAGATGATAGAAATCTAACTATAACTTATCTAGGATATTTTTTGTTAGAGTTAGTATTAGCTATAGATCTATGTGCTCTTTCGATACCAGAAGAGAATGCTTCTGGTAAGTCTAAAGTTTTAGGGAGCCATGTTGTTAAAAAAGAAGTAATATTGTTACCTTCAATATTTTCTGGCAGTCCAAAAATCCTAATGTTATTGCGCCTAGATCTATTTTCCAGGTCATCCAGCTTTGTTTGTAAATGTGTATTTTGTTTCAGCAGAAACTCAATGTTGATTTCCTCTTCTTGGATTCTATTTTCCATGTCATTCACAGCTTCTTCTATGCCTGTCATCTGGATCTTCTGTTGTTGCAGGTCTATATGTAACAAGTCTATTTGTTTTGTAGTTTTTTCTATGAAGGTGTCTATTTTAGTATCCATTTTATCCATCTTAGCAGTAAGTTGCTGGATTATAATTATCAGAGACTGAAGTCCTTTCTTGATGCTGGAGTCTTGAGAATTTGTCTTACTGGAACTCATTTCAGACTGATAAACTGAGAGGAAAATTTCCAAAGTGATTTCTGACAGGAATATTGTTAAGATTTCCTTTCTTTTTTAGATATAGTTCAAGAATTTTATAAAACAAACATATTTAGAAAGAAAATTACTTCAAAAATTAATTTTTTAAGTAATTAATTCCTGTCAGTGTAATGAAATTGGTGGAGCTGAAGAAATCTGCTGCTATCCTGTGTTCATCCTTGGCCACGCCCCCTGTATCATTACTTTCTAACTTCTCTCTTTAATGATTTTCCGTTATAAATGTATGGTACTAAACTGAGGGCATACAATGATTACTGGTACATTTAAGAGGTATGACTGTGTGAGTACTTCATGCCTGGGAGGTCTCAGTTCTGATGAAGCTCGCATTGGGCGAGTGAAAGCGCTTAACTTGGGATTATTAAAGTTTTATTTTTCTCATCCTTGCTTTGTTCTTTGAGCGTCTCAAGACACAGGGGTTCAGCATTTTTTGTCATTTATCAGGTTTTATTCTCACACTGAAAGATCTTTTTCTTTTGCTGTTACTTAAGACAGAGGTGGTAAGTTTCACAGCCCCCACGCTAAAGGATAACAGTGTTCAAGATGCAGTAACCTTTACAAATGCACTCTATGAGCACCTACAAGGATGCATGGATCGTGCCATCCCTAGCAAAACCAAGACTCACTCCCCTAAGAGAAGGAAACCAGTCTGGTGGATCTCTGCCATAAACAGGCTATACAATTGAAGGAGGAAACTAGTTCAGAAAAAAAATCAAATCCCAAGAAGGAAAGACATCCCTGATCAGTATAAGTAAGAAACTAAGGTCCCTCATAAAAATCATCCAAGGCTAACTTCGAAAGAAAAATAGCCAAGGATTTGCCTTCTTTAGCTATGTCAAGAATCTAAGTGGCAACTCACAGATATGCTCTGAGCTAGTGCAAAATAGCACAAAATATACTGAACCAACTGATATTGCCAACATCCTGGCAGATAGATTCAGTGCAAACTTCACCCCCCTCTCTCCCCCAAAAGGGCCCACAACAATACTGGAAAAGTGTAGTGTCCCAGAAATCACAGATGCACAGGTGAAAACAGCCCTTTCAAAAGCCAAAAGCACAGCATCAATGGGGCCAGATGGTGTCCCAGGCTGCATCTTGCATGAACTAGAGAACAAACTAATCCCCTCACCTAAACACACTGTTCAACCTCAGCCTCTCCACAGGCTACGTGTCCATAGAATGGTGAACAGCAACAGTTATTCTGCTCCACAAAGGAGGGGCCACAACTGATCCTGGTAACTATCACCCCATAAGCCTGACTAGCCTGGTCTGCAAGGCTATGGAGCACATCATCATGGAACTCATTAACAAAGACATTGGGAACCTCCAAACACTTGACCTGACCCAGTTCGGCTTTGTTAAGGGCAGATCATGCCTATTAAACCTGGTTGACTTCTTTGAAACAGTCACCAAGGCCATAGATGAGGGGAAGGTGGTTCGCACAGCCTACCTTGACCTCGCCAATGCTTTTGACACCATTTCCCACTCAGGAATTTAGAAAAACTCACCAGCCTGAACATAAACCCCTATGCCATGAGATGGGTTGCCAACTGGCTTACAGACAGAACTCACACGTTAAGAATAGTGGGCTCCAGGTCCGACTCTAAATCATTCACAAGTGGTGTCCCACAAGGCTCGTTCCTGGGACCCCTACTGTTCAGCATATACTTCTCAGAAGTACAGGCAAACACAGGAGGACTATGGCTAACCAAGTTCGCTGATGACTTCAAACTGGGAGCCATAATTGACTCTCAGGCTGACATGGACATTCTCCAAAAGGGCTTTACTGAGATGGACATCTGGGGTGAATTTCCTATCTCCCATCCAATCGTCAAGGTTCCTTTTGAAGAGGGCCAAGGAGGTGCTCTGCTTGACATGTATGGGAAATCTATTCCAGAATTTGGGAAGTTTCTGGTTCAGGAACCTATCCCTCCAGCATGTTTTGTTTATTGTGATGACAAGGTTTACTTACTGCAAAGCCAAGTCCAACTCAGAATTGATGGACATGCTCCACCTAAGGAAATCCAAGTCACTGCAAGCCACTCACTCTAGTGAGCTAAACCTCACCACAACAATAAATAGAATATGCTGGAGGGATAGATTCCTGTCACAAAGACTCCCCATGCTTTGGAACTAAATTCCTTACTACATTAGGCAGAGCCCCTCACTAACACTCAAGAGAAACCTCGACGAGTGGATAGGTAACAGAAAATACACCCCTGGGATCAGTTCATTGGCTCTTCTTGACAGAGGCTTAGTTAATTAATCAATGGGAGGCAAAAGCTGACACACTCTGGCTAGGCTTATAAATGCCCTCGGGCAGATAGCCTAGTACCTACCTATGAACCTATGAACCTATATTATCAAATTTATTATCCGATGTATGACTGAGTATACTGTGTACTATAATCCTGTAAGTATATTTCTGCTATCTGGGATGACATGGCCTTCACATTTGCCTAACACACACATACACAACTGCCTGTACATCCAATAACCTTGAAATTGCAAGTTCAATTATGCAATGTCTAACTGCTTGGCTCCCCTTACCACTGCACAAACACAGGCTCAGAGGTGCACAGTGCTGAGCACTGTGTTTCCATGATCGTAAGTGGAGTACAACAGTTTTGAACAGTTTACACATTCCTAGTAAATGCAGTAACTTGAATTGGCAAGAAACCATCACGCTCCATTGCTCTTGATCAGTGGTAGACATGGCAGGCATTTGTGGAGAAGATGTCAGGTTTAGGGCACAGAGATGGAGTATCCAGAAGTCCAAGATTTTTATTGGACTCCTAGTTAAGAACCACTGTGACAGGCTTCTGCAGGTGACTATTTTGGCTCCCAGTGTAAGTTGGAAGTCTGGGATAGATTAGCCCGGGCTATAACCAGTGTCACCTGCATCCAGCACACTGCTAAGCAATGCAGTCATCATAGCAATGGCCTACAGAGGAGGAAGGGGGATACCATCAACCAGTGAATCTGGGCATTTATGAATGCGGACATCCCACACCTGTGTAAGTATTAACTACAGAGAGTACATGTAAGACTTAAAAGCTGAATATAAGGAAGACTGGTATTCATAATGGTATTCTGTTCTAATCTGTTTTTTTCCACAGCTGTCAGGGACCGGGAGGTCAATGTCCAAACCTATGGGGCTAGATTGGAAAGGATTAGGGAAGCATGTGGTATATATGCAGCAGAAGAGTAGTGTTATTGTACCATTAAAAGTTAAAGATAGCTTTTTTGGTATTTTATAGAGTTGTATCATACTGAGCATGCATATCTCAACTGAAAAAACAAGTATGCATGCAGTAGTCTGTAATACAAACCAAGATTACAATACTAGACTTTATTCAGAGGTTGTGTGTTCAAATACTACACTTCCCAACTATACAATAATGTTAATTCTTCAAATATATTTAAATTAAATTAAAACCTCTATACCAGTGGCACAGATGCCCTTCTGTAAACTGTAATCTGTATAACTGGAACATGCATATGTGCAATATATGTGCATGTCAAGGAGTACTTTCTGCAATCTGTAGTATAGTGTGCATCTGTTAGGAGCTGGTACTCTTAAAAGTAAAAGTTATCTGTTAGGAAGTGGTAGTTACAAAAGTAAAAGTTAAGATAATAGAGTCAAATGATTGTATTAATGCATTGTATGCCACATATGAGGGTACTAGTCTTATCCTTTGTTTTCTCTCACTCTAACCCTTCTCTCTCTTTTTTATTTTATTTGCATTTTATTTTATTTTTTATATATATTTTTTTAATTTTATTATGTGTCATCAAAATGTATCCATGTCATACATGTATACCACATTACTAAATGCTCCACAGCACAGTGGGGTAGGCCTGCCCCACAGGATCCACCTGCCCCCTCCACCATCTCCAGCACTTTTGCCCTGCATGTCTGGGAGCCAACCTAGCAGCACTGCCTCTGTTGCCCCTGCACTACCTGCTTTTCACATAGTTCTGTCCCAAGACTGGTCCAGTAGTTCCCTCTGGGAGCAGTGGCAAAGGTGGTGATTTTTTCATCCACACAGAGTTGCTAGGGATGATGCACAGGGCTGTGTGCCACACTGCTTGCTGGTGCACAACTATGCCAGCTGAAGAGGCTGGTCTGCCTTATTTTATGTAGTACCAGGAGGAGGAGGAGACATCAAGCACTCTAGCCAGTGGTGGAGTAAGGTTTCAGTAATAACAGTGCAGTGGGAGAGGATTCTATTCTCACTGTCATCCACCTTGATGACCATGGATTCAAGATGTCCCCACCCTCACTTCAATCATGGTGTTCCCAACCTTTTGTATCCATCATCATCCCTGCCTCTTGTCTTGTTGTCTTGTCTGTCTGCAATTGCTTCCTCACCTACCCAACTTACCTGACCCAGACATTCCTACATCCCTTCCCTAACATTCCTCTTTCTCTCTCTCTCCAAAAATTAAAAATAAGGGCAGCTGTCCCACAAAAAAAAAAAAAATGTCCCACACATAACTCTCTGTTTCACACACGTGTCTTCTTGACATACTAAATTTGGTTAAATTGGCTATGCAACATGGTTATGCTGTGGTCATCCCTCTCTCTGGAGTTGACAGTCCAAATTCAGTAAATATGTTCCACATATGTTCACTTTACACTGTTAAAGAAATGGATAGCTATGGTTCTTTCCCTTCTCCCTCCTGCACATTCCTGCCCTGCTTTGCCTTTGTTCTTCACCCCTGCTTGCTCCCCATTTCACCACTCGATGGGTTGCCAACTGGCTTACTGACAGAACCCAGAATGTAAAGGTAGCCAACTCCAAATCCAGCTCCAAACAAGTGACAAGTGGAGTACCTCAGGGTTCAGTCCTGGGACTGCTCTTGTTTGTCATCTACTTCTCTGAAGTACAGGCCAACACTAAGGGACTCTGGCTAACCAAGTCTGCAGATGACTGCAAACTGGGAGCCATTACTGAATCCCCAAATGATGTGGAGATTCTACAAAAGGGCCTTACAGAAACAGATGATTGGTGCCAAAGCCATGGGCTCGAGCTTAATGCCAACAAATGTATAGTTATCCCCTTTGGGAAAAAACATGTATCCACGAATTACCACATAGGTGGCAGTACACTAAACACCAAAAGTGTGATGAGAGACTTAGGGACACAGGTGGACAGTGGTCTCATCTTTGATAACCACATCGCCACAACAGTCAGGAATTCCTTGTATGTGGCACACCTCATCACTAAGGGCTTTTTATCCAGAAAAAGGAGGTCATTGTCCTACTGTACTCATTCCTCATTAGACCCATTATAGAGTACAATGCCCTATTTGGTATGTACCTCACAATACATCTGCAACAGCTGGAAAGGCCGCAGAAATACCTCACTAAAAGAATCACAGGCCTAAAGCAGATGCCTTATGCTAACCATCTAAAAAAACTCCAGCTATACTGTGTGGCATATCGTCTACTCAGAGGCAATCTCTGCTTAACATACAAGGCCATGTCAAACCCAGAGCTGTTGGACATGCTCCACTTAAAGAAATCCCAATCTCTCAGAGCCACACACTCCAGGGATCTAAACCTTGTCATCACAATGAACAAAACATGCTGGAGGGATAGGTTCCTGACCCAGAGACTCCCCATACTCTGGAGCAGACTGCCCATACATGTCAAGCAGAGTGCCTCATTGGCCTCCTCAAAAGGAACCTTGATGACTGGATGGAAGATAGGAAATTCACCCCGGGGATCATGTCAGTTGCTCTGCTAGACAGGGGTCCAGGGAAGTAAATATTGTGGGATAAATATCCAGGGAATTGTTATGGCTAGGCTTGTATAGGCCCTAGGGCCGATAGCCTAGTACCAACCTATGAACCTATACTACCAACCCATTTCACCTCTTTAAACCATTTTTGCATGAAGGTACACATCATACACCAACATGCAGCAACAGAGAATGGCAGCAATGTATTTCCATGTATTTAAAAGTATTAGATATGGTGGAAATGTATTTAAATTTATTTAAAAGTAATAAATACACCTGTATTTGAACCCAGTACCATCTGGTCCCAACAAGGAATGTATCAATGCATTAACATATGCTGCCACAGAGTCAGTTAAGCAGCAGGTGTATTTCATAGACGCAATACTAACTGTAAGATTTTAGCAATGTGACTTGTGTTTGTGCTCTGCTTGCCTACACAAAAACATGTGTATTGTGCATGCATATGCACTTTGGTAACCACTGGGCAAACATGCTGCTTGCCACACTATGGAAATGTACATATCATGATGTATTACTGTTGTTTACTATCCATTCCCTCTGCATGACATGAAATTACATGTGTAAACATTACAAGCTAAGGGCCCTATCTTACAATATGTCACATATTTACAATACATCCATCTGTTGCCACCGCCTCCCCCCCCCCCCAAGAACTGCAACACTGGTGTCTCGGTACTTTTTCCACACATATATCAACACAGTACAAAATGTAATATTAAATGTTGTCTGGTATGCAATGCACATCAATCTGGTAACATGCAGAACTACAACTATTGACCCACATACATAAAAATACTTATCTGCAAGGCTAGGGAAGGAATTAGCTTGGACCATATCCACAGAGACATAGGTGACCATCAACACACTCGACCCTACTGATTTTTTCAGCAGTAGATCTTGCTTATTGAACCTTGTGGACTTATTGGATACTGACCCCACAGACCTGGATGCAGAATAACAGGACATACTGCCTATGTTGACATCCAGTGCCTTTGACACTATCCCCAGTTCATGTGTCATAGTGAAGATCTCCCTTGTGGAAATTAAGCCATACAGTAACTGGACACACTATTATAGAGTCCTCCAATGATGATAACATATTACAGAAGGGGCTGCCATACACAAATGATTGGTGCCAAACTCATGGATTGAACCATAAAGCATACAATGCCTCATTGTCCCTTTGGCAATGAAGTACGCCTGTTAATTATGCTATACATAGCACTCCTCTAAGATCAAACACAATGTTGAGAGATTTGGGAACACATGTTGATAGCAATCTACACTTTCATCACTATGTGTCCATAGCGGTAACACACACATTCTACATTCCACACATCATACATATGGACATCACATCCAAGACCAAGGTAGTCATACCTCTGCTGTACTCTACCCTTATCAGACCACTAATTGAGTACAATGCTCCCTTCTGTCTGTACCTCACCAGATGCATCCAGCAATTGGAAAAAACAGAGGGTTGTACTTGGGAGACTCCAGGGCATCCAAACATGACATACATGAAAAGACTTAAAGACCTGCCAGTGTACTCAGTATCATGCAGGTTGCTAAAAGGTGACTTATGCCTGCCCTCCAGTGCAGTCTTAGACCCTACCTCCTGGAAATGCTGAACATCTGCAAATCATATGGGTGAAGAATAACTTGTCTCAGGTTTCTCAACCTAGCCTGTGACATAAACAGAACATGCTGGGGAGACAGATATATTCCCCAACCACTCACACTCCTGTCTAATAGGCTTCCACTGATGGGAATGACTGCTCCTCAATGACCCTTGTGATGACCCACCACTCGAACAGTAATCAAGGAGCCGCAATCCTCACCATTGGCACCAGTAGGGGACATACACTGAGAGGATGACAAGTACACATAAAGTATTTCCAGATGCACCTCTCTGCATCGTGTAATTTTCCTTAAGAGCACACAGAGGCTACAGTCAGTCAGGGACTGGTTTCTATGTTTTTCCCCAGATCCCCAATAAGAATCCCCACTGGGACAGCCATAGAGTTGTGTCCTTAGGCAGGGTTCCAAGCCAAGTATTCCAACTCTCTCTCTGTCCAACCAGTGCTTCGCGTCCCTGCCCAAGTAGCTCACACACACACACACACACACACACACACACACACACACACACACACACACACACACACACACACACACACACACCTGGGAAAAGCTGGCACAGGTTGTCTATCTATGCCCCCTTTCGCCCAGACTATAAGGTAGTTTTCACTGCCTCCAGAACCCTTTTGCTAGTTACCTTAATGCCTTAACAAAGGGTACCCAGTCTTACTGTGTAATATTAATACTAACACAAATGGTAGTTTGATCAAGAGCAAGGTTATTAGGAGTGGCCTATACAGCATCACCAAATAAATATGCAAGTACTCTCAAAACTTAAATATCTCTACATGGATCAGCCACAATGAAAGGTTTAAATATATTTAATAATAAATAATAAAAGAACAAGACAATAGTAAATATATATTCACAGTGACATCAGAGTTCAAAACCACAGAAAATATTTAAAACAACATTGCAAGACAGTCTCCAGTAAAGATAAAAAAACACCTAAACTAAGCTTTACAATATTCCTGGCTGTATCTAAGAGAATTACTGTAATCTAAGAACTTACTAATAGAGCAAGACAAGTGTGGTGAATGGATCTTCTAGTTGTTGTCAGGTCCAAGACTGAATACACAATATTCTGTCTCACTAAGAGACTTCTCAAATTAATATCTCAAATATTAATGCTTGGATAATTTACAGAGTGACATAATTTTGTGTTATCTGACTGCTAGTTCCTGGCCAAACAACCATTGATGAAGATAGCAGCATTTAGCATCCACCTGTAAAATATACAGACAAGGGCTTCTCCTCAGGTTTCCGGGAGATGTTGGAAGTCATAAAACAATTCCATTCCTTCATGCTTTCAAGACTAGTAATTAATTCACCATGAAGACAATACAGAAAGTTTTCTAGTACAGACATTGTGTCTCTGTTGCATTGAAAACTGAAAGATACTATATTTTATGACCTAGCCATAAAGTAATTTAGTTTATGTTGTTTTTCTAAAATTTACTAGACTGAGGGTAACCTCCTATATCCCAGTTTCCACTGTTAAAATATATACATTTAAACAGTTAAAATAGTGCATGTGCTACATGTGGCTACATTTCAAACATCATTTTGCAAATACCCTTTTCAACACACGTTTGTACAAGCAGTTTGATATATACATGACATACAGTTCTAATACATTTGCAAAACAAGCATCTTGTATAAATAATCTCAATATTCACCAATGACATATAATAATTTACAAAATTCCAGCTAGCTGGGCAGGCAGTATCTCCTTTTGTTACACTTCTTCCCCCTTCAAAGACTCAAGCTAGTTTTTCAAGTGATCCTTGTGAAACATTGCTTGAGAGGGATGAGGCTATCTGGGAATACCTTACCCAATTCCCTGTCTTGAGATTCCAGCTGCCTTGGCATTGCTGACCCCAGTACAGTACTGCACTGTCATATCATATGCCTGCAACCATAGGCTCCCCCATAGTAACTTGAGAGTTTCCTGACTGGCTCCCTGTAGTCATAGACTCCCCTTAGACTCTTCCTGATTTCTATTGCAAATACTTAGCACCAGGGCTTCCCTATCATGGTAAGGTTTCATGGTGTTAACATGGTACAGTTTGTGTCCCTGCCTCCTGCCTAGCAGTTCTACCATGTAGTTAAAATCAGTGACCTTCCTTACCACTTTGAAGGGCTCCTTCAAAGCTGCCTGCAGCTTGTTTTGTCTGATAGGAATGAGAACAATAACCTGCTGCCCAACAACATACTTGCTAGCTCGTGCATCCCTGTCAAACCAGACCTTTTTCTGCTGTTGAGCTTCTGTCAGGTTCTCCTGGGCCAAGCCCATGGGTTCCCAGAACCTTGTCCTGAGATTTAGGAGATATACCACAACAGACTCCTTGCGGGATTCACACTCACCCTACCACTCATCATGAATCAGATCTAGAGGTCTCCTTACCCTATGTGCATACAGCAACTCAAAAGGTGAAAAACCTGTGAATTCCTGGTGCATCTCTCTATATGCAAAGAATAAATGGGACAAAATATTTGTCCCACTCCCTCTTAAACTGGTCTGCAAATGTCCATAGCACAGTCTTTAGTGTAGAGTTTAACCTCTGTGCCAGACATTAGTCTTGCTGTGGTATGGAATACTATTTAGGCGTTTCACCCCACAGTACTTCCACAGACAAGCCAGCAGGTCTGACATGAAATTGGCACCTCTGCCAGTCAGTATTTCTTTTGGGAAACCTGCCCTCCTGAAAATCACTAACAAAGCACTGGCCACCTTTTCTGCCTCAATAGAGGACAGAGCCACCACCTCAGGGTATCTGGTAGCAAAATCTACTGACACTAGGATACACTTCTATCCCTGTGGAACTTGGGGTACTCAGAGGCCTAGCAATATCTATAGCTATCTTCTGAAATGGTTCCTCAATCACAGGCAAAGGCATCACAGGAGCTTTCACCTTGTCCAACCTTTTGGCAATGCTCTCAGGTCCTGCAGTATCCAGTTATATCCCCGGAAATCCCAAGCCAATAAAGGTTCTGCATAATACTTCTCTTATGCCCATATGACCTGCAAAGGGAATGTCATGGCCTATAGTTAGAAGTGCCAGATGGTAGGCTCCTGGCACAACCAACTGCTGTATGCACTCACCCTCTAGCCCCCTCAGGGTTCCACTCTCTATACAGTAATCCTTTGTCCTAGTATACAGATTTCCCCTTTTCCTTAAGAATCAGGTGCTTCCCTAACTACCTCCCTCAAGCCTTTTAATGTAGGGTCTGAGAGCTGAGCCAGTCTCAACTCTCTCTTTGTAACCCTTCCCAGCTCCCTTTCCACAGGACATCTGCTATCCTCTGGCAGTGATGCCTCACTATTAGCGTGGGTACTACTACATATCTTTGCCCTTGCAGCCACTCTGTCCAAGGGAACATCAGTACCCACCAGAAGCTGTGGCTCACCTTCAGTATCAGTGCTACAGGGTAGCTCTCTCTGAAGTAACCAACTCACTAGCCCTGGCTTCAAGTGTCTAGTTCCCCCCAAGGCTACCAAACCCACATGCTTGTCTCCAAGTGACTGCATGTAAACTGCATGCAAACAAGGTACTGCATTATCAAAATCATTCCCTATCAGGACATCTGCAGGAATATCCTCAAAACACCTACTTGCTTGCTTCCTTTTCCACCCTCCCAGTCAAGGTGAATTTTAGCCAAAGGCATTTGGAATGGGGTCCCTCCTAAAGCTCTGAATGGAGTAAAGTGGACTGCCCAAGTAAGTAGTGCTCCTCTTTAACCATTACAGGCTACACAATGGTTAGGTCAGAGGCTGTGTCTCTCTTAGCAGTGGCCTGTTTCCCATCTACTAAGATAGGACATAATATCTTGTGGTGGTTTGGTACCCTTGTTGTCTCCAGACAGCTTACGGCTGGCATTCTGTCATTCCCACTTACTGGCTCCCCTACATTTTGTTCCCCACCTTGCCTCAATGGACATCTATATACTTCATGGCCCCACTGGTTACATTTAAAAGATTTCACCCTTGATCCTGGTCATGTACCTAAACTAGTGGTTTCCCCTGTTACTGGCAGTCTCTGTTGGGGTGGTTTAAGGTGCCCACCATGGGTTTCCTTAGACCCATGTGCAGCACTAGGTATCCCTTTCCTGTGCAGTGATGCCCTGCTTGCTAGGTATAGGCCTCCTTTTTCCCTCAACTCATCTGTGGTATTACATTCTCTATCTGCAAACCAGATTCTCATGTCCTCGACAAAGTGCTAAGGGCTTGTTCCCTCAACAAAAGGTCTGCTAGCTCTTCAAAAGTGGTGACCTAACACCCACTCACCCACTTATGAAAATAAGTGCTTAACTCAGCAATATATTAACACATACTTTCACCTGCCTTGTATCTATGCTCATGAAACTTTTTCCTATAAGCTTCAGGTGTTAACTTAAAACACTATAATAAACAATTTTAATGGTATTATAATTTAAGCAATCGGTATTAGATAATTTAGAAATAGCAGTTACAACTTTACATTGTAGTAAGAGGGTCAGGGCCTGTACCCACAGCCCTTGGTCAACATTACACTGTTTATATACCCTTTCAAACATATGAATAAAACTATCAAAATTATCTCCCTCTGTAAATTATGGAAGAAATTTACTGACCTTTATTGCTTCTGGGGTTTGGTTATTCCCTTCCCCATTACTTCCATGACACTGGCAAAGAGTCAGCATCTCCTTTTCATGTTACCCCTGCTACCCCTGCCTCTCATTTTCTTCAGCCTCCAAATGCCTCAGTCTCTCATTTTCTTCAGCCTCCAAAAGCCACAGTCTCTCTGCTGATTCTATTCCCAACTCTTTGGCCTCAAGTTCAAGTCTATTTGACTCCAGATGGATTTGTAAGTCAGTCCTCTGAGGCAAAGTTGAACTGCCCATTTTCTGAGAGTTGTGCATCTCCAAGGCCAGTCTGGTTGTCTTCCTGGTTGCTGGTCTGTGATGCAGCTGTGGTTAAGGCTGCAATAATTTCTCCTTTAGTCAGGTTGGCATGGCAAGTCCTTTGGCTTGGTATATCTCAGCCAACTGGTTCCTTGTCAGCTTACCATAATCCTCTGCTGACATCCTTGCCTGCTCTCCCTAACTAAGCTAACAAAAAAAAAAATAAAATAAAATTATTGTGATATGAAACTCTAAATTCCCACTGTGTGGCTGCTCGAGAGTACAAACACCTTCTTAAGTGACCACTTTTTACATTCTACAGGAGTTCAATATCCACATCACTGAATCCCAGTATGTGATATGTTGGTCCCACCACTGCCAACCAATATGTGAAGGCCCACTACTGGACCAGTAATCAAGGAGACTCAATCCTCACTACTGGCACCAGTGGGGACGTACGCTGGAAGGATGACAAGTACACACACACACAGTATTTCCAGATGTAGTGCAATTTCCCTTAAGAGCACACAGAGACCACAGTCAGTCTGGGACTTGTTTCTCCCTCTTTCTCCAGATCCCAAATAAGACTCCCCACTGGCACACCTATAGAGTTGTGCCCTTTGCCAGGGTTCCAAGTCAAGTCCTCAATACTCTCTCTGTCCAACCAGTGCTCCATGTCCCTGCCCAAGTAGCTGACACACACACACACACACACACACACACACACACACACACACACACACACACACACACACACACACACACACACACACACACACACACACACACGATTTTGATTTGCACACACACACACACACACACACACACACACACACACACACACACACACACACACACACACACACACACACACACACACACACACACACACACACACACACACACACACACACACACACACACACACAAATCTGGGAAAGACTGGCACATGTTTACTAGCTATGCCCCTTTTGCCCAGACTATAAGGTAGTTTTTACTGCCACAAGAAACCTTTTGCCAGCTACCTTAAGACCTTAACAAAGGGTGTCCAGTCTTGCTTTGTAATATTAATACTAACACAAATGGTATTTTGATCAAGAACAAGGATATTAGGAATGTCCCACACAGTTTCGCCGAATAAATAATGAAAGTACTCTCACAATTAAATATATCTGCATGGATCAGCCACAATGAAAGGTTTAAATATGTTTAATAAGAAATAATAAAAGAACAAGACAATATTAAATATATATTCACAGTGACATCCAAGTTCAAAAACACAGGAAATATTTAAAACAACATTGCAGGACAGTCTCAAATAAATAAATAAAAACATATAAACTAAGCTTTATTATATTCCTGACTGTATCTAAGAGAAATACTGTAATCTAAGAACATGCTAATACAGCAAGGCAAGTTTGGTGAATGGATCTTCTAGTTGTCAGGATGAAGACCAATTTACAGAATGCTCTGTCTCACTAAGAGACTTCTCAAATTAATATCTCAAATATTACTTCTGGGATAAATTGCATAAATTGCAGAATGATATAATTTCTTGTTATCTGACTGCTAGTTTACAGACCAAACAACCATTGATGAAGCTGGCAGTATTTAGCATTCACCTGTAGAAATATACAGACAAGGCTTCTCCTCAGATCTCTGATCTCTGATAGATGCTGGAAGTCATAAAACAATTGCATGCCTTCATGCTTTGAAGACTAGTAATTAATTCACCATAAATCCAATACAGAAAGTTTCCTAGTACAAACATTGAGTTTCTGCTGCATTGAAAACTGAAAAATACCATCCTTTATGGCCTAGCCATAAAGTCATTTAATTTAATGGTTGTAAAGATAGGTGAAGGGTGCCAGCCTAGCCAGATAAAATTATGTAGATAATTCTGTCATTTGTAAATATTAATGTAAGCCACAGGCTTGTTCTCTTAAAAGTGAAAAGACTGCATTGGATATTGAACTGGAAAAATGTAACAACAGTGCACGCTGCCATAAGAAAGCTAAGTCAAGAATTTTATGACTGTCTTTGATGTCAAAATTTGGAGCTGATATGTCTAGAGGGAGGCATCCTGCCTATTGTTTTAAGACCAGAGTTAATGGCTAGAATTTGCATGTATAAATGTCCTTTATTGCTTTGGTTTCTGACTAGGTGTAAAGAATGTAAATGTAGTTTCTGTTAGCCTGGGAACACCAGAGAAGTGTGAAGAATGATGTCATGTGAAGCAGCTCTGTGTTATCAATTTAAGGAGAGAGAATCAGAGAGCTCAGAGCATTTGTCTTGACAACATCCATCACCAGCACTGTCTTGCTCTAGATGTAAGTTTATTTTAGAACTTTGTTTTCTTTTAGATATAGCTAGGAAATAGGAAGATTAGACTAGTTTGTTTTTCTGTGATGTCAAAACATTTCTACCATATTACTTTAAGTATTTCTCTGTGATCTCTGAACTCTTGACTAGCACTGTGTAGTAAGAAGTATTGTCTTGTGTTTTTATTATTTATTATTAAATATTTTTAAACCTTTCAACTGTGCCTGTTTTATGTAGAGTTAATTTAAGCTCTAGAGTACATTGCATGTATATAGTGATACTGTACCAAGTCACTCTAATAAACCTTGACTGTTCAGTTACACTTACCATGTGGATAATAATATTGCACATTAATAATTGGACACCATTTTAAGGGCCTTTGAGTAGCTGATAAATATTAGTGGGTGGTGGCAGCTGGTACTACCTTTTACACTTGGCAGAAAAGGGGCACAGCTGGACAACCTGTGTCAGTCTTCCCCAGGAGTGTCTGTGTTGTTCTATAAACTCTTATCTCAAAGCGTGTATGTGTGTCAGCTACTTGGGAAGGGACACAAAGCACTGGTTGGACAGAGAGGGTGCTGGAGGATTTAGCTTGCTCACTAGGTTGAGATCTGGACTGTATAGCTGTGCCAATGGGGAGTCTTATTGGGGATCTGGAGAGAAAGGGAGAAACCAGCCCCAGACTGACTGTGATCTCTGTGTGCTCTTAAGGGAAATTGTGCTTTACTGTGTGTGTATTTATTATCCTTTCCCTGTATAGATGCCCTTCACTGGTGTTAGTGGTCAGAATTGAGGCTCCTTGATGTTTTTCTAAAATTTACTAGACTGAGGTTAACCTCCTGTATCCCAGTTTCCAGTGCTGAAATGTGTACATTTAAACAGTTAGTGCATGTACATTTCTGTTCCTTTCCAGTAGGGCACATGGTAGTTACATTTCAAACAGCACTTTGCCAATACCCTTTTCAACACATACACATCTGTACAAGCAGTTTGAGATACACATAGCATACTGTTCTAATACATTTACAAAACAAGCATTTTGTATAAATCATTTCTATAGTCACCAATAGGTTCATGGGGTCATAGGTAGGTACTAGGCTATCGGCCCAAGGGCCTACGTAAGCTTAGTCAACAAGGTTCCCTGGCTTACACCACCCAAGAAAGTTATTTTCCTGTGCCACTGTCGAGCTGAGACACAGAAGTGATCCCTGGGGTGTATTTCTTATTTCCCATCCACTCATCAAGATTTTTCTTGAAGAGCGCTAATGAGGAACTTTGCTTGACATAGATGGGTAGCCTGTTCCAGAGTATGGTAAGTCTCTGGGACAGGAATCTATCCCTCCAGCATGTCCAGTTTATTGTGGTGACAAGGTTTAGGTCCCTAGAGCATGTAGCTCTGAGGGATTGGGATTTCTTTAGGTGTAGCATGTCCAAAAGCTCTGGGTTTGACATAGCTTTATATGTTAGGCAGAGATCACCTCAGAGTAGGCGATATGCTATGGAGTAAAGCTGGAGATTTTTGAGATGGTCAGTGTAGGGCATTTGTTTGAGGCCAGTAATTCTCTTTGTGAGGTACTTATGTGGCCTTTCCAGCTGCTTCAAATGTCTTGTGAGGTACATTCCAAAAGGGGCATTATACTCGATAATGGGTCTAATGAGTGTCGAGTAGAGAGGAATAATGGCCTCCTTTTTCCTGGATTCGAACCCTTTTATGATAAGGTGTGCCACGTAGAAGGACTTCCTGACTACTGTGGTGATGTGACTATCAAAGGAAAGACTACTGTCCACCTGGGTCCCAAGGTCTCTGATCACAAATTCTGTGTTAAGTAGATTGCTGCCTATGTGGTAGTTCACGGGTACAAAGTTTTTACCAAAAGGGATGACACTGCTTTTTTTGGCATTGAGCTTGAGGCCATGGCTCTGACACCAGGCATCTGTCTCAGCAAGGCCATTCTGTAGGATGTTCACATCATTTGGGGACTTGACTATGGCTCCTAGTTTGCAGTCATCTGTGAACTTCATTAGCCAGAGGCCATCTGTGTTAGCCTGTACTTCATAGAAGTAAATACCAAACAGGAGAGGTCCCAGGACGGAACCCTGTGGTACTCCACCTGTCATTGCTTTGAGGTCAGATTTGGAGTCTGCAACTTTTACAGTGTGGGTTCTGTCAGTGAGCCAGTTGGCAACCCATCTTGTGATGTAGGGATTTATACCTAGTTTAGTGAGTTTAGCTATAAGTCCAGAATGGGGGATGGTGTTGAAAGCCTTGGCGAGGTCATGATAGGCTGTGTGAACCACCTTACCCTCATCTAGGGCTTTGTTGACTGCCTCAAAGAAGTCAGTCAGGTTCAGGAGGCATGATCTGCCTTTTACAAACCTGAACTGGGTGGGATCCAGAGTTTGGAGGTTACCAATGTCTTTGTTAATGAGTTCCATGATGATACATTCCATGGCCTTGCAGACCAGGCTCGTCAGGCTAATAGTTCGATAGTTTCCAGGATCAGTGGTGGCTCCCCCTTTGTGGAGAGGGATAACTGTTGCTGTGTGCCATTCAGTGGGCACAAAGCCTGATGCAAGGCTATTATTGAACATGGTGCTTAAGTGGGGAGCCAGTTCATTCTGAAGTTCATGTAAAATGCAGCCTGGGATGTTGTCCAGTCCAATGGATGCTGTGTTTTTGGCTTTAGACAATGCAGCTTTTACCTGCATAGTTGTTATTACAGGGACTCTGCATTCTTCCTGTATAGATATGGGCCTTTTAGGGGATGAAGGGGGGGGGGGTAAAGTTAGCACTGAACCTATCTGCCATGATGTTGGCAACATCAGTTGGTTCTGTAATTTTGGTGCCATTGTGTTGTAAATCAGAGCAGATCTGGGTGTTGCCATAGAGATTATTGACATAGCTATAGAATGCTTTGTGGTTGTCCTTAGAATTAGTGGCGAATTTGTTTTTGTAACTAGCTTTGGAGGATCTTATAAGGGATCTCAGCTTCTTACTAAGGCTGACCAGGGAGCTCCTCCACTCATGGGATTTTACTCTCTTTTGCAACAGTTTCTTCCTTCTGTTGTACAGTTTGTTTATGGCAGGGGACCACCAGATTGGCTTCCTTTTTTTGGAGGATAGCATCTTGGTTCTGTTTGGGATAGCACGATCCATGCACTCTTGTAAGTGCTTATAGAGTGCATTTGTGTAGGAATCAGCAGTCGTAACTGTATTGCCCATCTGCATGGGTGTCATGAAGATCACCACTTCTGTCTTAAGAAGCATGAAGTTGGCTTTGGAGAATTTTTTTTACCCTAGTTTCCTTAATGGGGGGGGGGTGGGATGTGGATATCAAGGGTGATTAGCTTATGGTCAGATTGGACCAATGAGGAGTTAACTTCAGGTGTGGAACACAGGTCACTCATGTTGGTAATGACTAGGTCTAGGATATTGTTGCCCCTGGTGGGGGTGTGGATAAGTTGATCCAGGGCATTGGAGTTTATGAATTCCAGAAAGTGTTGAGCTATGGAGTTGGTACAAGAGTAGTTTTCCCAGTTAATGGTGGGGTAGTTGAAGTTGCCCATTCTTAGGGTGTTTGGTTGAACCCTAATATTTTCCAGTACATCAAGAAAAGAGGAGTGGGAATCCTGAGGCATGGTGGGGGATCTGTAGCAAGCTACAATTTGGACTGCAGTTTTGCCCAGAGTTAGTTGCACTTGGATAACCTCAGATGCATTATGCTGAGCAACTTGCCTGGAGGTGTGGATATCCTTAATGAATATGGACACACCTCCACCTTTGGTGTTTTGGTCCAGGTTACATGGCCGAAAAATGTGGTATGAGTTATAGCCAGGAAGTGCAGGGGTGCTCTCTGGAGCCTTGAACCAGGTCTCAGTCACTGCACAGATATCGATGTTCTCTATTTTAAGGAGTGCCTTGAGTGAGTGCATTTTGAGATTTAGACTTCTAGCATTGAGTAGCATTACCCTCAGTTTCTGCCCTTCTGTTCCTGCTATGGTGGTGAATTTGTGATTTGGACCTTGCCTAAAAAAGGCACCATAGGGGCAGCAAGAGCCTTAGCCAGTATCTGGAATCCCAGGAGCAACAGGTGCAGGCCATCTGTGGCAAAGCATCGTGGTCTGTCAACCATGTCATCCCAAGCAGACAGATACTGGATCCCCTTAGAATGACACCAGAAGCTTAGCCAATTGTTGAAGTCAATCATTTTGTCCTTGTACTGCGATATCATTCTGGGTGATGGCAGAATGCTACTCAGGGCTAGGGTCATACTTGCCTGGGCTACAAGATCGGAGAACTTTTCTGTGTCTCTTTTCATGTAGTCCAGGGAGGTACATCTCAGGTCATTCACACCAACATGGACAATGACGGAGTCATATTTGTACTTGTTGGTGGAGTGATCTGAGTGCGTGGGTTATGTGGTGGAACCTGGCACCTGACAGGCAGCTGACAGTAACCTTCTCCTTGTTTAGCCTGGTGAGTGGAACATCAGTGTGCCTGACTATAGAGTCACATATGACTAGTGTGTTGGGTACGTTGTTTTGTCTTATTGGCTGTGGTTGAGTGGCACACTGAGTCGGTGGGTTATGTGTCATTTGGGTTGTGTTGGGGGATGGAGGTTGCTTTCGTTTCTGCTTTGGAGGTCTCTGTTGCTTAGACAGATTATTATTGAGAGCCTTCGCAAATGTTTTTGTGTTTCTATGTGTGGATTATGGTGGTGTAGATTTAGTGAGACTATGTGATGAGTGTGGTGTGCTGCAAATGTTTACCTTCTGCTCATGACTGTCAAGTTCAGTCTTGGTTGGAGAGAGCTTTACCTCCAGTTTGGCTAGATAAGTGCATCTCTCACAGGTTGTAGTGTTTGGTGGTAGGAGGAGAGGGTTGTCTGTGTACATGAGGCAATTTCTACATTGCCTCAAGATGCCCAGATTCATCAGATAGACAGGAGAGAACAACGGGAGCTGACACTTGGACATGCCTGAATAAAAAAACTATTTCCCTCTAGATAAGTGAGGAAAATGAGTACAAGAGCTGTTTTTCTCTAAGCAAGTGAGAAAACTAAGTACAAAAACTGTTTTCCTCTAGGTAATGAGGAAGGTTGAGTGCTATAGTAATTAGTAGCTTATTTAGTGCTTACAAGTTCTGAACAAATGCTGAGCATGAATAAACACATTTAAGTGCTAAAACTAAGAATCTGTATCTGCACTAGAGGAGTTACAGGACAGAAACAAGTGCACATGCAGGCTTTCAAATCAGAAAGTTGAGAGAGAGAGATGGAAGAGATTGCCCAAATGCCCAATAACTAAAATATCTGGACCAGAAACACTCCTTATGTGGTAGACAGGTTACCTAGTGCTTACAACTCCCACTGATAAGATAGAAGACTTCCTTCCAGCACAGAAAGGCTTGGGGGGGCTCAGAAGCTTACATACAGTCCTGGATACAGCAAATCTGTATCTGGAACACTAGTTACAGGAAAGGAAGGAAACAGGCTTACAGTTTTTTTCTTTTACAGAAAAGTAGCTAAAACAGTAGTAAAAACAATTCACATGCAGTGCAAGCTAGCACACTTGAGTATGTAGCAATATTAGACCAAACACAGTTTACAAAATGCAATTAAATTAAAAAGGGCTAAAATCAAGTGCAAAAAGAGTTTATTAGGTAGAATGTGGTAAAAAGAGATGGGACTGGGGGAGTGTCCCAGTTCAAATCTACAGTGTGGCAGGCAACTACAAAAGCCACCAAATTTAAATTACAAGCCAGAAATAGGGAGGGTAGGTGGGACAAAACAGTTAGAACAGAGATCTAAGCAACAATTAACAGTACAAACTCTAAAACCAAAAAGAAATATACTCACCTCTGTATATTTGCAGATAGCTTGGAAGGCAGTCTCTCAGAACACAGGTTTCAGTAATTAAATGCAGGCTGTTACTAACAGGTCTAATTTTATGCAAGTGATCCTTGAGTTAGATAACACACAAGCTGTAAAAACCAGTTATACCAACTGAAGACATGGCAGAAAATAGGGGGAGATGGGACAAAACACTTTCAACAGAGATCTAAAAAAATTAACAGTACAAACTCTAAAATAAAAAATATATACTCAGCTCTGTATATTTGCAGATAGATTGGAAAGCAGTCTCTCAGAACAGTGAGACAACAGTTTCAAAAGAGATCTAAGCAACAATTAACAGTACAAACTCTAAAACCAAAAAATATATACTCAGCTCTGTATATTTGCAAATAGATTGGAAGGCAGTCTCTCAGAACACAGGTTCCAGCAATTAAATGCAGGCTGTTACTAACAGGTCAAATTTTATGCAAGTGATCCTTAAATTAGATAACACACAAGCTGTAAAAACAGTTATACCAACTGAAGACAAGGCAGAAAATAGGGGGAGGTGGGACAAAACAGTTTCAACAGAGATCTAAGCAACAATTAACAGTACAAACTCTAAAACCAAAAAATATATACTCAGCTCTGTATATTTGCAAATAGATTGGAACGCACTCTCTCAGAACACAGGTTCCAGCAATTAAATGCAGGCTGTTACTAACAGGTCTAATTTTATGGAAGTGATCCTTGAGTTAGACAACACACAAGCTGTAAAAACAAGTTATACCAACTGAAGACACGGCAGAAAATAGGGGGAGGTGGGACAAAACAGTTTCAACAGAGATTTAAGGAACAATTAACAGTACAAACAATAAAACAAAACATATATATACTCAGCTCTGTATATTTGCAGATAGATTGGAAAGCAGTCTCTCAGAACAGGGAGGCAACAGTTTCAACAGAGATCTAAGCAACAATTAACAGTACAAACTCTAAAACCAAAAAATATATACTCAGCTCTGTATATTTGCAGATAGATTGGAAGGCAGTCTCTCAGAACACAGGTTCCAGCAATTAAATGCAGGCTGTTACTAACAGGTGTAATTTTATGTAAGTGATCCTTGAGCTAGATAACACACAAGCTGTAAAAAACAGTTATACCAACTGAAGACATGGCAGAAAATAGGGGAGGTGGGACAAAACAGTTTCAACAGAGATCTAAGCAACAATTAACAATACAAACTCTAAAACCAAAAAATATACTCAGCTCTGTATATTTACAGATAAATTGGAAAGCAATCTCTCAGAACAGGGAGACAACAGTTTCAACAGCAGTGGCTGGTGCTTCAAACTGAATGGCAGGGGAAGGTCAACCATAAACAAAAACAAATTAAATACTCAGCTCTTGCAGCTAGATGAAACCAGTCTCTCAGAACAGGGAAGTGTGTAGAAGAATAAAAATATTTCAATGCAAAAATAAAAAAAAACTTAATACTTAATAGCTCTGGTGAAACCATATTATGAACAAAAGACAAAAATAAATTACTTTTTAAATCAATATCTAGAACGCCAGTCAAATGGACAAAGGTTGTGAGGTAAGAAAAAAAATAACTTTTAAACTCAGCCAGCAAATCAAAATTATAAGAAATACAGCACTCAACTCAAACTACTTCTCCTTGCACTGCAGTTCTAAAGCAACTCAAACTAACTCTCTACTGCCTGCCAGTTATAATTTCAGCTTTATTAAAGTACCAAGCAACATGCTGAAAGTAGAAATCTATGTGATGCCCCCACTTGTAAAAATGTTTCTTATCCAAAAAAGACCTGCTGCCTGACAACGCTTCATGGGGAAAACATGATAAAAGTAAAAAATGAAAAGCAAACAAGAAACAAGCTCAAGATACATTGCTTAGAGGATTACTGTACAGGTTATGGACCACACATGATTGGCATTCTGTTTAGTTTACGGGTAAAGCCTGTAGAGATGACTGGAAGTCTCCAACAAGTGTAATGAGGTTTTAAAATAATGGAATCCTGTCCTTTAATACCCAAGGCTTATACATTATCTAGTCAAGTATTCTCTGCATGGCAACAACAGAAAGGCTTTCAATGTTGGCAATTCTTTAACAGTATGCTTATTAAAGCTTACTTGCATCTTCTGATGTCAGACAAGCTTACCTTATGGTCATTAAAGCATTGCTACTTAAACACAGAGCAACAGGCACTTTGAGTAATAAGCATAAATCAACAGTACAAAAATATGACAGAAACCAGACCATTCTGCAAAATCAAGGACAGATGAAAAGCCACTGTAGTACTTATGCAGTGTGTCCTCCCCATCCAAGGTAGATACAACTACTCCTTGCCTTGCTTGGACACATCCAGAGTCACTACATGGGGAGTGGGTGCAACAAGCATGTCACAATTTGAAATCTCTCTGGCTGACTGTGATGGCCCTGACACATTTGTCATACCTCTCAACTTCAAGAGCAAGAAATCTGGACAAAGCCATACACAGAAGTGGGACAAAGGCACAACAAGAAGGACAATTTTTAAATATTGCTCTAATAAACTTAGAAAGATAATAGAATAGGTCTTGCATTAGTATGAATTTTCTGAAGGGTATAAAATCTGAAACTCAAATGTCTGTCATTTTCTAACTTCAGTCTTTAGTGATTTGTCACTAATTTGCCAAAACACAATTTTATGAAAAATGGACCAAAATGTGATGCAAAAATATAAAATAGACACACAATACAGCTTCTACCTGTCAAAGAAGGGACACTTTAATATTAGTACTGCTACCTTGAGCAGCTGACAAAATAAAAGAATCTACATGCATTTCAAGTAATCTATAACTTTGATTATTACAGTTATTTCTTAATTGTAAACCCTCCATGTTTTCTTCCAAAATTGCTATTTTGCGGAGGGATTATTAGGGGAAGAGCAACATTTTGAGCCAAAATTGGGGACAGTTGAGAGGTTGGCTATGCCTAATTCTATAAAGCAATTTATTTGCATGTACCTCTCAACCTGTTAATGCAGTAAATCTGAACAAGGCCAAATATATTGGGGGGCACATATAAACAGTACTAAAAATTGCTCTTGTATAAATTGAGACAGTTGATAGAACGGCTCTTACTTTAACATGCATTTTTATGAAGGTTATGAAGTCTGAAACTTATTATTTAGTGACTTCTGGCAAATCATTTAGGAATTAAAACTACAAATTTTATGAACAACAAACCAAAAATAAGAAGCAAAAATCTATTCATTCTTTGAAAATCTGGACAGTTGGGAGGTATAGTTCAGCTGGGCCTGTCCGAGTTTGCTGCCCTTCCCCCCCCTGACAAAATAATGGTTGAACTGGAGCCTCTGCAGCCATTCCAATTAACCATTACTTGGCTATTTCACTCCATTTACCATAAACACTAATGTGCATACTGCTTTACTTCAATGATTGGACTTCATTTGAAAGTTTTATTTTGTATTTTACAGCACAAACATTAAGTAATCTGTTAAACAAAGCAATGCAGTGTCACAATGAAAACTTAGCATTAAAACTTCTCTGCCCTTGAAACTCACATTCATTGAAACAGCATTGAAACCCACATTCAAAGAAAATACATTTTGCCAGTGGCAGATAAAGATTAATTTTGGGCTGTTTTCGAATCATAGGCCCCTTGCATATGAAACATACATGTGCTCTTTGATACACCTTCCTCATTGTACTAAAAATTATATTCCTTGTACAATACAGTACACTTGTTAGAGGGTGTTTTAAATTTGTTTTGAACATTTTTCCAGTAAGCAATGAAACAAAACATATGCACCCATAATGGCAAAACTGCCCAGTTGAGAACATTTATCATAAAAAGTCTACTCAGACTTCCACAGTCCACCATTATTAGTAAATATACACAATTCTACAGTCCACCATTATTAGTAAATATGCACAATTCCACAGTCCACCATTATTAGTAAATATGCACAATTCTACAGTCCACCATTATCAGTAAATATGCACAATTCTACAGTGCACCTTTATCAGTAAATATGCACAATTCTACAGTCCATATTCAGTGAATTCAGTTCTTGCCATAGCTGTCAACCTTAGCACAAAACCTGGACGAAGCCAATAATGGGGGAATACAGTCCCAAAAATAGGGACAAATTTAAAATATTCATCTTATAAACTTAGAAAATTGCTAGAAAAAAAGGTTGTGCTACTATGTATTCTGAAGAACATGAAGTTTGAAATTCAAATGCCGGTCAATTCTACTGCGGACAGAACAAAAACAATTTTCAGCAGAGACGCAGGGATTAATACTGCAGACACGTCTTTGTAAAATGGCAGGGCATCAGAGCAAATCCACACAAACACAGGCAGGAGATGCAGACTCCAAACAGAAGCCACCCCAACCAAGAATCAAACCATAAAACCTATAGCTGTGAGTCAACAATACTACCACCGCACCATCAATTATGCAAGGAATTAAACATTCAGAAACCTGAAGTCTGAAATTCAAATGCCTGTCAATTTTACTGCGGACAGAACAAAACCAATTTTCAGCAGGGATTAAAACTGCAGACACGTCTTTGTAAAATGGCAGGGCACCAGAGCAAATCCACACAAACACATGGAGGAGATGCAGACTCCACACAGAAGCCACCCCAACCAAGAATCAAACCAGAAAACCTATAGTTGTGAGGTAACAATACTATCACTGCACCATCAATTATACAAGGAATTAAACATTCAGAAACCTGAAGTCTGAAATTCAAATGCCTGTCAATTTTACTGCGGGACAGAACAAAACAATTTTCAGCAGAGGCAGGGATTAAAACTGCAGACACATCTTTGTAAAATGGCAGGGCACCAGAGCAAATCCACACAAACACAGGCAGGAGATGCAGACTCCAAACAGAAGCCACCCCAACCAAGAATCAAACCAGAAAACCTATAACTGTGAGGCAATAATACTACCACCGCACCATCAATTATGCAAGGAATTAAACATTCAGAAACCTGAAGTCTGAAATTCAAATGCCTGTCAATTTTACTGCGGACAGAACAAAACCAATTTTCAGCAGGGATTAAAACTGCAGACACGTCTTTGTAAAATGGCAGGGCACCAGAGCAAATCCACACAAACACATGGAGGAGATGCAGACTCCACACAGAAGCCACCCCAACCAAGAATCAAACCAGAAAACCTATAGCTGTGAGGCAACAATACTACCACTGCACCATCAAATCTGCAAGGAATCAAACATTCAGAAACCTGAAGTCTGAAATTCAAATGCCTGTCAATTTTACTGCGGACAGAACAAAAACAATTTTCAGCAGAGATGCAGGGATTAATACTGCAGACACGTCTTTGCAAAATGGCAGGGCACCAGAGCAAATCCACACAAATACAGGGAGGAGATGCAGACAGAAGCCACCCCAACCAAGAATCAAACCAGAAAACCTGTAGTTGTGAGGTAACAACAATACTATCACTGCACCATCAATTATACAAGGAATTAAACATTCAGAAACCTGAAGTCTGAAATTCAAATGCCTGTCAATTTTACTGCGGACAGAACAAAAACAATTTTCAGCAGAGACGCAGGGATTAAAACTGCAGACACATCTTTGTAAAATGGCAGGGCACCAGAGCAAATCCACACAAACACAGGCAGGAGATGCAGACTCCAAACAGAAGCCACCCCAACCAAGAATCAAACCAGAAAACCTATAGCTGTGAGGCAACAATACTACCACCGCACCATCAATTATGCAAGGAATTAAACATTCAGAAACCTGAAGTCTGAAATTCAAATGCCTGTCAATTTTACTGCGGACAGAACAAAACCAATTTTCAGCAGGGATTAAAACTGCAGACACGTCTTTGTAAAATGGCAGGGCACCAGAGCAAATCCACACAAACACATGGAGGAGATGCAGACTCCACACAGAAGCCACCCCAACCAAGAATCAAACCAGAAAACCTACAGCTGTGAGGCAACAATACTACCACTGCACCATCAAATCTGCAAGGAATTAAACATTCAGAAACCTGAAGTCTGAAATTCAAATGCCTGTCAATTTTACTGCGGACAGAACAAAACAATTTTCAGCAGAGATGCAGGGATTAATACTGCAGACACGTCTTTGCAAAATGGCAGGGCACCAGAGCAAATCCACACAAATACAGGGAGGAGATGCAGACAGAAGCCACCCCAACCAAGAATCAAACCAGAAAACCTATAGTTGTGAGGTAACAATACTATCACTGCACCATCAATTATACAAGGAATTAAACATTCAGAAACCTGAAGTCTGAAATTCAAATGCCTGTCAATTTTACTGCGGACAGAACAAAAACAATTTTCAGCAGAGACGCAGGGATTAAAACTGCAGACACATCTTTGTAAAATGGCAGGGCACCAGAGCAAATCCACACAAACACAGGCAGGAGATGCAGACTCCAAACAGAAGCCACCCCAACCAAGAATCAAACCAGAAAACCTACAGCTGTGAGGCAACAATACTACCACCGCACCATCAATTATGCAAGGAATTAAACATTCAGAAACCTGAAGTCTGAAATTCAAATGCCTGTCAATTTTACTGCGGACAGAACAAAACCAATTTTCAGCAGGGATTAAAACTGCAGACACGTCTTTGTAAAATGGCAGGGCACCAGAGCAAATCCACACAAACACATGGAGGAGATGCAGACTCCACACAGAAGCCACCCCAACCAAGAATCAAACCAGAAAACCTATAGCTGTGAGGCAACAATACTACCACTGCACCATCAAATACGCAAGGAATTAAACATTCAGAAACCCTTAAGTCTGAAATTCAAATGCCTATCAATTTTATTTAACATTTTTAATCAGGACAGTCTGACTTGGAACAAATAAACAAATTTTCAGCAGAGGCCCAGGAAGAAATAATGCAGACATGTCTTTGTAACATGGGAGGGCACAAAAGCAAACCCACACAAACACAGGGAGAAGATACAGACCCCACAAAGAAGGAACCCCAGCCAAGAATCAAACCCAAGAACCTGCAGCTGTGAGGCAACAATGCTACTACTACACCATCAAATATCAAGCATTGCAACATTTACAAACCACAGATATTATGAGGAACAGATCAGATCGAATATGAGGTAAAAATCTGAATTTTTTTTACAAATGGTGGTGGGTAGGGAACTCAAGTCTTTAACACCTGCATACAGGGTACAGGGTTCAAGCCTGAGGCATTCCCTACCACACCACCATAAGCACCTGGGGCATTTACACACACACACACACACACACACACCAGTAAAGCACAAGCACCATACACACACACACACACACACACACACACCAGTAAAGCACAAGCACCATACACACACACCAGTAAAGCACAAGCACCATACACACACACCAGTAAAGCACAAGCACCATACACACACACCAGTAAAGCACAAGCACCATACACACACACCAGTAAAGCACAAGCACCATACACACACACCAGTAAAGCACAAGCACCATACACACACACCAGTAAAGCACAAGCACCATACACACACACCAGTAAAGCACAAGCACCATACACACACACCAGTAAAGCACAAGCACCATACACAAACTCCAGTAAAGCACAAGCACCATACACAAACTCCAGTAAAGCACAAGCACCATACACAAACTCCAGTAAAGCACAAGCACCATACACAAAGAAAAAGCACAAACTCAATAAACATTGTAAATTAAAAGGCACCTTACCTGAAAACGTCCGTACATACATCCTTCCCGCGCAATACTGAAGACCTTGAGAGATCCCAATGCTCCTTTCCGACGCCGGTGAGATCCCTAAGGCTCTGTCCCGAGTCCCTGCTGCTCCTCTTGCAGTCCGACGTCCCATAATCCTGGCGGGTCTGTGCACTGTAAAAGTGCACAGGCTCCCTTGTGTCCCTATGGGGTGGGACAAAACAGTTTCAATAGAGATCTAAGCAACAATCTAACAGTACAAAGTCTAAAACCAAAAATATTTTTTATTTTTCATTTCTTTTCTTTCTTTTTGCAGATAGATTGGCTGCAGTCCGCAGCCCAGCAGACAACAGCCCTGTTCAACAGAGATCTAAGCAACAATTAACAGTACAAACTCTAAAACCAAAAAATATACTCAGCTCTGTATATTTGCAGATAGATTGGAAGGCAGTCTCTCAGAACACATGTTCCAGCAATTAAATGCAGACTGTTGCTAGCAGGTCTAATTTTATGCAAGTGATCTTTAAGCTAGATAACACACTAGCTGTAAAAACAGTTATACCAACTGAAGACATGGCAGAAAATAGGGGGAGGTGGGACAAAACAGTTTCAACAGAGATCTAAGCAACAATTAACAGTACAAACTCTAAAACCAAAAAATATATAATCAGCTCTGTATATTTGTGCATAGATTGGAAGGCAGTCTCTCAGAACACAGGTTCCAGCAATTAAATGCAGGCTGTTACTAACAGGTCTAATTTTATGCAAGTGATCCTTGAGTTAGATAACACAAAAGCTGTAAAAAACAATTATATCAACTGAGGACTCGACAGAAAATAGGGGGTGGTGGGACAAAACAGTTTCAACAGATATCTAAGCAACAATTAACAGTACAAACTCTAAAACCAAAAAATATACTCAGCTCTGTATATTTGCAGATAGATTGGAAAGCAATCTCTCAGAACAGGGAGAAAACAGTTTCAACAGAGATCTAAGCAACAATTAACAGTACAAACTCTAAAACCAAAAAAATATACTCAGCTCTGTATATTTGCAGATAGATCGGAAGGCAGTCTCTCAGAACACAGGTTCCAGCAATTAAATGCAGGCTGTTACTAACAGGTCTAATGTTATGCAAGTGATCCTTGAGTTAAATAACACACAAGCTGTAAAATCAGTTATACCAACTGAAGACACGGCAGAAAATAGGGGGAGGTGGGACAAAGCAATTTCAACAGAGATCTAAGCAACAATTAACAGTACAAACTCTAAAACTAAAAAAATATATACCCAGCTCTGTATATTTGCAGATAAATTGGAAAGTAATCTCTCAGAACAGGGAGACAACCATTTCAACAGAGATCTAAGCAACAATTAACAGTACAAACTCTAAAACCAAAAAATATATACTCAGCTCTGTATATTTGCAGATAGATCAGAAGGCAATCTCTCAGAACACAGGTTCCAGCAATTAAATGCAGGCTGTTGCTAACAGGTCTAATGTTATGCAAGTGATCCTTGAGTTAGATAACACACAAGCTGTAAAAAACTGTTATACCAACTGAGGACTCGGCAGAAAATAGGGAATGGTGGGACAAAACAGTTTCAACAGATATCTAAGCAACAATTAACAGTACAAACTCTAAAACCAAAAAATATACTCAGCTCTGTATATTTGCAGATAGATTGGAAAGCAATCTCTCAGAACAGGGAGAAAACAGTTTCAACAGAGATCTAAGCAACAATTAACAGTACAAACTCTAAAAACAAAAAAATATACTCAGCTCTGTATATTTGCAGATAGATTGGAAGGCAGTCTCTCAGAACAAAGGTTCCAGCAAATAAATGCAGGCTGTTACTAACAGATCTAATTTTATGCAAGTGATCCTTGAGTTAGATAACACATAAGCTGTAAAAAACAGTTATACCAACTGAAGACACGTTAGAAAATAGGGGGAGGTGGGACAAAACAGTTTCAATAGAGATCTAAGCAACAATTAACAGTACAAACTCTAAAACCAAAAAATATACACAGCTCTGTGTATTTGCAGATAGATTGGAAAGCAGTGTCTCAGAACAGGGAGACAACAGTTTCAACAGAGATCTAAGCAATAATTAACAGTACAAACTCTAAATCCAAAAAAATGTACTCAGCTCTGAATATTTGCAGATAGATTGGAAGACAGTCTCTCAGAACACAGGTTTCAGCAATTGACATATAATTATTTTGAAAATTCCAGCTAGCTGGGCTCGCAGTATCTCTTTTCATTACAACTCTGATTGGATGATTGTAAAGTCACCTCTGCCATGGCACGTTTGTCCCTCATGGACAGGGACAGTTGGTGCTGCTCAGAAAATCTCTCTGTTAACAATGACCATCCAACTATGCTCAATATGGGTGGTTGTGTTTTTTGCACAGTTAGGATTCTAAACACCATAGGGCCATTAGGTTTGTAACCTCCCATGTACATATGAAGCTATGAGCCTGTGCAGATCTCCCAACATTTTGTATGTCATATGGCCTGCTGATGTCATCTACTAAAAGTTCACCTATAGTCTAGTAAAAGTTAAACTTGTGCTGTGGTGCTTGCATAATGCACTGTGTTCTGTAGTCTGTGCACTTAGATAGCTAGGGGTTCTGATCTCACTGCAATCAACTGGCATGTAGATGCGTGTGTGTGTGTGTGTGTGTGTGTGTGTGTGTGTGTGTGTGTGTGTGTGTGTGTGTGTGTGCGTGTGTCTGTGTCTAGCCAGAACAGCAGAAGTATGTATCCTACAGTTACAGCTTCAATCCTATGGAGTGACAGTATTTTGATGCTTGCACATTCCTACTCATCCAATTCATGCAGGCCTCCCAGCATCTTTTCTCTAACATACACTGCTGATGTCATCCACTACAAGCTGGCCTATAGACTTGTACCATGACGCTTGCTTAAAGTACTGAGTTCTGTAGTCTGTGTACTTAGGTATGGGTCCTGTTCTCACTGCAGTCAAGTGTGTGTGTGTGTGTGTGTGTGTGTGTGTGTGTGTGTGTGTGTGTGTGTGTGTGTGTGTGTGTGTGTGTGTGTGTGTGTGTGTGTGTGTGTGTGTGTGTCTGTGTGTGTGCGTGTGTGTGCGTGTGTGTGCGTGTGTGTGTGTGTCTAGCCAGAAGAGCAGAAGTGTACATCCTGAAGTTACAGCTCCAATCCCATGAATTATTTTGATAGTTGCACATGCCTACAGATTCATTTTATGCAGGCCTCCCATCTTCTTCATTCCAACATGCACTGCTGATGTCATCCACTATCAGCTAGCCTGCATCAGTGCAAAATTCAGATTTATGCCATGTTGCTTGCATAAAGTACTTTGTTCTGTAGTCTGTGTACTTAGATAGGTATGGGGTTCTATTCTCACTGCAGTCAGCTGTATGTGTGAGTGTTGCTTGACATTACAAAGAGCATTTTACACCAGCATGTAGGACACTTTTATATTCTCCTCAATTGACACTGCCGATGTCATCAGTTATATCAGACGTTTGGATATGCAGTACTCCCACCAGGGCAGGGTCAGAGACTGGCCTGGTGGCCAGGCAGAATTCACAGCATCCCATACAATGAAGATTATAGTCACATGGCTTTTAATCTATCCACATACATCACGGCATGGTTTGTAGGCCCTGTATTATCTTGCTGAGAAAACCCTGTGGTCTCTTCAGCTGATACATGTGTCTATGAAAAAGGGACCATTATACTCTATTAGTTCTGTGATGAGGTTTGACTACAATGCTGTCATACAATCCTAAGATCTTAATATAATGGCATGACTAATGATGTGCACAACATAGGCTTTTAATACCAGTGTGGACACTTGGTGGTCAAAGTTTAAAGTGCTATCTACATGTGATCTCATTATTTGCATCACTGGGTTTTTGCATAGCAGGACTATTGTCAATTCTGTGATTAACATGGAATTCCACTTTTCAGACAGACAACATTACAAACACAGATTTTTGCATTTATTTGTAGATTGTGTGCCTTTGTCACCATTCAGTTGTGTGTGTTAGCTCTCCCTGTACTATGTTATCACCACTGGTGGACTCAATGATTGCACACAATATGCAAGAATCACTAAACTTGGTGAGCCAAAGGCGATATACTTTACCCTGAACAGTCAAGTAATAGCATTTAAACCATGAAGAGGCTAGCACAGATCCCTGGAGTTTGCCAATGGTGACAGCTCTACTGATACAGGTTGATTTATCAACTTTCACATCATGTCTTCTGTCAGCGAGCCAATTGGTTACCTATCAACTGACGTAAGGGTTAATCCCCATCTTAGAGATTTTCTCAATGATACCTGCAAAGAGAATTGTGTCAAAACCCTAGCCCAGATCTCAATAGGCAGTATGCACTGTCTTACCTTCATCCAGGCCTATCACACAGAATCAATGGGCTGGGACAGCATCACAGATCACCTATGGCATGACTTTTCACATACACCTTCCTGATACAGTTGAATACACAGTTCAATACACCCTCCACATGACCTATGTTCCCATACAAGAGTGTACATCACAATGAATCCACCTGAACTAGGATGACAGCACCTGATGCATGCATGTATAGAGACATCCTGACTATTCTCGACTGTGAAGTAGACTAACATGCCATCATGGACCTCTTTTACATGTACACTAGTAATATTCCAGATGTGTGCAACAGACCTGTATGTGTTTTTAATGTTACATCAAGTCTGTTACATCTGACAGATATCTTTAAAGAGGTCATCAAGGTCATGAATGATGACAACAGTATAATCTTGTGGAACTTGACCAGATTAAGGCATTTGACACAAATCTACACTGAAGTATTCAATCAACATGTTATATGTGGCCATAAACAGCTATATCACCAAATGATTAGACCAGTGTATGACGTACATTGCATCTCACTATGTTGAAATATGTGATGTGACCTATATGCCAGATCCAGTGATCAGGCTGGTACATCAGGTGTGTCTGCTAGGCACTTTTCTGCCCATTAGTTAAGTGACGGACATCACAGATGACATGCACATGCTGTGTCCGAACAGCTGCCTAAAGGACTACAGACTGTGGGCAATCAGTGACTTTAGCTGGGATGTTAGTATAATACAGCTGGTATCAAAACATACCAAAAACTGCTGTCATGACAACACCTGCATTGACAAGAAACATGGAGTGATTTGTTGAATCAGGAAACAAACACACCCCCCAAGTATAATGTGGACATCACATCCCATAATCAGACCAATAGGTATGTGACCCATGTCCGTGGGTATATGGTAAGTGGTACATCCATCAGCATGTGGTCACAGTGCTGACTACTCCCTTGAATGTAAAACAAGTACTGGGTATATGAAAGACATACACATCAGAAGCCATAATATCTTCATGGTTCCCAGCCTTCATCACACCAGTAACTGTGTACAATGCACCCTTCTTCACGTACTCGTATACATATCTTCCAGCGATGTGTAACTGAAGTGTAACAGCTTTGTCACAAACAGCTTATTGGCCATACCTAGGTATTCTTTCTGTGGAATATACATGACTGATCGTTGGTGCAGAACACCAATCAAGTTGTTACACCAGATGCATATGTGCTACTTGTTCTGCTTATGCACACACTACATACATAGGCATTGTATAAGCTGTGGTGGTGCAGCGGTAGCATTGTTGCCTCATAGCAAGAGGTTTTCCCATTCAATTCTCGGCTGGAGTGCCTTTTGTGTGGAGTCTGCATGTTCTCCCCACGGTTGAGTGGCATTCGAAAGACATGCGTGAATGGGCTTGCCTTTGTTGAAGGTTGCACGTCAGGCTGGCACCTCGGCTCCATAAAAATCGACTGCCAATCATTACCGGAGCGGAGTTCCACTGTGGCAACCCCTAACCAGGAAAACCCGAAAGAAAAACAACAGTGGCATGTATATAATTTATGACAGTGTGTATTTTGCTCTCTCTATATATATATATATATATATATATATATATATATATATATATATATATATATATTTACACACACTTCACAAAATCAGATCCAGCACCATATAAGAACAGTATAATTAAAAAAATGGCAGGAAGACCAGGAAAATAGTGTACATCAACTTTAATGGCTGACAATGGGCTTAGCTTGTCAGCCATTAAAGTTGAGGGCTTGGCTTATATGGTGCTGGATCTGATTTTGTGAAGTCTTTTGTTGTAGTTCCGAGCATTTTTCATCATGTACCGTGTTTGGTACATAGAGGTATATATATATATATATATAGAGAGAGAGAGAGATATGCCATGCACACAAGGCAGCTAGCCTGTATTGCCCATACTGTCACATACAGGTATAGCAGTGTCCCTCTTAACACCTCCCGCAGATGTTTCAGTGTCAGTACAGTGTCTGTGGTTATCCTCATAAAGTGTGGATGTTTCATGATAGCTGTTCAAGTGTGTGCAGGTCCATCTCTTATCACTCCACATCTCATATGTTATGTCATAGGCATGGGATTAGTGGTAGTATTATTCTGATATTGTCCATGATTGTGGTTGGTTCTTGTAATGTTTCCCATGATCTTTTAGCTGTGGCCATCTTGCTGGAGGCCTCTGCTGAGAGTGCACTCATAAAACAATAGGGGCAGGGAGCTGGACGAAGGACCATCCACGGGGCTTGTGACACACTAACCCGCTTGGACTCTAACATTAAACCAGTTGTAACCCCTGCCTGGCCTGACATATGGGTTTTTATTTTTCATTTACAGTTGGTTTACATTTACATTGTACGAACCGAGTTTTGTGTGGGCCAATTGCAAGGTCAAGGTAGGCTGTATGTCAAGCCTTTCCCTCCTTACCTCCTATCCTCTGCTTTTCCTTCTATTAAAAGAAGAATGACAAGTTCATCAAGCTGCACTGGGTTTGACAAAACCAAACGGAGTCGTCCAATGTCTATCTTTGTTTATGAGCTCTATGCTCCTCTCCTATATCTTTTGCAGACTATACTTGCAGACTAGACTTGGTAATTACCAGGGTCCAGGGGGCCACCTTTGTGGAGTGGGACCGGAGTGACCCGTCACGTGCTGCGCCACCCCCACCTCCTGTCCCTGTATCCTGGCTGAGATTAAACAGCTGCCTTATTGCGGGTTTAATATTTAATTTTTAGCACACAGCAGCACACGGGGACACCATCGGTCCCATTGATGCTGTGTTTTTAGCTTAGAGAGAGAGCTTTCACCTGCGCATTTTGAGATGTCCGGGGCTACACTCTGCTGGGCTAGTTTCTCCTTTAGGGGGGGAGAGGGGTGAAGTTTGCACTGAACCTGTCTGCCATTCAGGCATATCATTTTGCACAGCTTCACAATATGCACCCTACTCCAATTGCATGTCAGATCCGCAATGTCCTGTGCATAATTCATGTAAGGATGCTTATCTCACACAGGCATCCTTTCTTTGTGTGGCAGTCACAGATGACATATTTTCACTGTACATTCTGTACTGTACCATACAGATATGTGCTTGGTGTTGCTGCTACAACCATCTTCCATTGAAATGCCCTCCTCTTCTGTACATGAGGGAGTTTTACCTGTTCTCTTTCCCTGTGTTCATTCCTGCAATTCATCTGTATGTCCCTATTCAATACACAGACTGCTCCTGAGTGATCATTTTACATGGCAAACCATGTCCTGTTACAGATCATTAACACAGATTCAGTACAGAATGCCAGGAATGGGATATCATACCACTCTGCACTGTAGGGGCACTGTCTGTGTTTGGAGCATATACTTCGTATTCATACCTCTCAACTGTCCAGATATTCCCAGGATGTCCAGATGTTTTCTGTCCTGATTTGTGCATAATGTTCAGTTTCTGTCACATATTTATGATCTTTTCTTCATAACATTTTTGTTTTCTGGCAAATCATTGGCATGTCATTATGGAGTGAAGTCAGAAACTGATGACTGACATTTGAGTTTCAAACTTCATGCTCTTCAGAACATTCATGCTAATGTACAACCTATTTATTCTATCATCTTTCCATGTTTGGAAGTGCAATACTAAAAATCTATCTATATTTTGGCCCTTTGCCCCCTAATTATGTATGCCTTTGTCCACATATATTGCTCAAAGAGGATAACAGGTATGTTTGAGTTTCATTCTACTACATATCTGTGCTACATCTATGGCAGATATGTCCCTATTTCTGGTTAAATGTCCCTGTATTATGCTGGTCTTTGTGGAGATATGTTGCAGTAACAGATTCACAGCTATCTATGAAGCCCTGATGTTATTGTGGCATTCCATGCAAATCCACGGGCCATAACAGAGTTGTATCCACGTTTGCTTACACTGTTTCTACGTAATGACACTTGGCATGCTGCACGTCATTAATATGTGTTGGGCTCTACCGCTTGCCGTATACTATCGCTCAAACATATAAACACCATGTAGGCTCTGCACAAAGCTTACACAGAGTTTATTGAATCCTGGGGCAGGTAAATATATGAGACAAAATCAGAAGCATTTGACAAAATCAGGGACAGTTGAAAGATCTGACTGTATCTTCAGAACATTGCTTAGAACACTCTGAAAATGAGCAGTACTGTGTGTACAGTGCCTCTCACTGCAACCTAGTGAGTTGGTGTGCATGTACTGTTCATAGGTTCATAGGTTCATAGGTTCATAGGTTGGTACTAGTTGGTACTAGGGGAGGGCCTATACAGCAGCATAACAACCTTCCCTGGCTTTCCCTTCCCACATTATTTATTTCCTGGACCCTATCCTAGAGGGGGACTGACGTGATCCCTGGGTGAATTTCCTTTCTCCCATCCAATCACAAGGTTCCTCTTGAAGAGGTCCAAAGAGGCACTCTGCTTGACATGTATGGTTCAGCAGAGTCTGGGAGTCTCTGAGCATGTTTTTTTATTGTGATGACAGGTTTAGATCCCTGGAGCTGTAGCTCTGAGGGATTGGGATTTCTTTAAGGTAGCATGTCCAACAGCACTGGGTTTGACATGGCCTTGTATGTTAAGCAGAGATACTCATGAGTAGAGTATATGATATGTGACAGAGTATAGCTTTTTTTTTTAGGGTCAGCATAGGGCATGCTTTTTAGGCCTTGTGATTCTTTAGTGAGGTATTTCTGAGGGCTTTTCAGTTGTTGCAGATGTCTTGAGAGGTACATACCAAATGGGGCATTGTATTCTATAATGGGTCTAATGAGGAATGAGTACAGTGGGACAATGACCTCCTTTTTTCTGGATGAAAAGCCCTTCGTGATGTGGTGTGCCACATAAGGATTTTTCTGACTGTGACTGTTATGTGGTTATCGAAGGTTAGACCACTGTCCACCTGTGTCCCTAAGTCTCTTATCACACTTTCTGTGTTTAGTGTACTGCCACCTATATGGTAATTCATGGATACATGTTTTCCCAAGGGATAACAATACATTTCTTGGCATTGAGCTTGAGCCCATGGCTGTGGCACCAAGCATCTGTTCGGTAAGGCCCTTTGTAGAGTATCCACATAATTTGGGGATTCAATAGTTTGCAGTCATCTGCAAACTTTGAGATTGTAAAAATAAGCTGTAAGTTGTAAAAATAATTGCACTTACATATAAGTACAGTGGCTTAGTAGCCATTGTGAATGAAAGGTCTCAGGCATACACTCCTTGTAGCGTATAAAGTGCTGACTAAATGTTTTTCCTGATGGACAAATTAACAAGAATGCCAGAGAGAAGAGGTTGTTATCAAATTAGTTTTAATGAAAAGGGGTTGATGAGTGCACTATGCTTAAGTAAACTTCTCCTGTTATACATGTACCAATGAAGAGGGCTTCTAAAACAGTTGCAACACATGATCATATTTACAAGTTACAGTTTGCTATGTTTGTTTTGGGGGGAATGAATGGGTACAAAGTTGGCAAGCTGTTTTCGCACAACACCACACAAAATGAAGATGCTAAAACAACACTATGATCTCTTCGTTCTTTACTATTTTAATGACAGATCATCTATGCATATTTATTAAGGTTTATATATATATATATATATATATATATATATATATATATATATATATATATATATATATATATATTTTTTTTTCTTTCAAATAGACTTGAGTAAGCTACCTAATTTCTCAAAAAACATGAACTGTGGGTTAGAGTCATAACAAAATTGTACGCATACTAAGAGGTATAGCATCAATATTTTGTGCTCCAACAACAATGTTTTTCATTGAAAAAAGATGCCACAAGATTGTTTCTAGACTGAATGAATGATAAGCTTGAATATAAAAGTACTGGTTCTGTACCAATTTATATAAATATTATGGTTCAGCCTACCTAATTACTTCAAGGTCTCAGCTACACAATTTGACTATTTATTAATCTAGTTTGAGTGCTGAAATGATTGCACAGGTTATAAGATGCTGAATTACATCCATGGCATATGTAAACAAATAAAAGGCAGTTTGTCTTTGGTGTAATGCTGAATATAAAGCCACATAAAGAGAATATGTTTAAAAGCAAAATAAATAAATAATAAAAATCAGAGTAAATTATCTTTGACCTTGCAATACTGAATCAGACCTAAAGATGATGAAACTACTTCTGGTGTTTTCTTTCTTATGCAACTGTTTCTTAAGTGTGAAGTTTCCTAAAAAAACATACCTCAAATTAAAACAGATTAAAAAAAATTGTAGCAGTTTGATGGTTCTGCTTTTCATTGTCATGTAAGTGCATAAATAGTAGTTAAAATGCATATTGCTATAGTTGTTTAACCCTAAGTCACGTACTTTGAATCAACTGATAGATGCTTTAGCTTTTGTTTTGACAAAGGAAGAAACCATATTCTGTACAATTTCATTTAAATCTTGTTCAGTATACATACTTGTTTAATACAGACAAACCAGGATATACAATATTATGATTCTTAAATTTGTCCACTGATTGAAAAGGCCAGATATTAATAGCATAGACTTAACACAAGTTAATTTGGAGCATCAGTGAAAATATATCTGTATCAAATAATGAACTGCTGTTACTTTTTCTTCCTGAAGGATGATTCCTGGGAATGTCAAAATGCTGCTTGTGATGTCATTTTTAAACAAATTAATTCACATCTACCACAATTTCTTTGTGGATTTTTTTACCTTGGGAAGGCACTATAAACATAAAAAGTGCTTAACTCATAGCTAGGAAAAATAAAAGCAGAAGATTCTGTTGCTGACAGAACTCAGATTTCAGAAAGTAGTACTCTGAAGAAGGGTCTATATTATATCATCGAATTCTTAAAAAAGTGAACGCTGATTGATCGACCTGATTTAAGCGAAAGCTTACAATCTCGAACTGTCAGATCAGCAATTTTTTTCCCAGGGAAAAAAATTGCTAATCCAAAACACATACACACAACACAAGCACACCAAGTAAACAGAAATCCACACACATACACCTAAAATCTGATACCTAACCCTACACTAAACTATGCACACACCACTAACTACCCACTTACCTTAACCCAAACCCTAACCCTAAGGTCCGTCACTATCGTACACTCACCTCACCCGCTCCCTAACCCTAACTCACTTAAATCCACCCTAACCTTCATGTCCACTCAATCGCACACACACTTATCCCGAGCCCTAACCCTAACTCACCTAAATCACCCTAACACTCACATCCACACAATCGCACATTTACCTGAATCTAACCGGTAACTTTCCACCATAACACTGAAAATACCGAAGCAACAGAAATGGACAACCGAATTCTTTCCGTAGGAAAAAATTTGAATTTCTGCTGCTTCGATATTTTGCAGTTTCGCGAAAATAAGTTTGATCAATCAGCGTTCGCTTTTTTAAGCATTCGAGGATATAATATAGACCCTCTGAAGTAGGTTTTGCTGCATATCTGGTCTTTGAGTGGTGCAATAACTTGACTTCCAAGGACAGGAAGCTTTTTTTTCAACTGACATTGGCCAAAAACAGAATACAAATCTAACATTTCATCTGCTGTGTAATATATATACCAAAATACTGACAAATGGTGGAATATATTAGCTGTATCATATTGTCTGCATATTCTGTCCTTTGAAAAGATTTTTATATCTAATTTTGGTACACCATCAACTTACATCTGGCATGCATACCTCTCACCCTCCTAGTGCAAAATATCTGGACAAAGGCCCAAAAATAGGGACAGATTTTAAATATTGCTCTTATAAACTTAGAATTTGTATTAGCATGTATTTTTCAAAGGATATGAAGTATGATACAAGTGTGATACCCAAATGTATGGCATTATTTAGTTATTTTAATCCTCAGTGATCTGCTAGAAAAATCTTGACTTCTTCTTCTTTCAGCGGCTCCTGTTAGGGGTCACCACAGCGGATCATCTGTTTCCCATTTCTTCCTATCCTCTGCATCTTGCTCTGTCACACCAACCACCTGCATGTCCTCTCTCAACACATCCATAAACCTTATCTTAGGCCTTCCTCTTTTCCTGTTACCTGGCAGCTTCATCCTTAGCATATTTTTCCCAATATACTCTGCATCCCTCCTCAGCACATGTCCAAACCAATGTAATCGTGCTTCTCTGGCTTTGTCTCCAAACCTTCCAACCTGGGCTGACCCACTAATATATTTATTCCTAATCCTGTCCCCCCTCATCACACCCAGTTCAAATCTTAACATCTTTAACTCTGCCGGTTCCAGCTCTAACTCCTGCCTTTTTGTCAATGCCACTGTCTCCAACCCATATAACATAGCTGGTCTCACTACCCTCTTGTAGACCTTCCCTTTCAGTCTTACTGGTACTTGTCTGTCACAAATCACTCCTGACGCTCTTCTCCACCCACTCCATCCTGCCTGTACTCTCTTCTTCACCTCTCTTCCACACTCACTATTACTCTGAACTGTTGATCCCAAGTATTTAAAGTCATCCACCTTCGCCACCTCTACTCCCTGCATCCTTACCATTCCTCTATCCTCCTTCTCATTCACACACATATATTCTGTCCTGCTGACCATCATTCCTCTTCTCTCTAGAGCATATCTCCACCTCTCCAGGGTCTCCTCCACTTGTTCCCTACTCTCACTACAGATCACAATTTCATCTGCAAACATCATAGTCTATAGGGACTCCTGTCTGATCTCATCTGTCAACCTGTCCATCACCACTGCAAATAAGAAAGGGCTCAGAGATGATCCTTGATGTAATCCCACCTCCACCTTAAATGCATCTATCACTTCCACCGCAGACCTCACCACTGTCACGCTACCCTCGTACATATCCTGTACTACTTTTACATACTTTTCTGACACTCCTGACTTCCTCATACAATACCACAACTCCTCTCTAGGCACCCTCTCATATACTTTCTCTAAGTCCACAAAGATACTATGCAACTCCTTCTGACCTTCTCTGTACTTCTCCATCAACACTGTCAGATCAAACATTGCATCTGTAGTGCTCTTTTCTGGCATGAAACCATACTGCTGATCACTAATCATCACCTCCCTTTTTAACCTAGCTTCCAATACTCTTTCCCATAACTTCATGCTGTGACTGATGAATTTAATCCCTATGTAGTTACTACAGCTCTGCACATCACCCTTATTCTTAAAAATCGGTACCAAAACACTTTTTCTCCATTCCTCAAGCATTCTCTCACTTTCCAAGATTTCGTTAATCTGGTTAATAACTCCACTGCCATTTCACCTGAACACCTCCATTCTTCCACAGGTATGTCATCTGGACCAACAGCCTTTCCATTCTTCATTCTCTTCATAGCTATCCTTACTTCCTCCTTGCTAATCCATTGCACTTCATGATTCACTATCCCCACATCATCCAACCTTCTCTCCCTCTCATTCTCTTCATTCATCAGCCCCTCAAAGTACTCTTTCCATCTGCTCAACACACTCTCCTCGCTTGTGAGTATGTTTCCCTCATTATCCTTTATCACCCTTACCTGCTGCACATCTTTACTAGCTCGGTCCATCTGTCTAGCCAATCGGTACAAGTCCTTTTCTCCCTCCTTAGTGTCCAATCTTTCATGCAACTCTTCATAAGCCTTATCCTTAGCCTTCACCACCTCTCTCTTTGCCATGCACCTCATCTCCTTATACTCCTGTCTACTTTCTTCATCTCTCTGACAATCCCACTTCTTCTTCTTCGCCAACCTCTTTCTCTGTATACTCTCCTGTACTTCCTCATTCCACCACCAGGTCTCCTTGTCCTTCCTCTTTTCATATGTCATACCAAGCACCTTTCTAGCTATCTACCTTACTAGCTCTGCTGTAGTCACCCAGCTATTTGGTAACTCTTCACTGCCACCCAGTGCCTGCCTTAACTCTTCCCTGAATTCCACCTCACAATTACCCTTTTTCAATTTACACCATTTGATCCTTGGTGCTGCCCTCACACTCCTCCTCCTCTTCTTGATCACCAGTGTCATCCTACAAACCACCATCCTATGTTGCCTAACTACACTTTCCCCTGCCACCACTTTACAGTCTCCAATCTCCTTCAGACTGGCCCTTCTACATAAGATATAATCCACCTGTGTGCATCTCCCTCCACTCTTGTATGTCACCCTATGCTCCTCCCTCTTGTTAAAATACATATTCACCACAGCCATGTCCATCCTTTTTGCAAAATCCACTACCATATGACCTTCTGCATTCCTTTACTTAACACCATACCTACCCATCACTTCCTCATCCCCTCTGTTCCCTTCACCAACATGCCCATTGAAATCTGCTCCAATCACCACTCTCTCACCCTTGGGTACAGTCATCACCACTTCACCCAACTCACTCCAAAATTTTCCTTTCTCATCCATCGCACACCCAACTTGTGGAGCATATGCACTAACAACATTTATCATTACACCACCAATTTCCAGCTTCATAAACATCACTCTATCCGACACTCTGTTCACCTCCAAAGCACTCTTAGTATACTGTTCCTTCAGGATAAACCCTACACCATTTCTCCTCCCATTCACACCATAATAAAACAATTTGAACCCACCTCCGATACATCTAACCTTGCTCCCCTTCCATCTGGTCTCTTGCACAGACAATATACCAACCTTCCTTCTGTCCATCATATCAGCTAGCTCTCTCCCTATACCAGTCATACTGCCAACATTCAAAGTTCCAAACCTCACTACCACAGTCCTAGCCTTTACCTGCCTTCGGGCATGCCTTCCCCCATTTCTCCTCCTTTGGCCAACAGTGGGCAACAGTACTGGTGGCAGTCGTTGTTAACCCGGGTTGACCGATCCGATATGTATATCTGTACTGTTGTCCGCATGTATGATTTGACAGAATCTTATGCCAGATGCCCTTCATGATGCTACCCTCCCCATTTATCCGGGCTTGGGGCCGGCACAAAGAAATGCACTGGCTTGTGCATCCCCAGTGGCTGGGTTATTTGGCAAAATTTTACACCGGATGCCCTTCCTGCTAGAAAAATCTTGACACTCTGTGAAAATCTGGACAGTTGAGGAGGTATGCTGCCATGTCTAGATATCCTCACTTAATCTTCATGTTAACCTGAAGAGAAGGTGGGTACATTCTGGTACAGCACCCTCATGCAGCAAGGAAGACTTTGTCTCTTTGAACTATTATGTGCACATCTTTGACAGTACACAGCAAAAACAAATTCCCAACAGGGAAAGAAAACTTGGAAAATAAAGAAAAAATCCCAACAACGACCTGGAACACACCAGCTTTATTGACAATAATACGTTCCTTCGACCAAGCGCTTTCGCCAGCAATTGGCTTCATCAGAGTCAAAGAAAACCTCTTACTACAACAGAATAAAAAGTAAAAACTTCAAACAATTAATTAATTAATCAGCCAACCATCAGCCCTAGCATAACATAAGGCGACCCGCCCATAAAAAAGTGCCTAGTGCAAATCATTTTATCTAAAACAAATAAAAGACACTATTTAACAATGCATATAATGCTTAGCAAAATTTAAACATTTCTGCACAGTTCCACAAACAACCAATTGACTAAAAAGTTTGAATAAACATATAGTAAATGCTGTTAAAAGATTACTAAAGGTTAAAAACATTAATGTAAAGAAAAGAAAATATATGTGGACAACCATAGCAGCAAGCAATGCTAATAAACTTACTCACGCTGAAAAGCTATTAGCTTTTGCCTTTAAATCTAAAACAATACCAAACTATGGAAATTGTAGAGAACTACATGGTGGATAGAGACACACTACAGGAACTCTGCAACCTCTGCCATCCTCAACTCAGAGCCAGGGCAAAACAAGGGGAACCCATCCCAGTGGAGACAAAGGTATGTATAGCACTTAGAATTTTAGCTACAGGTAGTTTTCAGAGACCAACGCGGGACATGCCGGGGAATGTCACAGGCATCAGCATCCAGGATCCTCCATCAATTCCCGAATGCAATGCTACAACATGCTAAAGACCACATCTATTTTCTCTGTACTCCTGAAGATAGGGCCAGAAATATGGAGGAGTTCTATCTACTCTGTAGCACACTACTCTGAAGTACTGGGTGCCATAGATTGCACATTTGTAGAAATAAAGGCACCACCCAGGAACAGGAAAGGCTCTACATTAATAGAAAGGGCTTCCACTCTATTAATTGCCAAGTCTTGTGTAATGCCAAGGGAATCATCTTGAATGTGTGTGCTGGCAACCCAGGCAGTTACCATGACTCACATATCTGGCACACCTCCCAACTGTTTTCAGATGTTCACTAGGGGGGATATCCTACAGGGTTATTTACTGGGGGATGCAAGTTACGCACTGGAACCGTGTCTGATGACACCCATTAGTAATGCACACAGACCTGCTGAAAAATTACATAATGAGGCACATGCTCAAATCAGAAATATCATAGAGCATGTGTTTGGGTGCTGAAGTCACAGTTCTGGTACCTAGATACATCTGGGGGAGCCCTGCAGTGCAATTCATGGACATGTACTGAAATATTCATAATATGTGCCATGCTACATAACATCATCCTGAAAAAACAGCTTCAGTAGGATCAACAAGGGGAAGGGGCACACATCCCACCACCAATGGCAAGGTCATCACAGCCACATCCAGTTGAGGAGTCAGAGCAGGAAGCAGCAACTGCTGTGGGTGTAGGCAGACATAGGAATGCTCAGTGTGCCCCTGCATTGGCTAAAAGACAAAGCACACTCACACACCACCTAGGGCCTAAAACCTTCCTCCTACTCACATACATATAGTAACATTGATGCCAGGCATCTCACACAACCTTTACCTCCCCATGTATTGGCTGTGTACTGCTTGCATCAAACAGTCATCCCTGAAGTAAAACTGTTGCAACTGCTGAATTTACAATGTAAGTGTTGAACCTGGAGTGTATTGTGTACTAATATGAATGACTGACATATCCTTGCATGTTGTTACTTTGTAGTCCAAACAAGTAAAAGGTGGGAGATTTGTACTGAAATGACCTGAACATGTGACAACAGAGACTTATTTGACTTATATGTGTCCATTATTAAGTAGTAGACCTCAAGCATCAAAGATTTACACAATCATACCTCTCAAAAGTACTGATGGTCACTGCATGCCCTCATTTATCACCATATGTTTGTACTGGAAAATCATTAAAGAGAGAAGTTAGAAAGTAATGAGACACATTTTACTTTCAGACTTCACAATCCTCACAAGATCATTAACAATAAAGATGGAAACATTTAGATGCTGTTAGCTATCTAACTTTCTAAGAGCAATACAAGTCAAAGGTACAATTACCAATTCAACATCACAACTGCAGATATACTAAGCACTAAATCAGCTATGCACCCTGAGCATTAGACACAAAGCGTATGTATCCCTGAATCCAAAAGATACAAAACAGGGATATGACACAGTTGTCATCACTTGCACAGGATGTTGTGTGTGTGTGTGGGGGGGGGGGGCAGGAAGCCTAGGCTGACACAAAAGATCAGTGAGTGTGTGTGAATAAGAAAGAGAAGCAGGCAAACATTCAGATAAAGCAACAAATGGCCAGTGTGACAAAATGAGTTTTAAGATTCATGGCTGAACCATGTAACTGTTGTTTGTGTCTATAAGGGTCCTTCTGTGTAAGTGTCTACATAAACACAACCAAGCTCTATGCTATCTGTATGTCTTGGTATGTCAGACAGGTGTGAGCCATGCATGGGAGAGGTGACAATTCATCATTGTCGTACCCAACTATGAGAACTGGCTCTGCCAGGAGTTGCACTGGCATATCCATGCCCACAGTCAGATGCACTGCTGCTACCTGAGCATAACTGATGTCTGCTGGATGAGCCCCCCTAATGAGAACACCCAGGACAATGACCACATGGCCTGCCATCTCTGGGTGTGGACAACTCAGCCACTGATGGTGCAGTGGAAGTACTGCCATTATAGCAGCATGGTCGGGCATGACCATGTTGGCAAACAGCAGGTGATGTGGCTGACCTACACCCATGAGGATGCAGTCCCCCTCACAGCAGATGTTCCATCACAGACACCACTCATTCCAATAAGTCACTCATCCGATCCAAGAATAGTTAACATTGTGGTCGCAGTCATGCATGTCAGCCTGTGCCACATCTACCAACCTAAGCATTTCTCTGGAGAACCAATGGGAACATGCCTGCACCTTCAAGACAGCTTTAAACATACGTTGAGTGGCACAGGAAGAGCCAGCTGGATCAGGTGGATGATGGAAAACAGGCCTCCTCTGAGCACTCCTAACAATGCTCCTGCATGGCACCTCACCCACACTTTGGCTATGGCCAGAGTGAACAGGCACTGAAGCTACAGTAACCACACTTTACTGATCAGTTTTCTCACCCTCCACCTGTCCAATATTTGAGGGCACACTAGAATGGGTGGGTGTAGGCCTACTGGCTGCGTCTGATGGAATTTCAGGAGATGGCGGTATGTCAACTACAGTGTCAGAGTCATCTCTGCACCCCCTGACTGTGCCTCTGTTTGACCACCATCATCATCAGAGTCTGCTGATACTCTGACATTGGGTGGTAGAAGTCCCACACTTCCACTGTTAGGATTTCCTGTGATAATAAAAAAACACAATAACAGTTAATACTTACACTACTATAGTCCAATATATGCTAACAAAATAACAGTGGTGTCACTACTAGACCATACAGCAATACACACAACAGTCCTTACATCAACATCACACACTAAAATATTTCTTTGAATTGCTCATCAGTACTGACATTAAAATGTTTGGCTTACCATGTACAGATGGTGATATGCTCCTAATGCCAGACGGTCCTGGACAAAGTTAAGCAAAAGGTAAGGGCAACATCATCACAATTAACAATAACATGGGGTGATACTTTTTCCCCTTTATATGTCCAATAACTATACTTTCAACAAGAACTTGGATGACAAGTCTAACCTAAGTCCATGTGTAATCAATCATAATGTGTTGTTAACTGTATTTAACAATTGAGCTACAAAAGCCTACTTGAAAGCTTCTCCTGGAGCATGCTTGGTGTCCCTGAAACAGTAGCACCAATGCCAAGGACATGCTGTTCTGCACTTTCCTGGGAGCTGTCTGGAGCCTGACAGTGGACAGGAAAACTTCATTTGATGTTAGTGGTGGCTCTGTAGCAGCTCCCCAGTACCCATCAGATTACAGGCTACTACAGCTTCTTTCTTCTGTGCAGATAAGATCATGTCAGTGGTCATATGGCGCATCTGATCATATGTCCTACTGTGGCCATCTACTGCATTAATGTCTGCAACTATCTGCTGGGAAATTTGCATCATGCCTGACATAACTCTACATCCCTCTCAAGCAGGAAGGTACCATGACACCTAAAAGCTTCCACAATTATCTGATTCTCGGGGTCAGTGAAGGATATGTTTTGGGGATTGAGATGCCTAGGTGCCATAGTCCTAGGTGTCCTAAAAGACAACAGAAGGATAATACACATAAGTATCACATAACTACAACATAACTGTTCCCAGATAAAACAGAAAAGGTAGAATTTCAGTATTACCCACTGGAGAAACATAAAAGAGTCTAGAGATTTGAAATTTGAACAACAGACTGAATGCAAAAAAGGATAGTAGCAATAGCAACATATCCTTGTTTGTGCCATAACAGAAATGCAGCTTTGCACCCCCCCACAAAACAAGAACAGGCAAATGACACATTTTGCTAACAATCTATGAAATACTAAAAGTGTTATCAAATGAACTGTCCTGAAACATGTTTACAGAGTTAACATTGAACATTCCATTTTTAAGGTATTGCCAATCATGTGTCGCTGTTAAATGCCCTGACAGACATGCATCCGCAATCAGTACAATTCTATCTAATGCATACAGATAAAAGTCTAGCCTCTGCTAATCAATAATATATATATATATATATATATATATATATATATATATATATATATATATATATAAAACCATTAAGCAGATTTTTCTTAATTACATTTTAGCATATGCAGTATATTGCTGGCAAAATGCAAGCATACCTTCTCAAGTAATCTTCTGTGCAGATATATCCCAAAGTATAGCCTCTTTACTGTGTTCTCTGGATAAACAAGTCTCTTCACCTTCAGTTTCCCCTAGCTATATGGTTACCTTTTTATGGAATGGATTCAGGGCTGTCAGTACAGTGAAGATGCAAATTTGGTGTGAACACATTAGAATTGCTGAATCCTACATACTTGGCTTTGTGTAGCAAATGTAAACATAGTGTAGGTAGTCCCTCAGGGTTTGTTTTTAATGGATTGCAACTGTGAATGATTACTGGTAGGGAGAAGTAAAACACAACAACAATGCAGGCTAGCCTACACCCAGTGGATGTGTCAGGTTGGACTTACAAAGTGCTAGTTGTAATTTTGTCAAGTTTGGAAATGTAAGTAAGCAGCACACAATTCACAGGTTCTGTTCGTTAACATCCAGCCTCTCCTTCATTTATGGGCAGCGGCATATTATATTATTGTCATTTAATATCCTCACTCATTTTAAGGACAATGATACAGAATGGCTTACAGACTGCATGTCTCAGATTATTAGTCAGATAAGAGAAGAATGAGCAACAATCAGAGAGGTAAGACAGAGCTGCATATTTGCAAGCAATACCCATAACTGGTTGTTTGATCACCCAGTGCACTACATCCAAAATTATTAAAAGCACAAATAACTGTTATATGGTATTATATTACTGTAGATGATGTTGCAGTTGGTTGTATGCTGAATGATTTCAGCTCCTTGCTGCAAAGGTGTTTGTGTGACAAAGAGGGATAAGGCACCCTTAATGTGTTCCGATGGTTCATTGGAGTGAGAGTTCAAATTCAGAGCTATGTAGAAATATTTCATGTTTACTTATGTTTTGTAGTATGTATGTCATAGATTACTTTTCCTCATTTCAACTACTTTTCCCTTTTTTGGGGGGTGGCAGTGTTTGCATGAAGTGTGGCTTAGCACAAACATGGGAAACAGAAAAAAATGAATGTCATATTTTGCTGTACTTATCTCGTTTGCACGAAGCATGGCAATGCATAAACTGGACTACTAGTCCACATAGGAAGCAAAGGTTAGATCTGGAGACCACCTGCAAACAGGGCACCTGTAAAAAGACAAAGGTCAAAAACAATACATTGTTGCAATTTTTGTTTTCCATCACACAACTGCGCTTAGCTGCATTGTGTGGTGGTTAGCAAGGTTCCCCAACAGCTGCACCCATTGAACACCTGCAGACAGGACTCAGACAACCAATAATTGAAACTGGTTATATCCAACTAATTCTATTGGGCACCATGCAAACACACTAAGTGACATTGCATGCAAAATAACATAGAGACCTTAAGAATGATTAGGAAATTAGAGAATGTCATGTAATTAGTCCTGTGGCAGCAGGTGTAAGTGTAGAGATATAGTACAGATGGCTCTGAGTTCTAGTATAGGGTGTGCAACCTGTTTTCACTGTTGTGACAGTGCAGTTTATAGCAAAGAACTGAAAAATAGGCAAGTGTTATTTCAAAATTCTTGTGGCAACAGGTGTAAGTGCAGGACTGCCATACACATTATCTTGTGCTCTAATACAGGATACTACATGCACTTTGACTGTTGTTCCACTTCCCATTATATTCACTCTCACTTATAAGGCTTTAGATAGTGGAGCTGATATGAATTATATATATGAGGGATGAGAAACCATTATTGTGTTTTCAGATGTATGACTGAGGGTATACTGTTTATGATATTTCTGTAAGCACAATTCTGCTATCTGGACTTGCATGGCCTTCACAATTACATAAGACACATACACAACTAGCTCTATATCCAATAACCTTGTCAAGTCACACACATGTGTAACAACTCAGACTGTCACCTGTATTTATGTATAATTCCTATGTCTGAGCAGCACTTCTTCTGTGGCAAAGATGGAAAATCAACACTGGTGTAGAAAATGTTTTCCTCTTATGCTAGGTTTGAATCCCACAGTGTCAAAATCAATTTTTGTCAGTGTATAAAGGCAAAAACAAATGTGTCAGGTCATTACATTTATGCCCCCAGTGCATGTCTGCAAACTTAACACACCTAGCAGTTACCTTCAAATTTCCAATATATATTTCCACGCTACATCAACAGACACCCTTCAAACTAAGGCCAAGTGTCAGATTAACATTCAAATTTCAGTTATTTAATTCCTCCATGCTTGGCACTGCTGCTCTGCACTTAACATCACTCAAACTTGGCTGGCATCATTGCTCGGGTTTGCACACTACAAGTAAATGTGATAACTAGAATTGGTGAGAAAGCATGAGTTACAATTGCTCTAGTCTGGCTGGTAGACATGGCTGGCATTAGAGAGGAAGGTGCCAAGTTTAGGGCACACAGATGAGGTGTCAAGGAGTCCAGGATGTTTATTGGATGCCTGGTAAAGTGCCACAGCCAAAGGCTTCTGCAGGGGGATGATTCATGCTCCCAGCACAAGTTTGTGGAATAGTGTGGCCCAGGTTGTATCCAGTGCCACTGGCATCCCATGCACTGGAGATTAGTGTAGGAATCATTTTAATCACCTACACAGATGAAAAAGGGATACCCTCAACCGTTGGTTGAATGAGTTTGAGACTGTGGACATCCCACAGCTGTGTAAGTATGACAATAAGAGAGTACTTATAAGACTTAGAAAGCTAAATGTAGGCAAGACTGGTATGCACAATGCTCTTCTGTTCTTTTCTGTTCTTTCCCCAGCTGCCACCAAATATGAGTTTGGTAGGCAGGCTCATGTTGCTCGAATAGAGAGACTGAGGGAAGCAAGTGGTATGTATGCAGCAAAAGAGAAGTGTATTTGTAGCTTTAAAAGTTAAAGACAGAGTTTTGGGTCTTTTATACAGTTGCATCAAATTGGGCATGAATATCCCAACTGTAAAAGCCAGTATGCATGTATTAGTCTGTAGCGCAAACCAGTTGTTGCAGTGAAATATTAGACTGTAGTCAAAGACTGTGGGTTCAAATACCATGATTCACAACTGCACAATACTGTTATTTCTTTAATAATATCTATAGCAAATTAAAAACTGTAGACCAGTGGCAGAAATGTCCTGATGTAAACTGTAATCTGTATAATTGAAATACGCATATGTGTAATGTATGCACATTTCAAGGATTGCTTTCAGCATTTTATAGTATATTGTGTATCTGTTAGGACATGTACTTAAATGTAATACTTCAGGCAAAAGAGTTGTGTAATTATGTTAATGCATTGTATGTCACATATGATGGTACTACTTTTATCTCTTTTTTTCTTTCACCCCAACCTTTATCTCTCTTTTTTTATTTTCTATTATGTGTTGACAAAATGTCTCCATGTTATCCATGTGTACCACATCACTAAATGCTACACAGCACAGTGAGTTAGGCCAGCCACAATGGATCAGCCTGCCCCCACTCCACCAGCTCCAGCACGGATGCCCAGAATGTCTGGGAGCAACTGGACAACACTGCCTCTGCACTACCTGCAACCTTAGGTAGTACTGCCCTGGAAGCTGGTGCAGTGGTACCCTCCAGGAGCAGTGGCAGAGGTGGTAATTTTCATCATCCACCAGAAGATCCAGTTGGTGTGTAGGGTTGTGCACTGCACCACTGGTGTCCTCTTACACCCAATGGAGAGGCTGCTGTCCCTCATGGTTCATCAAAAGAGAAAAATTCAAGCACTCCAGGTATCAGCAGAGCAGGAGGGCAGTGATGGCAGTGTAGTGGGTGTGGACTCGATTCTCACTGTCTCCAAGCTTGACAGGCATGAGCTTGTGCTGTCCCCCCCCCTCCCCAATCATGGTGTCCCCCAACATTTTGTGTCCCTCACCATACCTATCTCTTGTCTTGCTTGTCTTGTTTGCATTTGCTTCCTGACCTACCCAACTTAACTGACGCAGACATACCTATGTCCTTAACCAGCAGTCTTCTCTTACTGAATTAAAAAATAAAAAAATGGGCACCAGTCCCACAAAAAAAAATCGTTTCATACATAGCACTCCATTTTGCACACATGTCTTCTTGACACACTTGATTTGGTCCAATTGGCTGTACAACATGATTACATTGTTGTCACCCCTCTCTCTGGAGGTGACAGTCCAAATTCAGTTAATATTATGCACACATATGATGAGTTTTTACTGTTGAAGAAATGGATATCTATGGTTCTTTCCTCCCTCCCTCCCTCCTGCACATTCCTGTATTGCTTTCTCTCTTTTCTTCCCCCTGCTTGTTCCCCATTTCACAACTTTTTTTCTACCCCATTTCAACACCTGTACTCTGGTAAAAAAAAAATAGAATCACACACAACACGCATAAGTAGCATAAATAGCGATGGATCCCTTAGCTTTTTGTCCTCTGTGTTTTGGCAGAGTTTTGCATCACAGAGCAATGCCAAGCAACTGTCAGCTGTGGTACAGTGCTGTGGTTACCTCTGCGCAATACTGCTTAACCATGCTGCACAATGCCAACACACAGCAATACATGTACTATAAAAAATTAATGTCATTGCATTATTACTGTTTATTTAAAGTCTTAGATACACCTGTATTCAAACCCAGTATAATTTTGGCTTAAAAAGAAATATAAAAACACACAAAACTGCCACCAAAGCTTTAGAACTCACTTGTCTTGGACAATACAGATCCAGAATAAAAAGCAAAACACCAGGACTTGGAGACAGCTGTAGAATCCAGTATACCAGTATGTCTAATGTCCAGTATATATATAAATATATATATATATATATATATATATATATATATATATATATATATATATATATATACACACACACGCACACACACACACACACACACACACACACACACACACACACACACACACACACACACTTCTAAAAACCTATTTGGAAAATATCTAAATTATAATTTAAACTTCCATAACATTTCAGTTTACTATCACAAGCACATATTATATCTGCACATATTTACATTCTCCACAGCACATACTAGCCTGTAACAAAAAGTCAGTTATTTATCATACAAACAATTCCACAGCACATTTTACCTAAAAAGCTGCTTAGACTTTAACTTAGGTTGCAGGGGTATATGTTCATTTAATCCATGACCTCCATCAACCCTTAGTCTTACTATCCACTTAGCTTCAAGCTTTTCAGTGATGTTCCGTAGACCCCCCCTCTTATATTCTCGTATGTTCTCCTATAACTAAAAATTTAAAGACATGTTCCTTACCATTATTAATAGTGTGTCTAGCTAAGGCATTCACCTTGTTATTTTTATGAATAGCATAAATTAGTTCACATATTCTTTCCTTCAGAGACCTGTCTTCCCTACATAGAAACTACGGCACACTAAACAGTGGGCCAAATAAACTAAATGCTCTGTTTCACAAGTGGCATTGATGTCAAACTCATATGTCTTTAACTGGTCTGGATGTTCAAACTTAGAAATACTGTCTATATATTTACAAAAATGACATCTGACACATTTGTTGTACCTTTCTCTATGGCTGACCTTGTAGGGCCATGATTCCTATCATTAACCTTAGGTTGACATAACTGTCTCTTCAAAGATTTATAATTCTTCAGTGAATACTTAGGTTTCACATCTATTAAACTACTGATTCATTTGTCTAGTCTCAATATATTCCAGTGTTTCTCTATCACATTCTTGTACATCCATGCATCTTTAGAGTGATAGAATGATAGAATGATATCCTAGTTTATTCTCTCTAATATTGTCTTTCTGCCCATCACTGTGCCCTTCTCTAAAGTCTTCGCTTCTAGAAAAATATGGCTTAGCCTTTAAACATCTCTGTTTATTCTCTTCCTGGATGCTACTCTGTATATCATTAATATGATATCCCCTTTCTAATAAATCACTGCTAGTTTGCTCAACTTGATGGACAAAATCTTCATCTGTCACATTCAAAAACTGGTTCTGAATGACATTTCGAAAATATATGGAGGGTGCATACTATCCTTAACTAATAAATGGTTTACATAGCATTTTTCTTATGCAGACGAGTGACCACAGTGCCATCATTTTTCTTTTCAACACTAACATCATGCACCCCTCATATATGTGTGTGTGTGTGTGTGTGTGTGTGTGTGTGTGTGTGTGTGTGTGTGTGTGTGTGTGTGTGTGTGTGTGTGTGTGTGCACTTGCTTGACATTACAGAGAGCCTTTTACCTCAGCATGTGGGACACTGTTATTGGCATATTCTCCTCACCAGACACTGCTGATGTCATTAGCTATAAAGTGTTGTCTGAGACACTTCAAATCAAACTGGAGCTGTGGCACTTGCTTTAAATACAGAGTTCTGTAGTCTGTATACTTAGATAGAAAGGGGTTCTATTCTCACTGCAGACAACTGGGGTGTGTGTGTGCATGTGTGTGTGTGTGTGTGTGTGTGTGTGTGTGTGTGTGTGTGTGTGTGTGTGTGTGTGTGTGTGTGTGTGTGTGTGTGCCTGCATGTCTGTGTGTGTGTGTGTGTGTGTGTGTGTGTGTGTGTGTGTGTGTGTGTGTGTGTGTGTGTGTGTGTATATATATACACCTGCATATTTGTGTGTGTGTGTGTGTGTGTGTGTGTGTGTGTGTGTGTGTGTGTGTGCACGCACGTGCACTTCCTTAACATTGCAGAGAACCTTTTACACCAGCATGTGGGGCACTGTTATTGCCATATTCACTGCTGATGTCATCAGGTATAAAGTGTTGTCTGAGGCATTTCAAGTCAGACTTGTGCTGTGATACTTGCTTTAAATACAGAGTTCTGTAGTCTAGGTAGTTAAATAGGTAAGGGTTCTAGACTCACTGTAGTCAGCTGGTGTGTGTGTGTGTGTGTGTGTGTGTGTGTGTGTGTGTGTGTGTGTGTGTGTGTGTGTGTGTGTGTGTGTGTGTATACACTTGCTTGTCATTCCAGACAACCTTTCACACCAGCATGTAGGACACTGTTCTTGCTATATTCTCATCATCAGGCACTGCTGATGTCATCAGCTATATTTGATTTGTGGATATGTACTATTCCCACTAGGGCAGAGACTAGCCTGGAGGCCAGGCAGAAGTCATCTCATCCTATGCAATACAGATTACAGTGACATAGATTTAAGTCTATTCACATACATCATGGCTTGGTTTGTGATTAACCACTGTCATCTTTCCAGCTGCTGAATGTGCCTCATGAGGTACATGCAAACGAAAGCATTATACAATATGTTAGTGTTCTGATGAGGTTTGTGTATACTATTGTAATATACTCCTCAGATCAAAATATGATGATGTGACTTTTGATATTCACAACATAGGCTTTCAATATCAGTGTGGACAACTGGTGATCAAAGTTTAGATTGTTATTTATTTTATTTATTTATTTATTTTACATTTGTTAACCGGGAAATTCCGACTGGACCAGGTCCATTTTCAGCGAAGGCCTGGGGAGAAAAGCTCCAACATCAAGTTATACAAATACAGTACATCCAGCATAATACACAAAACAGGTTACATCAAGTATGCTGAGCATAGTAAAATAACAAGAATTAATAAAAACACTCCAGGTAAAAGATATAGAACATGGGTAAAAAGACAATGTCAGTCATACTTTGGTAACAAAAGAAAATATATCAAGTAAGATTCTACAGTTAAAAGTACCCTTTCAGATTACCAAGCCTACAGGGGATCAGAGCTCCAGCATGTGATCAGAGAGGAATTTGGGGAGTTAATAGTAGTATGGGTGGGGTTATGTGATACAAGGGTATAACCATGTACTAAGAAGGTGCGATTTGAGGGAGTTTTTGAATATGGATGTGGAGGGGGCAGTGGACACAGATAGGGGAAGAGAGTTCCAATTTCTGGCAACGGTGTGGGAGTAGAGCGCTTTCCCTGCATTATTGTTAGCCTTGGTGATGGAGAGGAGAGATTTTTCACTGGATCTTAGGTATCGGTTTGTAGTATAGATAGTAAGTAGGTTGGATAATGAGGGTTTTTTCAGGATATTTGAGAATATTGTAGGCTGTGCCCAGCTGGTGATAGTTAAGTTTGTTCTCAGTGCTTGCATCACTGGGTTTCAGCATAGCAGGACTGTTGTCAATGCTGTAATTAGCAGGGAATTCCACTTTGCAGAAGGCCAAAATAAAGACACATTTTTGCATTTATTAGTACACCATGTGGCTTTGTCACCAATCATTTGTCTGTTACCCCCTCCTGTAGTAAGTTATTATTATAGGTGAACTCAATGGTTGCACACAGTATATAAGAATCAAGAAACATGGCAAGCCAAAGGCCGTATACTGTAAACACAACTGTCAAGAAATTGATTCCAAACAATAAAAGGCTAACACCAATGGTGACAGTTGTAGTGGTACAGGTTGATTCATCAACTTTCACAGTATGTATTCTGTCAGTGAGCCAATTAGTTACCCATCTAGTGATATAAGGTTTAATCCCCAACTGGGAGAATTTCTCAATGATACCTGCATGTGGATAGAGTTTCTCAATGATACCTGCATGGGAGATTTTGTGTTCAAATGCTAAGTCAGTTGAGGCTAGTCAGTATGCACTGTCTTACCTTCATCCAGGCCTACAACACAGAATCAATGGACTGTGACAACATCACAGATCGCCTATCATGTGACTCATCACATGCACCTTCCTGACATGATTGAATACACACTTCAACACACCCTCTACACAGACTATGTCCCTGTAGAAGGGTGTACATCAAAATGCATCAGTCTGAGTTGGGAGAACCAGCGCCTGATATCTGCATGTATCATCACATCCTGACTCTCCTCATCTGTGAGGAATACCAACATGTCATCATGGACCTTTTCCAAATGGACACTATTGATATCCTGGCTGTGTGCAACAGACCTGCATGAGTTGTTAATGCTACATCATGTCTGTTACATCTGTTAGATGTTGTCAAAGAGGTCATTGAGGCCATGCATGATGACAACACTATCATCCTTTTGAAATTGACAAGCCTGAGGCTTTTGATGCAAATTCACACTGAGGTATTCACTCAACACTGCCAGATGTGCCAATATATACCTGTATCACCAAGTGGATAGACCAATGTATTACATATGTGGGATCTAAATATGTTGATATGTGTGAAGTGACCTATATCTCAGGGCCAGTGATCAGGTCCGTACATCAGGGATGTCTGCTAGGCACTTTCCTGTCCATTACTTAAGGGATGGACATCACAGATAACATACACATCCTGTGTCCAAACAGCTGTTTCAAGGGCAATCATTGACTCCAACTGTGATATTAGTATAATACAGATAGTATCAACACATATAAAAGATTGCTGCCACAGCCATGACAACACATGCAATGACATGAAAACATGGGAAGATTTGTTACATCAGGAAAACAAACACACAACCCAAGTATAACATCCCTAATGATATGCTAATCACACAACTTTTATTGTAAGTATTTGTATTAAAATTATAAAGTGACTGTTTATGACACTGATAAATGTATTCTACTAAGGATCACACTGTTTGCATAAAGGCAAGCATAAATGTAAGAACGTTGTGTTGAAAGAGGATTAATGACCAGTGTAAATACAAGATGTACCAAGATTAAACCTAAGGACTGCTGTAAAGACCAGGTGTGTCAAGATTAATCCTAAGGACCAATGTAAAAACCAGGGGTACAAAGTTTAATCCTAAGGACCAATGTAAAGACCAGGTGTACCAATATTAATCCTAATGACCAATGTAAAGACCAGGGGTACAAAGATTAATCCTAAGAACCAATGTAAAGACCAGAGGTACAAAGATTAATCCTAAGGTATGGAGCAATAGTTAAAGTATCTTACTGAAGATTAGCCCAAATTAATATTTATCACTACTGCTGTTGATCTACACTGCAGAGATCAAATTCCATTTATTATGAAAAAATATCTTTCATGTGGAACAAACTTTATCAGTTCAAAACAGCACAAACAGGAAAACATTTAAGAAAACATTGGATTCATGTGGATTCAGAAATAAACAAAGGTGACATGTTCAACTGCAGATTTTTTTTTCAATTAATAACTTCCTTAATGAATCTGTAAAACCATGTTTTTAAGGTTCTTAATTAGAATTAGTCTAAAGCTGGGGACTTAAGATACCAGGAAACACAGAGTGATATTTTGTGCAGGATCTGCAAATACTGTTGCACTGAATATACCATCATTCATCATCTTTAATATAGCACTAGCAAAGTACATGAGAGCAGTCATGATGCTAAGACCATTTTCTAGGTCTCAGGGAGATATATGATACTTAGCTGATTAGTAGGGATAATTTCAAGTTGATTGAATAGGGATAGAAATTATGTGAGTGATTAAAAGTATTCAGGACAGGATAGAATGAGAAGTTTGGGGAGGTGAGCAATTATGGTTGATTTCAAGCAGCTTGTGTGACATCCCCATGCTGGGCCAGTAATCAGGGAGTGTGAATCCTCACCACTGAAACTGGAGAGGGACATTCACTTGGAATACAAATGGATACACTCAGCATTTCCAGATGCAGACCTCCCTGCATCAAGCACAATTTCCCTTAAGAGCTCACAGGGCACTCACTCAGCCCAGGATCTGGGTGTCTCTATCTGTCTCTCTCCAGGTCCCCAATAAGGCTCCTACTGGCACTGTGAAACAAGTGCTTCATGCCCCTGCCCCAAGTAGCTAACACACACATACTTTGAGATTTAATTTTCACACACACACACACACACACACACACACACACACACACACACACACACACACCTGGGAAAGGCTGGCACAGATTACCTGCTCTACCATCTTTGCCCAGACTATAAGGTATATTTACTGCCACCAGCCAGTTACTATAAGACTCTTAAAAGGTTATCCAATTATGCTGAGTGAAGTTAATATTAATACAAATGGTAATGTTGATCAAACAGCAAGGCTTTCAGGAGTAGCCAGAGTTATCACCAAATAAATATGTACAAATACTCTCAAAATGTAAATATTTTAAAGGATCAGCCCCAATGAGAAGTTTAAATATATGTAATAATAAATAATAAAAGAACAAGAAAACTCTATATATATATTTACAGTAAACACCAGAGTTTCAATCATAGGGAATATTAAAAATAACACTGATGGAAAGTTTCATACAGTTATAGAAAAACAGTACTTCTAATCACACTATATTTTCCTGACTAATCTCAAAGAATTACTGTTCCCTACTTAAGTTACTTACCACCGCAAGGCAAGATGATGTGGGTGAGTTGTCCTTGTTGTCTGATCCAAGGTAGAATTCAGAAAACACCTATTAATATCTAAATATTATTTTTGGCTTTCAGAATGACATCACACACAACTGGTCATGTGTCTCTGTTTCCCATGTTATTACCAACACTAGAAGCTCCAAAAACATAAAGAGTGACAGGCTGTCCAGAACACAAATCCACATCTATTTTAAATATTAAAACACACCATTAAGTGATTTTGTAGTCCAGTCATGACTTCATTAGAATAAAACAACACTACAAAGCCAGACTTAAATAGCTATGGATTAAACCATTCAAGCACCCCCCAACAGATTCCACTTACATTTTTAAAAAGACAGGCGTATTTCACTCACACAGAACCAGCAGTGTACTTTTATACAATAGAAACAATAGATTAACCAGTTTTAAAAAAACATACAAGCTAATAAATGTTGTACGTCACCTACCCTCCTAATAACACCAACAATAATAACTATTATATAACTATTATGTAACAAAGCAATGTCTTGTTCATATTAAATACAATAAGAAAAAATCACAGTTCTAACTAACTGGAACAGGCAACCATCAAATATTCCTTTTCATGTGTTTTTATATTTTTCATATTTGTACTATCATATAGAATATTCTAAAAAAATCCCCAAAATAAAAAAGTAAATAAACAAAACAATAAATAAATAAATAAATAAATAATAAAAAAAATAAATAAAACAATTTAACAATAGTATATTAATATTTGTATTTAAAAATCCTTATTAGTACCTACCATCACAATAGCCACCTAATTAAAACACTTTTCTATATATATAATAAAAATATATATGATAGCAAATAATAATAATAATTCACCCCCACTATTTCATCTTGTTAAAGATTTCAACTTAAGTATACAAGTAACTGAGATGTATTCATTAAGTCCTGGCCAAGTTTTGCATCAAGCACCATCTGCCAGATCATATCCTTTTTCTCCAAGTTAAGTGGGTTAAACCCTGTCCTAATGTATGCTTTCACCTGCACAGCTACCATGTACTTAAAAATGTGACCTGGATTATTTTGCTTGTGTTTGGCCAGTGCTGTAGCCATAGTATGGTTTCTTAAACTATATTCATGTTCATACAAACTCTTTCTTAGGTTATGATCAGTTTTTCCAGTGTAAAAGCCGGGGCACTCCACATACTAGACACGATATACCACTCTCTTTGACTCACAATTAAAGTAACCTACCACTTTATATGTCTTACAGGATTTTAGCACCTATGTGTTACCATACACACAGAGCTTTTCTCAGATTTCCTGGAATTCATAAAACCATAAAACACTTCTATTCTTCCTGCAGGAACTACAACCAGTTCTCTAGAACAGACATTGCATCTCTGGCTCCATTCAAATCTGTGGGATAACATCTTTATGGCTTAACCCATAAAATAATTTAATTTCAAGAATATTTTGCAAAGTCAAGTGGATTAAGATCAATCTCTTCACTTCCAGTATATGCTGTTACAATGTATACATTTAATTCAGTTACAGTAATATATGTACATGTCTTTTCCTTCCAGCAGGGTATACAAATCAGTTTGACATAAAAATGACATATAATTATTTACAAAATCCCAGCTATCTGTGCTGGCATATGTTACAAATCCACTGCCCTGTTTCTCCTGGCATGGCTGGCAGTACTTCCTATTGTCACAGCCTGGTACAAGAAATGTCTTATGGATGAGGGCAAGTAATATGGCATAAATTAATTGCATGCTTTTAAAGATCTGTGATATAGAGCTTCTACCCCATCCCCACCATTTATGTGGATTTTTGTAGGAACTGTTATTGATGCAAAGACTGGTTAAAAGAAAAAAGCCTACAAAAAGTCAACAGGTTATTGGGGTACTAGTTGACTATTGTCAGGTGCTTGAATGTAGATTAAAGGAATTTTGAACTGGTGCTAGATAACCAATTGTGGGTATATTTACAAATGTAAAACATAATATCAAGGCAGCTGTGTGTAAGGATGGCTCAGTGGAATGATGACTGTTAATGGTCAGATCAAGTGTTGTGGTGCTTTGATCACTGTCAAAAATTAATTTAATGCCTTTGTTTGGGTTGTTTTAAAGGAATCAGGAGCTGACTGTTATTAATATATCTTGTTTTAAATTTGGATTCATTTTTGTACAGAGACAAATGTCTCTGTCAGTTGCCAAAATAGGATGGCTTATAATCATTCCATACTTTATGTGTTTTGACATGTTGCATGATTGGGGTGCAACCAAAGGAATTGAGAAAGCAGTGACACTTCTGTTAGTGTGAGGAAAGTACTTTTCTTAATGCTGAAGTCCTGTCTGTGATATCAGTTTTTGATTTACTTGTAGCAGTTAAAGGAGAAACAGTACTTTTTGTAATCTTTCTTGAAGGCCTTAAAGTGATTAAATTAATCATGCTGTGTAGTGCTTTATGTTGTCATATATGTAGGCGGGTTGTTCTATGTGGCTCATTGCTTAGGATCCAAGCTAATATTTTTGGATATGTCTGAGTCAGTAGCAATTCTGAATTGTTGAACCTGTCATGACCAGATCAGATTAAAACCAACAACTAAAATTCTGTTACTTTGCTTCAGTAATGGCTCATCTGTCTTGTTTAGGTGAAATACTATAAATGGGGCTTATGGAAATAGAAAATATAATTATGTCTGATATTGCAACTTTTTAAACTTTCAGTTATGTTAGTCGGTGTCATGCCTGGAGTTACTTAGTACAAATAGAATGCCTGCAAGAAATGTAATGATTTACTAGTGTCATGGCTTTCCTGTTTGTCTGTCATCTCTGTCTGAGAGAATATTGTAACACGTTATACTGGCAACTGAGATGTGGAATGATATCTTAACTAGATTTTAGCCACAGATTTTTTTAGTCATTTATTTTAAGTTTATAGGAGAAACATTGTCATAATTATATGTAGCATATATAATTGTGCTATAACAGAACAGACAGCCTTGCACCTGCTTGTGCCAGAATATGATGCTAACTCCTTCAATGGACTTAAGGAATTCCATCTTGCATTCATTTCCTTTAAGAATGTTGAACTGGGAAAAAATTCAGAAACTTGCTGCCCTGATTATCTTGAAAACTCACTGGTCATAATAGGAGAATAAATAAATCAGGTCTTGTTGGCTCCTCAGACAAGTTTTGCAAAATGTTTTCCACACAGTCGACCCTCAAATCATCATCACATTGTCAACTTAAAATTACAAGACTTATGTCAAATTGAGAAGCAGGGATATAATTATTGATAAGGTAGTACTATGCTCATAATTATCTATAAGACGAATGCAAAAGGTAGTACAGATGAGAATTACAGACCAGTTGTCTTAACAAATATGAACATTTTAAGTGGTTCTTTGCCCCCTGCCTATTGATTGTCTGCCACTCTTACAGCCAATTGGGCCATTCCTTCCTCCTCACTGGAGAGAGGGTTAACTAGTCAGGGTCATAATTTAGATAGCCTCTAGGTGTAACTCACAGTTCTAATTATTTTCTCTTGGCTCTGACTTATGCACACTCAGCTAAATACTTTATAGTGATGTGCAATGGGAAGCCCATACAGAATGTCCTCTCACATCCACAAGAGACATTCTCTCCAAGTGGCTGTGCCCTTCCCCTCAGAGCAAGAGTGACTATCTCTCTTTTATCTACCAGGGAGATCTCATTGCCCAGGTTGTATTTGACTCCCCACCCACCCACTAGGACATGTGAGCAAGTCATGCCCCTTGACTCCTCTCCCCTTCTAAAATAGCTTCTCAAGTGCCAGAGCCATTAACTGAACTCCAGCCTCCTGGGTCAAAGTAAGTCCCCCATCCCTCTGTACCCAAGAGATAAGCTTGCAGATGTAAACATTTAGATATTTCATGCCACTCTGACTGTTAGAATTATATAAGTTTGTTTTCGGTCTTTTTTCTCATTTCACTCTAAATTATAAACCAAAACCAATTTGATTTTCTTGCCTGACAACGTTATACCCAGAACCATTATTTCTTGACTTAGCAGCATTATCTATGGCATTCAAGTGAATAATCCTTTTCTTCACATTCCTTCTTTGTTGATGCTTATCTAATTTATTTTAAATTCTGGCCACATTATAAATTAGTCAACAACATACCTCAGGTTCAGATTATAAACTAAATATAGATGAATCATGCACTGAGTACTGCAGGTTTTAAATCATCATAAAAGTCTTAAGAAATCTGGCATTATGTGCATAAATAAAAATAAAAATATCTGGTTATTAGCCATTTTCCTTACAAGAAAGTGTTTTAATACTAAACACAGTGGAAAAAATCATTTGCATCAAAAGTAACATGTAAAGATGGTGCCGCATTAATTTTGCCTCGTGTCCCAGACGTACAGATATAAAGATGAATATTTCAATTTTACAAGCAGTATACAGTTTTCTCTCCCAGAAACGTATCTTATTATTTTACTTCAGTTATTAATATGTTTACCTGGAGTTCCATTCACATTGTTGTAGCCTTTAACACACTGCTTTTAATAAGCAAACTAACAGTCTTAAAATTATTTCTTTAAATATATTACTATGTGTCATAACCAATAAATACCAACAAATGCCAGGAATGCCTTCAGACATAAAATATAGACCAATAAACACAAACCATCAGAAAGCTCCACAAATAGCCAAGATATAGTTAGAAATGTAATCCAACTTTTACTGTTAGTACAAAAGCATGGTTTAGCACTTTCATCCCAAGAAGACTTCATCAGAGCCAGGGACTCTTAAAAATGTCCTAATGTTGCAAATTTGAAAACATCACATGATGAAAATCAACCAATCTAAAACCATACAACATAATTGCTTGTTTAAAAACAAAAAATGTATTAAATGTGTGCATAAAATACCACATGTTCTAAGAATTACAACATTATCAAGAATTCACATTCATACTGCTATAATCCTTAGTTTTAACTAATTACTAATTTAACTCACTACTAATACATATCATTTTGTTTAAACCAGGGAAGTATTCACTTTAGTTCTTATCTGCCACATTGCTTCTTTAAGACCCAAAACAGATTTCCAGTCCCCACCTTTGATAGGTGCATTAAACATTTCCGATACTGCAAACATACATTTCTTAAATCCTGGACAACCTTGTACATGTCAGACCAAAGTGTTTTTGAAACCAGCCTTGATGACACAATACAAATTTTGATAAATCCATTTATCTAAAGTGTTTTCCATTTTCCCAATATAAAACACTGTGCAGGTTGAACACCCAGCTAAATAAACAACCTTGGATAACTGACAATTTTATTTGCCAGATCTAATCGTGTGTGATATCTGTACAAAAACTGATCCAGTGCCATCCACATCAATGAAATGACATTGTTTACACGCTCAACATCTATGTGTTGTGATGTACTCTCCCATGTTCAACATAGTAGGTCATTCTAACATAGTCTTGATATTGGATCTTCTTTTGTATATAATCTTAGGCACATGTCCAATAATACTAGATGATATCCCCAAATATTCAAACCACCCTCCACTTCACCACTAATACCAATGTTGTATGTAAAAGAATTGACAAAGGACGTGGTATAGGATACATTACTAATCCCCTTGTTGATAATGCCATGTGCTTTTTGGGGGGAAGCCCTTTACAGAAAATAGAGCAAAATCAGTATCTCTCCTATCACAAATGTCCCTGCAGACCTCATTTCAAAGGCAAGTGGGGTACCACCTTTCTCAAAACATAGCAAACACTGTATGAATTATTTATCATTAGAGGTCACTCTTGATGCACAAATTAGTTGGCTGTTGACAGTGCCCCTTTTGGTGTGCATAGGATGGCAACTGTAAAAGTGTATACGTAGATTTACAAAAAATATTGATGAAATAAACTTATCAATGACCCTAATACAAATGCTTAAAAATATAATAGTGTTTATATCAAACACATACTTAAACTTTAAATCTGTAGTCATCTCCAGGTCCACTATAAACTGTTTCAAATCTGCAATAGTGTCCTTTCAAATAAAAAAAAAAATTGTCCAGTTACCTAAAATAAACAGCAGATTTTTTATACATTGGGTAGAGGAACAACATTTTTTCCCAGAAACACACCACCAAATTTCAATGAATTGGGGAAGAAGCAGTACCCATGGCAATAGCCTTCTTTTGGCAAAAATGTTCCCTCACAAAATACATGAAATTGTTATGTAAAACAATTTGCATAAAGTCCATAATTAAGTTAATATCAATCATCCGAAGGTAACTAAAAATTAACAAAATCTCGCTGAACCAGTCCAGGCCCACCAAAGAAAGAATGAACAAAAAAAATTGATAACATTCATCATTACAAAGCAAGAATGTTCCCATAGTTTTACATTCCTCAAACTATCTAAAAAAAATCTATGAATCTTTAAATATATATGAAAAAGTACTAAGACAATCCTTTAGTGTCTAGTTAATATATTTCATCAGGGTCTTGGTTTTGGAACTTTTGGCTGATACTACAAGGCACATTGGTGAGTTGCTAAGGTCGGAATTAATTTTGGGAATTCCAGATATGGTTGGAATAATAGGAAATTCCACCCTCAAATAATCAAATAAAAGTCGATCTATGTCATCGTTACAGAGCAAATCTTTTAACATGTTAACTTTACTGTATGCAACTGAAATTTTATTTGTTGAAACAGGTTTATAGGTTTTACTATCCCCCAAAGTTTGTCATCCTTCCAACATAATCAGCCACATCCATACACACCACATCACCACCTTGTCAGTTTCATAAATCTGACTTTGTTAACCTGAATATCATCAAACAACATGGTGTCATCAATACCCAGAATGAAAACCTGTTAGACCATGTACAACTAGATAAACTACATTTCAGGTAGGTTTCACATAATTTCTTGAACAACAGGGTGGAGGGGTGTAAAGGGGATTAAATGTTCTTTTTCTGTTGAGAACTAATGTTGAACCAGAATTTTTTACCTGTTTAGAAAATGTGGCAATTGAATCCAACTCTCTGTGTATCCTGTTTTTCTGTGGATCACTGGGATCCTATATCTGCTTAAGATCAACTTTCAACAATGATTAATTAAGGGGTTACAATTTTTTCTATAATACATATCAAACCATCTGTTTTTGTGGATGTAGCTATAAAATATGAGTCATTTTGTTTGAAGCAACATGCAGATGAATGAGATTTGTAAGTCTGATATGTCAGTTTGATGTCGCATCTTTTTATATAAGTCATAGTTTAATAAATAATGTGAATGTTTAATAAAACAGGAAAAACATACATCATTTTAGTTAAACTGGCCATACTGCAGTTGATTATTATACCTGAAGGAGTTCTTATAGTCTATTCAAAAGCAAGTACCTACACTGTGCTGTTTTGTGTTAAGCTTCAGCTTAATAAAAGTTTGTTTTGATTAATTTTGTATGTTTTGCAGTTTACTTAATATTCTTGCAGTTTTGTGGTATGGTACAGTTTATTTCTAGTTTCATTGTTTGGCTTTGTTTGTGGTATTACCTTTAACATAGATTTGTTTTGCAGTTTTATGTATTATTGCAGATTCTTTAAGCTCAAGTGCAATGTATATAGATATTGAGTGACACTGACTTTGCATCCACAAAAAATGAAGGTCCACAATTAAGCAATAACCTATATTTCTACTTACCCAACTTATCAAGCGTTCTTATTAATATTAACATTTTGTAGCAAAACAATTCTTCAGCAGAGAGCATAGCCACAAGTTAATCTGCCACTGTATATCAAATATAAACAGTCATTTCAAGGTTCTGAAGATGAAACAACATCAACATCAAAATTAAAAGGCAACATCTTTATTCATCTCACATTGTTTATTGGACTCAGTGTTTTATATCTTATAGATACAATATAAGACCAATAGAACTTAGGAAACATATTTATGACTCTTGCAAAGTTGTTAAAAATAAAAACCTCTATCAAAACTGTTGCTTATCTTTTCCATGAATGCCCATTGCCTCTGCCTCAGAAATAACCAGGGTGTCTTGGGTTCACATGCTGATGAAAGTTGTGTGGCTACTGATTGGTGTAACAATTCAAGGTGAAAACTGAGAAAACATGATTGAATATAGGTGTGACAACTGAGATTAAATTCTGGGTTATCTCTGAGTTTCAGCGAAGACATATCTAATAATTGTGTTTTAAAAACAAGAACTGCCAAACTATAAGAACACTATAAGAGCCAGCAAATAAACAAAAAACGTTTAATGTAAGCGCTTTCGGTAAGGACCTTGCCTCACCTTCCTCAGAAGTTTATTTGCCGGCTCTTATAGTGTTCCTTTCGCTTGTTTTTAAACAGTTTGGTTTTCGTTTTTTAGTGTGTTGGATTTGTTTCAGGATGGCGAACGGAACCGGAGCGGCATCACAAAACCTGTTTTCCCAAGAAGAAAATACTAAAGAGAGTCAAGACAACGCTATTGGCAACCTAACCACCCTGGTGCAGGTCCTTCTAGGGCGGGTGGATTTTTTAACGCAAAAGATTGAAGCCTCTAGTTTAAATAAAACAAATGAGGCAAATGCTTTACAAAGAAGACCTGGGGAAGCGAGCAGTAGTCATCTGAACAATGTTAGACCTGGGGAGGTGAGCAGCAGTGCTACGAATACTGTAAGAACTGTTAACATTTTAGTAAACAATTCCAACTCGGCAGTTGTTAACAATTTGGAAGTGAATGCTGATTTAATAATTCCGCATTCTGACAATGGTTCACCTAACCAGGAAGGTTTAATACCTTCCATGTCAACTTTTCTCAACAATAATAATTTTTTTTGGTACACCTAATGGGAACAATGGTCAAACTGAAGGTATAAACGAGCAAGCAGAAAACGCATTGTCTAATAACATCAATGACTTTGATATTAAGTTATACAAATGTAGAAAGTTGCAGCTTGAAGTCTCGTACTTGCAGGAGTGCATTGAGAAAAAAATTATACCAAAAGGACTGCGCCAGTGGCGCTATCCAGCGGGTTTGGTGGAAAATTCTGTGTTTCACCAGGAATTCATTGAATTGTTTGACCGGCAAGGACTCGAATTTTTACAGTCTCTCATCAGTTTTTATAACACAGATATTAGTATTTTAAAAGCTGAACTAGAGATTTTGGAGCATGCCATCAAAATCCATAGCGACTTTCCTAGATATAAATACGAATATTGTAGAATTTTCTCAAGTATAGAGGCATCAATGGACAAACTGCTCATTACTAAAAAGAGAAAAATAGCTAGGGACATGAATGACTATTCTAACAATAGAGCTTATCCTAAGCCTCCGCTTAATGTATCTAATGTTTCTATGGGAAATTTAGGGATTTACAACACTGACAATGGGGTAGGAGAAACCCATGATCCTTCTTCTAGTACCCCTTCTAATGAAAATGGGGATGTGCAGCCTTTAAGGTGAAGTGAGAGGCTTAACAACAATAATAACAACAGTAGAGAAAACAACGCCGTTGGTAATAACAACCAAAATAGGTGTTTTAACAACAATACCAACAGGATCGATGGATCTAAACAGCAGGGTTTTCAGCCAAATTCCAACGTTCAACAAAATAATTGGCAGCTCAACCGGAACCAAACCCAAACAAGGAACAGAAGGAGACAGAGGAGGAGATAGTCCCCGGCAGCACTTTTGGCTCTAAACCCCATATACATACAAGTTCAGAGGGTGACTTCAAGATCTACAATTACACCATCTTGGATGTCCACCAAGAGATGGTAGACTTTCTATCAAAAGGACTAACTTTTGTCCCAGGGAAGAACATGGACATAGCCAAAACTGTCATTGACTTGAAACTCTTTGTTCGTAAGCTAAATCTTAACTTGCTTTTGGGGGAGAGTTCTAGTATGGTCAATTCTATTAGAGTTTCGAGTTTATTCAATCCACCTTTACACCCAAGTCTGAGTGTCTTTGAGAAAATGTGTGAAATAGATCTTAGGGCTATTAATGATAAGAAGAATTATCAGAAAAATACTAACAACAACATTAGTCCACTAGAATATGACTTTTTAAACTTGTTAAATGATTGCAATATAAGGGTCATGAAGACTGATAAGGGTGGGGGCTTGGTGTTTATGGACCATTGCATATACGTGGAAAGTATGGTTAAACATCTTAATACTGTTGCTTATACACAGGTTACCTTGAATGAAGTTAATTCAGCATATAAAAAGATCAGGTCCATGTTCGAAGATTTATTATTAGAAAGCCTTACGGACATGGATTTGCATCAGTATTTATCCATGATAGCACCCAAAACACCAGCCCTGTTTGGCACTCCCAAAATTCATAAAGCTATAAATGACCCTCCTTTTAGACCCATTGTTGATGGTCGTGGGTCAATTACATATGGTTGTGCCAAGTATATATACAGCGTGTTAAAACCATTAGTTGAAAGTGAGCCCCAAATTTGCAAAGATTCGTGGGGATTCCTAAAAAACATTAATGGTTTGAAATATCAGCAAAATGTGTGTTTTCTGGCAATCGACATCAAGGATCTCTATACTGTCATCCCTCAAAGGATTGGTATAAAATGGATTAGGGATTTTCTATCTACTAAGAATATATGAGAAAACACCATTTATCTGATTGAAACGTTACTTGAGATAGTCCTGACTAACAACTTTATGGCCTTTGAGAGGCAATTTTATTTGCAGAAATCTGGTGTCGCCATGGGGTCTCTGTGTGGTGGCAGTTTTGCCAATGCTATCATGGCCCATTGGGAAAATAAGTCATTATTCACCAACACTTTGTTTCAAGATAATGTCTCCTGGTACACAAGGTACCAGGATGACATGCTTTGTATTTGGAAGGGGGATAAATCTTTAATACCAACTTTTATTAACAACATCACACAGACCACTAATTTCTTAGAGTTCACCTACGAAATAGGGGAAACTTCTATTAACTATCTTGATATCTTGTTAATTAACAATAGACTCAATTGTAGATATAAAAGTGTAATATACAGGAAACTGACCTATTCTAATGCATTTTAAGACTTTTCTAGCAATCATCCTTACCACCAGAAAAGGGCCATTATTAAAGGCCAAATGGTAAGGGCTGCTAGAATGATTTTGGACGATTTAGACTTTGTGTCCGAATGTGAACAACTTCAAAGTATGTTTATGAATAGAGGTTATCTTGGTAATTTGGTCATTAATATTAAAAAGGAAGTGGTGTTTAAAAGAAGTGTGGGACATTTTAAACCTTTATTAACAGGACAAAGAGAAACCTATGTGGATAACTTACTTGATCAAGAGAACCCACTTGACCAAAAGGTGCCTCTTAACAGTCATAATTCTACAGTGTATCAGACTAGTTTCCTATGCACATTTTCTCTAGACTATCATCTCATTAGGGACATCCTTAACAAAAATTGGAATATTATTAATGGAGACGAAATGTTGTTCAAGTCCTTAGGAGCGAGGCCCAATGGAATGTTCAAATGTGGGGCTTGTTCTCAATGTAAACATATTATGGTCAGTAATCAACTTTGCGTTAATGACAAAACATACAAAATAAATTTCAGATACAATTGTGACACTAAAAGTGTCACTTATGTAGCTTTATGTGGCCAATGTAATGGTTATTACATTGGCAAAACTGAAAGGAAAATAAAACAGTGAATATACGAACATCATTATGCCATTGGTAAAAAAGATATTAATAATGCACTGGCTAAGCACTGTTTAGAACACCCTGGCCATAGTTTTAAATTTGGCATTTTAAAATATAGGCCCAATGACATTAGAGGGGGACCTTGGCAAACTCTTTTAGAGATAGATGAATTGATGTGGCAAATTAGGACAAGGGCATACATCTTTCCAGGCTTGAACAAAAATATATCTATTAAATGTATTTTGAAGCTGCTAGCTTTAAAAAGATGACTAGAATATATTTACATACACATTTCAATTTATATTTATATTATTTTTTTAGTATAAACAAATATCTTTAATTAAAGTTTATAGTTCATTAATTTTTTAGATTTAAGTGGTTATTAGGTAATACTACATAGTTTCTGTTCAGTTTTAAATTAATGCAACATATCTTAATTAAGTGGTTTATAGTATATGATGAACAGTACTATTTATTATTATTCACTTGTTTTATATTTTGGATAGAAAATTAATACATATACAAATGTATTTTTAGCTTGCAAACTCATGCATATTAGACTACTGCTCACCGTAATTGTTTGACATCTTAGATAGTGCATGTTGTCTTGGGGGTGAATGCACATTTGATGTTTTTTTTTTGTATTTGGAATTTCAACATGTATTTTTAATATTATTTTTAAATTAATTATGTGTATTTGATTGTTATGTTTCTTGAGAAGTATGTATAATTTATAAATTTTTAAAAGGTAGAGGTGTTTTTACCGTTTGCTAATAGTTTTTAATAATTAGCTTGCTTAATGGTAATTTATTGACACTCTTAATTTGTGTATAAAAGGGATGTTAATTGATTTATTTATTTTTTGTCTAAGGAAGGTGAGGCAAGGTCCTTACCGAAAGCGCTTACATTAAACGTTTTTTGTTTATTTGCCGGCTCTTATTAGTGTTCCTTTCGCTTGTTTTTAAACAGTTTGGTTTTCATTTTTTAGTGTGTTAAACTATAAGAACACTTTTTGTTTGATACCTGCTTTGATGTGTTTTTGTATATTATATCTGGTATGCACCTTTATGTGTTTAGTCACATGATTTCTTTGTCATGTGAGTTAGGTCACATGATTTATATGGCTATTTAAAGGTTTTTATAGCATGCAGTTTCACTGGAAGACATTTGGTCAACATTCTTTTAATTTATGGTACCACAAATTCAGAAATGGAAGCTAAAATCAGTGAGCTGAAGAGTAAGCTGAATGATTATGACAAAATATCCAACAGAAAAAGCAAAAGAAAGTGGAAAGAGGGCAGGCTGGATTATGATAATAAGAGTAAACACACCCGAGTGGGTATGTGAGAAGAGGTTGAGGTTAGAAGGAATGGGCAGCAACATTTTTTCAGAGAAGGCAACAACTGAAAATACCACCAAGGAGATCTGAAAGGACAGCCAAAAAGAACATGCAAAAAGAATACAAATGGAATCATGAACAGGAGTATGAATCAAACAGTGGAAATTTTTGAAGCCACTTCACCAGTGAAGGAAAGGACATGGGCTCAATTAGTCCAAGCTCCAAAGAGGAATTTAAAGCAAAACATAGACATTATTACTATTCTGAGATGAAATAGAGCAGCAGCAGGTAATTTTGCCATATTTCAAGATATATAATTTGTCTCAAAGAATTTTTAAGTGAGTATAAAATCTGTGTTTTAAGTAAAGTTTTTTTCATTCATTCCTTCTTAAAGGGCTGATTTGGCCACTTTCAATATTAAATTTAAAGGACTTCACAAAGACAATAAATTTAAAGGTCATATATCTCTAAGAATACTCCAAACACTATAATCTTTGCTCTACTAACAGTGTACTTCCCACCTATTTCTCCTCCATTTCTGCTAATCCTCAATATACAACATTCAAATGTTTAACCCTCAACTAATAATTGCTTTCCCTTTAATTGTGAACTCTTCTCTTGCCTCTATCACTTAATTATTGTACAAATAGTTATCTATACAACTTTGTAAATATGTTTATGACCTGTCTTGCCATTATGCATTTGTACTTTTTCCTCATTACTTTGTATTATTTCATTTTTGTTTAATTGCTTGTAATATGGAGCTTTTCTCCCCAGGCCTCCACTGAAAACATGCTCTTTGAGCCCAGGGGTCTATATTATATCCTCGAACGCTTAAAAAAGTGAACGCTGATTGATCGAACTTATTTTCACGAAACTGCAAAATATTGAAGCAGAAGAAACTCAAATTTTTTCCTAGGGAAAGAATTTGGTTGCCTGTTTTTGTTGCTTCGGTATTTTCAGTGTTATGGTGGAAAGTTACCGGTCGGATTCAGGTAAGTGTGTGATTGTGTGGATGTGAGTGTTAGGGTGATTTAGGTAAGTTCGGGTTAGGGCTCGGGTTAGGTGTGTGTGCGATTGAGTGGACATGAGGGTTAGGGCGGATTTAAGTGAGTTAGGGTTAGGGAGCAGGTGAGGTGAGTGTGCGATAGTGATGGACCTTAGGGTTAGGGTTTGGGTTAAGGTAAGTGGGTAGTTAGTGGTGTGTGCATAGTTTAGTGTAGGGTTAGGTATCAGATTTTAGGTGTATGTGTGTGGATTTCTGTTTGTTTGGTGTGCTTGTGTTGTGTGTATGTGTTTTGGATCAGTGATTTTTTTCCCTGGGGAAAACAATCGCTGATCTGACAGTTCGAGATTGTAAGCTTTTGCTTAAATCAGGTCGATCAATCAGCGTTCACTTTTTTAAGCATTCAATGATATAATATAGACACGAGCCCAGTGGACATCCCCAGTAATCAAACTGGAAATAAATAAATAAATAAATAAATAAATAAATAAATGTAAGGGTGGCAATAATATGTTTAAAGTGGATGTTAAGGAGTCCAGTGTTTTTAATTCACCCTTATCCAGTTATAAGAGCTTTTGAGAATGTTTGTGAAAAACAGATTAGAAAAGTTCTGACCAGTAGACCTCATAATAAGTCTTATTTTATAACTTTACAAGAAGAGAACTGGTTAAAATGATTGCAAACTAATCACAGCATAAGTATTGTAAAACCTGATATGGGGGTATCTACAGTAATCACAAACACTGGATTTTACAATGACAGCTTATGGTAAATGTTGAAGGATATTAAGTTTTATGAAAGGGTGGATATAAGGGACATTTAGAAAATATACTGATGTGGATTCTTGGTTGTTGGATAACCATGTAAATGGGGATATTTCTGATTCCATGTGTGAAGTTTTCAGCATAGAACAACAGAGTATAGGAAAACTATTTGGTATACCCAAGATCTACAAGACCCATAGAGAATCCCCTTTTAGACTTATAATGTCCTCACCAGCTTCAAAATTGGAACCCACTTCCACGTTTGAAGATAGGTATCTTTTTTTTAAGAGGTTAAAAATACACCCTATGTCATTAGGGACACATTTCATTTTTTAGAAAAAATAAAGACAAGTTTAAACAAGTAAATGAGGTTTTAGTAACGGTGGATGAAAAATCTTTGCATACAGTCATACCCCATTATATTGTGGTTAAATGGCTTTCAAATATATTATACAAAGAGAATGAGTACACAACAGGAGAGGTGAAATGTTAACAGAGTGTATGGAGCAAGTATCAAACAACGTTTTTCATTTTTAGCTGAGCTGTATCAACAAACAAAAGATACTACTATGTGGGCATGGAAGGGACCCAATTATGTTAATTCATTAATGACTTACTGGGAACTTAATGTTCTCAGTAATACTGAAGATTTTTTATAAAGTTAAGGCATAACAATACTTTATTGATGATATATATTTTTTTTCAGATGGCAATGAAATAAATTAAGTGATTTCATCAATAGGGTCAACAACAGTGCTTCTTTTCTTAAATTCCCTTGGAATAAGGTCCAGGACACAGTCAGTTTTCTAGATGCTGAAGTGTACAAAATAGAGGGCACCACAGTATTAAATACAATGGCCACTTATGAGAACACTTCATAAAATGGTATTTTACAATACAGCACAGAACAGCATATTTAGGGAACAATGCTACAGAATGAAATAACTCACTACTAAGGGGAAATAGAAACGTTACTGCAGGTATTACATGACAGATTCCTTTTAATGGGTTATCCTGATCAAATTGTCAGGACTATTAAAAGGCATCACAACAAAAACAATTCAGCAAAAATGATTCTCATAAACAGAAAACAAATTGGTCTGTTTCTTTGCCCCTTATTTTTTCATCTGGCAGAGGTGTGATTAAAAACATCATACACAACAGCTGGCGTATATTGGCCAGAAGTAAGGAAGTGCTTCAAATGGCAGGTGACAAGTCCACATTTATTAGCAAAAGAGGAAGAAATATGAAGAATGAGTTAGAAAGTAAAATGGTAGATGTTATGGAGTGTAGCAAAAATGTTGTCTTCAAATGTTTTGGGTGTTCAGTGTGTAAGTAAGTAGTAGAAGGTCCCAATGTTTATTGCACATCCACTGAAAGGACTTATACAACTCCAGGTTTTTACTTCTGGTTCATCTCACATTGTTTAATATGCTCAGGATTTGTACTATGTAGGAAAGACAAACAGACTTTTAAAAAAATTATTTATAGACATCAAAATGCTGTTAAAAATAAAAACCTCACCAATGCTTTGGCCTGTCAATTACATGTGTGGATTTTAGAAGTTTATTTTTTCTATTGTTGATCAGGTGTCCAAACGTTTTAAAGGGAACAGAAAAGATTAACTTGAATTTTATGAAACTGAGTGTCAGATTTTACTGAATGCTCATGTCCAACCTGGATTGAATTGTGTTGGTAATTATAAAGTTGGTTTAAAAAGAACTGAAAAAATGACACAACACAGCTGAAAATAAGGACCACGTTTACTGCAAAACCACTCAATAAAATTCACAATGTAAGCACTTTCGTAAGGTATAATGCCCAAACTTCATCAGACAAAGTGAATTAAAACACATTAAGCATTTATACAAAAGACCACACCCCCCACAGTCATTAATTATTAAAGTACCACTAACATATAAACTGATCAGTTAACTTAAAAATACTATAAACTTTGAATAAATAACCTTTCATATTGCACTAAAAAACTGTATATTATCATAAAGTATATATATATATATATATATATATATATATATATATATATACACACAACAATATATATACATACATCAAAAATAATCACTCTGAATAATACATAACAATAGCATAATTTGATATAATATAAATTTAACCGATATACAAAAATATATGTGCATAAAACATATAAAAAATAATTTTGCATGTATATAGACAGTATTAAAAATAAATAAATATGTTATCTATCCAGCACCCTAAGCTTCAATTTACTACTAATTGAAACAGCATCATTTAAACCGGGGGGGGGGGGCATGGGCATTGAGGAAGACCTGCCACCAAGTCTCCTTATCTTCCAACCACAATTTCCATGGACCCCCTCTAACCCACTGCTTAATCTGCTGTAACACCACAAATTTGAAATTATGATCAGAAAACTTTTTTTATATGTCTGAATAAAGCATTCCTCTCATCACAGCGGCGAACCTCATACAAGTGTTCATATATACGTTGGCTCAATTTCCGTTGGGTCTTCCCAACGTAAAAGCCCAGACATGAGGAACACAATGCAGCATATACCACACCATGTGTGTGACAATTACATTTCCCTTTAATGTTGATCTCCTTATTGTTTATTCTGACCTTATTTGTAGACAAAATATATCTACATTGATTACACATACCACAGCATGACATTTTACCCAGCAATTTATCCTCTTTATTCTGTTCCACCATATTTTTAATATTCCTACCTCTCCTAAACACAAACTCAGGATGTTCACCAAAAAAAGCTCCCATATTAGGATTACTTCTTAAAATGGTCCAATTTTTATTAACTGTATGTTGTATAGTATCACTATCACTTGAAAAAGTAGATACAAAGAGGCAGGAAACACCCCCCTGTTTATCCAATTCTGACCTCTCTGACGAAGATCCCATCTCGGACACAAAGGACTTATCTTGGTCAACAAAAGTGAAGTCTACCTCACCTCTAGTTACACATGTGTCTAGATTCATGCCATTCTCATGTGGGTTCATCAAAATTGCTTTGTAAACCCCTTTTAACCACTTGCCCACGACCTCCTTTCTGATGTTATTAATTAACCCTATGGAGTATGCCCTATCCATGAACATTTGACACATACAGTCACATTCCTCAAGAAAATCCAAATAAGAAGAGACCATCTGGGCTGCTCTAACAAGCTGACCCTTGATAATACCATGTTTTACATGAAAAAGATGGTTACTATTGAAATTTAATATGCTATTTGAATAAGTAGGTTTCCTGAAAATATTTGATTTCAAAATACCATCCTCAGTTTTGGTCAGCAACACTTCCAGGTAAGATATCTGTACTGCATCCACACTATATGTAAACTTTAGAAAAGCAGTACTACCATTGATGTAACTAATAAATTCAACTAAATCATTCTCAGAACCATTCCATACAATGAATAGGTCGTCCAGGTACCTCAAATACAAAACCACATTGGCAAAAAAAGTTGAAGGAAACAAATGATGCTTCTCCCACCAAGCCATTACAAGGTTAGCAAATAGGGGGCCACAGGGAGAACCCATGGCTACCCCTAACTGCTGTTTGGAATAATGTCCCTCAAAATAGATAAAATTGTTCTTCAATACTATTTCCATTAATTGCCTATAGGTATTGTTAGTATCCTGAGGTAACCTGAATTCCTCATACAAAAAATCTGAGAAACAATCAAGGCCTTGGTCCTGAGGAATGTAACTATAAAGATCTCTGACATCAATAGTCACAAATATAAGGTTATAATTAACCATATCCAGACTATTACAGCTTTCCAAAAAGTGCCATGAGTCATGACATATATGTGGAATGGTCAAAACCTTTTCTTTCAATTTATAGTCCAAATACTTGGTGATATAACTAATTTTAGACCAAGAAGAGTCCACAATAGGTCGACGGGGGGTTACCAAATCCTTATGGATCTTGGGAATTCCAAAGATTCCTGGAATCTTTGGAACATCTGTAGTCATATAATTATAATCATCCAAATCAATCTGGTCCTGGGTTAACATGTCTAATATATCACTATCAATGTTATGATATGCAATATTTACCTAATTTAAAGAGGCTTCAGTGTAAGTACTGCTATATAATATATCAAACATTTTCTGTATATAATTCACCTTAGACATGACAACCACACCACCACCCTTATCTGGTTGCATGACTCTCATATTCTCATTCCTCAGTTCATTCATTAAGTTTTTTTCACTCCAAGTCATATTACACTCCTCATTAATGTTACCCACAAAATGTCGGAAATCTGTCTCACACATTTTTTTCAAATGCTTTAATAGCATAATGTAAGTCAGGATTGAAAGTGCTAGGCATTCTTAAACACAAGCTGTTGGTATTAAAAACATCATTGTCATTTCTGTGCATAAACTTTAAATTCAATCTATGTGCATTCAACTTGAGGTCACAAACAAGTTCACTGATATCACTTTTTGTACTTGGCACATAATTAAAACCTTTACTAAAGAGATCAACATGTTTAGTAGTAAAACAAAAGTCCGTATAATTATACAATTTAAAGTCCTCCTTTGAATTGGAAATAATCACTGGTTTGTTAACAGTCACCTCTATTATCTCCTCGTCTTCGGAAATTGTACAAAATTCCACCCCTGTTGTCTCCAGTTGCCACCTTGTGGGTACTGGCTCCACCATTGTTGATTGTGGTTCTTTATCCTTTATGAATGTCTCGGCCCTTGCTCCTCCAAAGGGACATCCTGTATTCCACTACCAGAAGAACTGTTGATACCATTTGCTTGTTGTAATGCAGAACCCTGCTTACCCTGTAAAACAGGAGGCAAAGGGTAAGCATATCCCCCCTGATATGCACATCTATCCCTTTCCAATGTCTTACTTTTACGAGAGATAATTGTTGCTGTAACACCATCCACTTGTTGAAAAACATGATTGTAGGCTACTTTACAATGCTGCAACATATCCACATGTCGCATCTTCCCATTCAAAACACAAATTTCTTCCTGAAGCTTCTCCAACGCCATGTTATTATGCCTGCACATCAACTCCAACAGTTCACAGCCGTGACTGTCAAAAAGAACCAATAGCTCCTGATAAGGGGACTGTGGAACAATCCCATTAGGGAATTTTCACATGCGAAGACCCTTTAGCACCTGTTGTAATCTCAAGCACTCACGAAAGTATATATTCTCCTGCTGCACTTTTTTGAAGTCAAGCAACTTGTTTTTGAATTCTGAAAGAAGTAAATCCATATTGGATGGACCCCTGCTGGTGGCACACAGATGGTACATCCCCCTTCAACCACCTGTCAAGGGAATCCATGGGAGCACTCACAGAACCATTAGCAGGCAAAGCGTTGGTGCCCAAGTTAGTATTAAGCACTGGACATTCAACATTATTGTTGTCAGAAACACCAGAATCATCCACACTATAACTACTCCCTCAAAAAATGCGGGGAGTATTAACAAAATCTTGCTCTGTTTGAATATCCCCTTGAAGTATACGATCACTAACTCCTGGGGTTTTTGGTATAAGTTGCAACAATAAATTAGTAAGGGTGTTCACAGAGTCCTGCAGCTTCTTGAATTCCTTCACCAAAACCACTGATATCCCTTCAGCCATGCTAGATACAACAAAACCAGGAACCACCAAGTAGCAAAAACAACTGAAAAAATGACACCACACAGCTGAAAATAAGGACCACGGTGTTTACTGCAAAATCACTCAATAAAATTCACAATGTATATGCTTTTGTAAGGTACACTGCCCAAACTTCATCAGACAAAGTGAATTAAAAGCATTAAGCATTTATACAAAAGACCACTCCCCACAGTCATTAATTATTAACGTACCACTAACATATAAACTGATCAGTTAACTTAAAAATACTATAAACTTTGAATAAATAACCTTTCATATTACACAAAAAAAGTTTATTATCATAAATTATATTATGTGTGTGTGTGTGTGTGTGTGTATATGTACAACAATATATATGCATAAATACATCAAAAATAATCACTTTGAATAATACATAATAGCATAATTTCATATAATATAAATTCATACGATATAAATACATACGTGTATAAAAAATATAAAAAATAATTTTGCATGTATATAGACAGTATTAAAAATAAATAAATATATTATCTATCTAGAACCCTAAGCTTCAATTTGCTACTAACTGAAATAGCATCATTTAAACCAGGGGGGACATGGGCAGTGAGGAAGACCTGCCATCAAGTCTGCTTATCTTCCAACCACAATTTCCATGGGCCCCCTCTATCCCTCTGCTTAATCTGCTGTAACACCACAAATTTGAAATTATGATCAGAAAACTTTTTTATATGTCTGAATAAAGCACTCCTCTCATCACAGCGGCGAACCTCATACAAGTGTTCATATATGCGTTGGCTCAATTTCCGTTCGGTCTTCCCAACGTAAAAGCCCAGACATGAGGAACACAATGCAGCATATACCACACCATGTGTGTGACAATTAAATTTCCCTTTAATGTTGATCTCCTTATTGTTTATTCTGACCTTATTTGTAGACAAAATATATCTACATTGATTACACATACAACAGCACATTGCTGTTAAAAATAAAAACCTCACAGATGCTTTGGCCTGTCAATTACATGTGCAGATTTTAAAAGTTTATTTTTTCTATTGTTGATCACGTGTCCAAAAGTTTTAAAGGGAACAAAAAAGATTAACTTGCATTTTATGAAACTGAGTGTCAGATTTTACTGAATGCTCATGTCCAACCTGGATTGAATGGTGTTAGTAATTATAAAGTTGGTTTAAAAAGAAATAGAGATTGTAAGAGGTATACATAATAGGAGGGGAATGGGGTAGAGTTTGTTGTCAAGTGGTCATGTGATTATATATATTCTGTAATATTCTGGTCAGTATTTAAATTGAATATCTTAGTAAAATCCACATCAGTTAAAATGAATCTCATAACACAATTGTTTTACTGTTCCAAAGATGCAATTTTTAGAATTTCTCCTGAATTGGTCAAATCAATTAATGAGCTCTGAACTAACTTTTTTTGCAAAGGCAAAAAATATATATTCTGTATAATGACAATTGCTTTTGTCAAAGTTTTTTAGTAGCATTTAGTTTTCTCTGCACAGGAGTGTTTTTTTAAGTTAAATTAAGAAACCTGTAAGTTAATATTTTGAAAGTAAAGTGACTTGAAATGCACAACAGCTTCATCATTTTCACACAGAGCTAGAACATCTGGAGATTTAATAATTGTAAGCCACCCTTAATTTTTTGTAGCATGCTTTATTCAAATTGAAATAATGAATTTTGCCTTTGCAAAAAAAGTTAGTTCAGAACTCATTAATTGATTTGAACCATTCAGGAGAAATTCTAAAAATTGCATCTTTGGAACAGTAAAACAATTGTGTTATGAGATTCATTTTAACTGTTGTGGATTTTACTAAGATATTCAATTTAAATACTGATCAGAATATTACATTTTCTTTTATTGTATTAACTAGATGGCACACAATTATGTGGAAAAGCTTCTAGAATCTTTTCTGTGTATACCTGCAATATATTTATACTTCTGTAATGCTATATTGATTTTGGGGGCTAACACACTGCACTCAGTGATCTCTATAGATACATACATTCACACATACAAATATTTCATGCATGAGCAATACTGCCCTTCTAGGCTGACAATATACCAGAGCACTTATTCCCATAATATGTGTGCAAGTTGTTCTTAAAAATATCTAAACTATTGCCTGCTTTAATGTAATTTGGTAGTCTTTTCCATGCATCGGCTAATCTCTCAGAGAACCAATTAATATACCCGTCATTCCTGAATCTTCTTTTACATAGGTTGTCAGATGATACTCTTCATACTCAAAATTGGGTCTGATGTAACTAACAATTATTTCATCATTTCTGATTTGCTAGACTTTATAAATCTTTTCATACAACCTATAGTTCTATAACTCTCATTAATCCATTAGTTGGTACGATTAAAAAAATAAAAAAATCAAAGCTGTATCTACCCATATACCCAGGTCCTTAAATGAATCTATAGTTTCAATCATTGTGTGCTGTATTATTCAACTTTCAATCTATATCTACCAAGTCTCATATGCTTAGCTTTTGATGTAATAATTAGCATACTATTCTCCTGTTCCCAAATGGTTAATATAGTCAAGTTATTTTGCAGAAATACATTATATCTGTAACAGATGTAATCAGTTTTTCCATTTTCAAGTCATCTGCATACAGACTGTAGGACATCTCAGATGAAAACGATCTGAAAGATACAACATAAACAAATTTGGGCCTAAGACAGAGCATCATGGAACACCCTGACTATAATCTAAAATTTCACCAGATCAATTGCTATATGATACTTGCCATGTTTTATTTGTAAGTCATGCAGCTATCCATCTTATCAAGAGTAGATCAGTACCTAGTTGCTCTAATTTATTGATCAGTGTTTTGTATATGACCCTATCAAATGCTGAAGTTAGGTCTATATACATTACATCACAGCATAATTTTACATTAACAACTGTTATTATATTATTATCAAACATCATATTACAGGTGGTTATAGTTCTGTTTTCTACATATGCATGCTAATGTGTGGTTTCAAGTCCCAGGCTTTCCAACTCTGACAATAATTTACTCAAAATAGCCTTCTCCGTTATGTTTCTACAACATAAAAGTAAACTTATGGGTCAGTATGACTCTGGGTTTGCCCTACTCCCCTTTCCCTTAAAGATCTGTTTAACAAGTGCATGTTTCCAATCTTGAGGACTCCTTCCATATTTAAATGACCTACTAAATAACAGATATAATGGTACTGATGAATAAGGATGGAACATCAGTTTTTCTATATCCAACTTGATTTACTGTCTTTAGCTCCTTCAGGATAGCATGCTTCAGATTACTAAAATATAGCAGAATGTCATCTGCAAAGGATGGAACATTTATCATCTTTTTACAAAGGGTATTCCCATATATTTGAAATCTTGGATAATACAGTAAAGTGAGGTTCAAGGGCTAGAATGTAAGCCAAGGGGGTAGTGGTGGTGGGAGAAGGTATGCTCTATGGTGCAAGAAAATATTGATAAATAAAGACTTTTAATAACATCAATATCTTTTTCCATGGAACTTACATTTCTTGAGAACCTCATAAAGGAAATGGATATGAGCCCAGTCAAAAGATTTACTATCACTAAATGGAAAACCTTCCCTATATATGTTAATTTTTTGATTATAAGATTAATTCTACCATATTATTATTATCTTGAGTTTGACTTCACTCCATAAATACTGACTTGAACCTTCTACTTATTTGACCTACTAACACTGTAAAATGCTTAGCTAAAATTGAAGCAAATAATTTAATATTTAACCTGATTAAGACCATAGGTCAGTATATCTTAAACATTTTAGTATCAGTATTGGATGTTAATTCCCCCTAAGATGAAGGTTGGGCCTTAGGCTTGCGATCTGAGCCCGTAAAACCAGTAACTGCTATAGATACAATGAGCACTGAAAAATGTTCATTGCCCAATGTACCACATGGTGCATAAGCGGAACAGAGAGAGAGAGAGAGAGAGAGACTGGATGTTAAAATTCAAATACTTTGGGATCGATTTAAGTGTCAATATAATATATATAATTTCTTTAGAACTGGAAACAATTGGTGTCTATAATTCTTAATGAAATATTCTTTAAAACTGTAAGGGCCTTTTGCCTTACCACCTTTCAAGAAAATAAAAGATTCTACCTCTTCCTTTAAAGAGGTATCCTTTTGTAAGGCATCTATTATAACGATAGTAACTGTATTTTCTTGTTTAATATGAGATTATAAAATTTGGGGATTACATGACCTATAAATGTATCTATATGTTTTGGTGAAAAAAATAGCATTTCTTGAGGTTTACTATAGGCTAAGTTATGACCTTTGCTGCATAATATATTATTAGAACAATGACTGAGTTTTAAAACATTTGTCAGGAATTTAAGAAGGGTTTTTGGGTCATTCAGTATTGTTGCCTTCATCCTCATTTAAAATGTAGATAGATTTGTTGTTTTTTAATTGACCTTGAAGCATCATCATATATGAATATTTGGATTCATCATATTGATTTTTCATATCTTTACCTAATGTAGATATTGCCTTCTTTAATCTGATTATTTCCTCCTTTCTAGAGTTTTTCTACTTAAGAAGCATTGTTAAATAATGTCCCCCATAGAGTCACCTTAGACACTACCCATTTTATATCAAATTCTATGTTCTCTTCTAAATCATTCTCAAAATAAAGATTAAAATGTTGCAGCATTTCTTCATCAACATCTTTTTCCTTCAGTTGATAAGGATTAAAGATTCATTTTTGATCTAGGAATTGATGTCAGTTCAATATTTATCTTCAACTGTATTAGAGAGGAACCCCAGAAAGGCATTAGGCATTGTTTTGTATTACAAATCATAGATGCTCCAACAGTATTATAGCAAACGACAACACATCTGAGACCATCCTTTATGTAAAGGAGAAAAGAAAACACAATTTCTTCCTTCTTCTATGGATCAAACAAGCCATTGATATTCATTACATCCATAAGACATGCTGAATCTCTATTCTAGTTGTATTGTCTGATCCTAGCCCATCCAAGTGTAACTCCGATATTACAACACAATCTCCAGCTATAATGCAATTATGCTTGTTAAAAGATGACAACAAATTAAATAAAAGGTGCATGAAACATTTATTTTCAGCATAAGGAATATATGCTGATACTATAATTAGGGTTTTATTAAATTAGGACTGCTCCATTCTATAACAAATCTCCCCTCTGAGTTTTCTTTGGCTTGAGTTATTTCAAATAGGAAAGTATTTGTTAACAAAACTACTATGCTATTTTCCTACTTGAATAACCAGAAAAAAATATTTGGAATTAATTTCCATTTATAATCATCTTTCCTATACAAAACAAATATTAATATCCATTTGGTATAATGCATATGTAATTGTTTGTCTTTTGCTGAGC